>NW_004444160.1:3460913-3461830 GCF_000243295.1 Trichechus manatus latirostris
AACGAGAATGAAAACACATCCTACTAGATCTTGTGGACACAGCAAAAGCAGTGCTTAGAGGTTAGTTTATAGCAATAAATGCACACATCCAAAAAGATGAAAGGGCCATAATCAAAACATTAACCCTACAACTGGAACAAGTAGAAAGAGAGCAGCAAAATAAGCCCTCAGGCGCCAGAAGAAAGGAAATAATGAGAATTAGAACAGAATTAAATGAAATAGAGAATAGAAAAACGATTGAAAGAGTTAACAAGACCAAAATCTGATTCTTTGAAAAGATCAACAAAATTGATAAACCGTTGGCCAAACTGACCAAACAAAAACAGGAGAGGAAGCAGATAATCCATATAAGAAATGAGATGGGTGATATTACAACAGACCCAACTGAAATTTAAAAAATCATAAGAAAATACTATGAAAAATTGTACTCTAACAAATTTGAAAGCCTAGAGGAAATGGACAAATTTTTAGAAACTCACTACCTACCTGAAGTAACACAGAGGAAGAAAAACTAAATAAACCCATAACAAAAGAAGAGATTGAAAAAGTTATTAAAAAAACTCCCAACAACAACAACAACAAAAAAACCGTGACCCAGATGGCTTCACTGGAGAATTCTACCAAACTTTCAGGGAGGAGTTAACACCACTACTGCTAAAGGTATTTCAGAGCACAGAAAAGTGTGGAATACTGCCCAACTCATTCTATGAAGCCAGCATAACCCTGGCACCAAAACCAGATAAAGACACCACAAAGAGAATTACAGAAGATTATCCCTCATGAACATTGACACAAAAATCCTCAACAAAATTCCTGCCAATAGAATTCAGCAACACATCAGAAAAATTATTCATCACGATCAAGTGGGACTTATACCAGGTATGCAGGGATGGTTCAACATTAGAATAACAATCAAT
>NW_004444160.1:3462335-3477513 GCF_000243295.1 Trichechus manatus latirostris
AAGATAAAATACTTAGGAATAAATCTAACCAGAGATGTAAAGTATCTTTACAGAGAAAACTACAAGACACTACTGCAAGAAACTAAAAGAGACCTGCATAAGTGGAAAAACATACCTTGCTCATGGATAGGTAGACTCAACATTGTGAAAAGGTCAATTCTACCCAAAGCAATCTACAGATACAATGCAATCCTGATCCAAATACCACCAGCTTTTTTTCAGTGAGATGGAGAAACAAATCACCAACTTCACAAGGAAAGGGAAGATGCCCTGGATAAGTAAAGCATTACTCAAGAAGAAGAACAAAGTGGGAGCCTCACACTACATGATTTTAGAACCTATTATACCATCACGGTAGTCAAAACAGCCTGGTACTTGTACAACAACAGGTACATAGACCAATGGAACAGAATTGAGAATCCAGACATAAATTCATCCACCTATAAGCAGCTGATATTTGACAAAGGCCCGAAGTCTGTTAATTTGGGAAAAGACAGTCTCTTTAACAAATAGTGCTGACATAACTGGATATCCATCTGCAAAAAACTGAAACAAGACTCATACCTCACACCATGCACAAAAACTAACTCAAAATGGATCAAAGACTTAAATATAAAATTGAAAAGGATAAAAGATTATGGAAGAAAAAATAGGGACAATGCTAGGAGCCCTAATACATGGCATAAACATAATACGAACTATAAGTAACAATGCACAAGCACCAGAAGAGAGACTACATAACTGGGAGAGCCTAAAAATCAAGCACTTATGCTTATCAAAAGACTTCTCCAAAATAGTAAAAAGACAACCTACAGACTGGGAAAAAAATTTTGGCTACAAGAAATCCGATCAGTGTCTAATCTCTAAAATCTACAAGATACTGCAAATCCTCAACAGCAAAAAGACAACCCAATTAAAAAATGGGCAAAGGATATGAACAGACACATCACCAAAGAAGATATTCAGGTGGCTAACAGACACATGAAGAAATGCTCACGATCATTAGCCTTTAGAGAAATTCAGATCAAAACTACAATGAGATATCCTCTCACCTGAACAGGGCTAGCATTAATCGAAAAAACACAAAATAATAGATGCTGGAGAGGTTGTGGAGAGACTGGAACACTTATACACTGTTGGTGGGAATATAAAATGGTACAACCACTTTGGAAATCGATTTGGCACTTCCTTAAAAAGCTAGAAATAGTTGTACCATACGATCAAGCAATCCCACTCCTCGGAATTTATCCTTGAGAAATAAGAGCCATCACATGAGTAGATATACGCACACGCATGTTCATTGCAGCACTGTTCACAATAGCAAAAAGTTGGAAACAACCTAGGTGTCCATCAAAATACGAATGGGTAAACGAATTATGATATATCCACACAATGGAATACGACACAACGATAAAGAACAGCGATGAAGCCGTGAAACATAACATGGAGGAAGCTGGAAGACATAATGCTAAGCGAATTTAGTCAATCACAGAAGGACAAATATTGTATAAGACCACTATTATAAGAACTCAAGAAAAGGTTTAAACACAGAAGAAAACATTCTTTGATGGTTATGAGGGTGGAGAGGGTGGGTGAGAGTTATTTACTAACTAGATAGTAGATAAGAATTATCTTAGGTGAAGGGAAGGACAGCACACATTACAGGGAAAGTCAGCACAACTGGACTAAACCAAAGCTAAGAAGTTTCCTGAATGCAATCTAACATTTTGAGGGATAGAGTAGCAGGGTTAGGGGTCTGAGGACCATACTTTCAGGGGACATCTAGGTCAATTTGCATAACAAATCTTAAGAAAATGTTCTGCATCCGACTTTGGTGAGTCGCATCTGGGGGTCTTAAAACCTTGCAAGTGGCCATCTATGATGCATCTATTGGTCCCAACCTCCTGGAATAAATATGAATGAAGAACATCAAAGACACAAGGAAAGTATTAGCCCAAGACACAGAAAGGGCCACATAAACCAGAGACTTCATTAGCCTTAGACGAGAAGAAGTAGATGGTGCCTGGCTACCACCAATGACCGCCCTGACAGGGAATACAACAGAGAGTTTCTGATGGAGCAGGAGAAAGGTGGGGTGCAGAACTCAAATTCTAGTAAGAAGACCAGACTTAATGGTCTGAGTGTGACTGGAGGAACCCCAGAAAGCCTGGCCCCTGGATTCTCTATCAGCCCAGAACTAAAACAATTTCCAATGCCAACTCTTCAGACAGGGATTTGACTAGACTGTGGGACATAAAGTGATACTCGTGAGGAGTGTGCCTCTTAGCTCAAGTAGATACAAGAGACTAAACAGGCAGCTTATGTCCAGAGGTGAAATGGGAAGGCAGAAAGGGTTAGAAGCTGGTTGAGTGGACATGGGGAATGAGGGATGGAAAGGAGGAGTGTGCTGTCACAGTACGGGAAGAGCAACTATAGTCATATAACAATGTATGTCTAAATTTTTGTATAGGAAAAAATTTAAAAAAAATTTTTAAAAAGTGAGAAGACTTAGTTCTCTTAAACAATGACATGATAAAGTCAACATAAAGGGCAGGGAAAGTAAATAAATGAATAATTTCTTTTATAAGGATCAGCACAAAGCTGGTTCCTAGGAGGCAGAAGTTAAAGATGTCCCAAACGTCCCACGTTTCTAAATTGATGTACCATTCCATCATCTCTAACCAACTACTACTTCCTCTCCCATCAGTACCCTCCCTTTTGTCTTTGGGTTCCCTAATTCATTGCAGTGTTTCATAGAACTCACGAACTCTATAAAGCTAACGGCTCACATGGTTGTGGAGGCTGGCAAGTCCCAAATCTGTGGGTCAGGCATACGCTTCTCCCAACCCATGTGCCTGCAGGGGTCATCTACACATATACCTTAGATGCAGGCCACACCCTAGGAAGAGCATAACTTGAGTAAGGGTGGTACTTGAGTTACACACTCCTGCAGGGCTGCAACCCAAAACACGTCCTACACCAATCCTGCCTTATCAACATATAAAATGGAGGACAACCATACAATATTGGGAATCATGGCCTACCCGAGTTGACACATAACCCCAACCATCACAGGTTCTATATAACTTATTTGCATAGTCTCACTCAATCATTGTGTGTGAGTCACAAAGACCATTCCTAGAAAGGCCATAGTAAGTAATTAATTACACCAAAGTAAAGATGATCTTTTACAACCTCTTACTAAAAGCAAGTCAGTAATACAATAAATTTTGTCATTTTAACGGAGATACAATCAAATTCTAGCTTTGCATCAGTATACACTGATACTAAAGCTCATTAAAAAAATTGTAAAAATAAACCTATCAAACCTTATCCAACTTTGACCATGACAAAATTCTTTTTCCACAAGCTTTTATAAGTTTTCATATGTATTCAAGTTTTTTTCTACGTTTTCCTCTTGCTCATTTTAGACAAACCAGTCCTTTTACTTTAGGACAAAATGACTCTCTCTTTTTATTTTTTTTCTTAAGAAAAATACATCCTGCATACTTTGCATAGTTAATCTAGCCTCAGTCCAAGTCTTTAAGTTACCAAAATATCTTGGAAACCGTGTTCAAGTTTACATACTACAAAATATAATTATTGTTGAAATTAAGTTTTCCCAGAATAAATTAACTTTCATTAATTTATTGGAATATAAGATTATTCAATTTATATCAGTGCTTGATTATCTCTAAACCAATCAAAATAGAGAATCTTAAAGGGATTTTATAATCTAATTTGGTAATACCACCTTGAGGTAAGAAAATATTACATATAAGTACATAAACACACATATAGGCACAAATAGAGAGGTCATAGCTTCAATTCTAAAATCCCAACATGAGTCAGGCATAAACACAGAAACACAAAATTCACTGATGTATATAAGAGAGCTGGCTTTTCTCCTGGCCTCACCTTTACATTTTTACCAGCATTGTGTTTCTGTTAGATGGGGCAGTTTGCGGTTACCTGCTCCATAAGAGACTGAAGTGTCCCCACCAACAACTGTCAAGGAGATTGTTAAGATTTCCTTTACCATGATGTATAATCTTACGGAGACTGTGGGCTAAACTTTGGGTGAGGGACTGAGCAGAGACTAAGCTGCCATCTGGGTGTCTCCAAAGCCTATATGAGAGGATAAAGCATCCAACCTGTTTACAATTAACTTTTTCAATCTCAAGTGGTTGTTCTCGGGTTCTCTGAGGCATCTCTAAAGCCCATGATGGGGCAGAGCCATAAAGCTCTAGTGATTATTGTTGAAGGGCAAGGAATGGGAGTGGAAATGTCTGGCAGGGGTGGAGGAATAATAGGAACGTTGAAGTGGGACGCACCAACAGATACAACTGAGTTGAATGAAAAGTCTAAGGTGGTAAAAAGGAGGAAAAAGTTGGTGAAGAGAGTGATGAAAGGAGGAGGTCTTAGATGAGCTAGTTGGAGAAGAACTTAAGTTTCTCAAAAGGATTATTGAAGTGCCAAATTATCCTTTGTGTAATTTTGCTATTTTTGAAGGTATTGGAAAGAATGAATGTCATAATGGCAAGACATATAGGCAGTAAGGCAAGAAGAGGAAGGGGCTACCCAGTAGACTAAGAATTACTCATGTGGACAGCAAGATTAAGTAGAAAAAAGGAGCCAGATAGAGCAAAGTCACTTCCATGCACAATCCCTGTCTGGGAGCCAAAGGATCCATCACACAACCCCATTGAGGAATCAAAGGACTCACTCTGTGAAATTCCTGGACCAAGAGTCAGTGGAGATTGTGGTGAAAGGCAATTCAGAGGAAATTCAAGATATAGGCTAAACTGTAAGTCAATATTCAACTTGGAGGAGGGTCTAACCCTCCTGGGGTCATAAAAAATATCAAACACTGACCTCAGAAATTATTCTTTCAAAGGCTCACCATTTGATTGCTTCAGTTTGCTGAGGAGATTATGGTCCAGAACTAAGTTGAAAACAATTGAAAAATTACCCAGCAATTGGTGGAACTTGGCAGCCGGATGTGGTCAGGGAAAGAGATGAAGAGAGACCTTCCAAAACCACTACAGGGTGACTGTAGAATACCAGTAGCTGAACTTCCCAATGGAGCAATATTAGAGACTTAACATTGTAAGAGGGAAAATAGACTGGACTAAAATAATCCAGCTAGTCAATAAACGAACAAGAAAATAACAATAACAAGCCACCTCCAGAAGAGAGAGGACCTAGTACCAAGAGTTGCTACAATATATTATCGAAAATATACTGCTTCCAACAAAAAATTTCAAGGCATGTAAAGAAATAGAAAAGTATGACCTATACACTGGCAAAGGGGGGATGCAGGCAACTGAAACTGCTTGTGGAAGTGATCAGACATCAGATTTATCAGTAAAAAGTCTTTAAAATAGTTATTATAAACATTTCACAGAACTAAAGGAAACCATGATTAAAGAAGTAAAGAAAGAAATAATAACAGCGTTCTATCAACTAGAGTATATTAATAAAGAGAAATCATTAAGAAGAAGCAAATAGAAATTCTCTAACTGAAAAGTTCAATAAATTAAAAAGAAAATCACTAAAGAGGTTCAACAGTAGGTTTGAACTAGCAGAGAGAGACTTAAGAAATGTGATGATAGATCAATAGAGATTATGCAAGCTAAAGAACAAAGAGAAAAAAGAATGAATAAAAATGCAGGGAGACTAAGAAAAATATGGGACACCATTAAGCACAACAACATATGCATAATGGGAGTATCAGAAGGAAACTGGGGAGAGAAAGAAGCAGAAAAAATCCTCAAAAACATACTTGGCTGCTGTTTTAGGCTGGGTTCTCTAGAGAAGCAAAACCAGTACAGTATATAAATATATATACTGAGAGATTTATCTTAAGGAAATGGCTCATGTGGTTAATGTTGTTGTTTTCAGGTAACTTTGAGTCAATTTTTGAATCATAGTGGTTCCATGTGACAGAATAGAACTGCCCTTAGCGTTTTCTAGGCTGTAATCTTTACAGAAGCACATTTCCTGGCCTTTCTCCTGTGGAGCAACTGGGTGGATTTGAACCACCAACCTTTCGGTTGGCAGCTGAGCACTTAACCATTGCACCACCAGAGCACCTTAGAGTTTATTAAGGTAATTTTTTTTTTTTACATATTACTAGAATTAAGCTGGAGCCCTGGTGGCGCAGTGGTTAAGCATTTGTCTGCTAACCAAAAGGTTGGCAGTTTGAATTCACCAGCCACTCCCTGGAAACCTTATGGGGCAGTTCTACTCTGTCCTAGGGTCACTATGAGTTGGAATCAACTAGACGGCAATGGGTAATGGGTAGAATTAAGCTATTATAAACACAAAGCTGATTCTGATAAGTTAAGATGTATTTCATAATCCAAAGAACAACCACTATAAAAAAACTTAAAAAATATAGTAAAAAATCATTAAAGAAATTAAAATGCTACATTAGAAAATAATCACTTATTGCAAAACAAAGCAGTAAAACAGGAATAGAGGAACAGAAAAGCGTGAGATATATAGAAGATAAAAAGTAAACAGGCAAGTGTAAATCATCCAACTATATTAATAATAAATGTAAATGGATGAAATATCCAATGAAAATGCACAGATTATCAGACTGCATAAAAAAAATCCATCTCTGTTCTGATCAGTGATACAATAAATGGATTCTGATAGAAAGGGAGAAGAATGTAGAACAGAACTTCAAATTCTTAAAGAATCCAGGTTGCCTGGACTCATTGAGACTGGAGGAATCCCGGTGACTATTGCCCTGAAAAAAAAAAAAAAAAACAGTGCTTCAAACCAGTTCTTCTCTGGTCAGTCATGGCCGAGGAAGCGAAACTGGAACACAAAGTTTTTACATAGGAGTGAACTGGATTGATAACCGGAGTGGGAAAGATTATGGATCGAAGCCGTGCTAGAATCTTAATCTCCCTCTTAGAAAACAAGGGCAGCATACGTGTTGCATACCAACTAAATTTCTTGCCCATTGGATTTTGAACAGAGTCAGAAACAGTGATGCTCCACTCAGAGATGATGGTCGACTGTGCCACTTTGAATGTGTGTCACTCTCTACAGTCCTGCCAATAATCCAATCTCATGCATCAGGCTCCTGAAAGGGCTCACTATGCACCTTCCGAGTCTCCCTTTCAGGGGTTCAACCCGTAATTTTTTCCATTCTGGTTATTGTTTCATATCACCCAAATTGTAAAAATCCAGATCTGTTCTGATTTTGCTTCATTAGCCATGACTGAACTTGTTTGGACCAGTTCAAAGTCCGGAAAAAAACCAAAGCAAACCTGTTGCTATTAAGTTAATTGTGACTCACAGAGACCTGAGATGCTCTTTAAATCTTAAAGTGAAACTATCCCCTAAAGTCCCTTTTAATTAAATAGCAGGTTAGCTCAAAAAGTAAACAAAGTCACCCTTGAGTACTAGGTTCTTTTCAAAAATTATCAATATGAGACAAAAAGGACAACAGTTACTCTAAAGCATAGATAAGAAGTTGGGGGGGGGGAGCAATGAGACTAAGTTAACGGGAGTGAAACAACTAGAAGAGAAATAGAATGCTGACACAATGTGAAGAATGTAACCAATGTCACTGAACATTATGAGTAGAAACTGTTGAATGGGAGCTTGTTAAATAGGAAAATATAGGCAGAAAAAAAGGATGCTAAGAGGCTTATGCAGGGTAGCCACAAACTCTTTCCTCTCTCTTTTCCCAAGAAATTTGGCATTAAGTAGGGAAGTAGGATGATTAGTACTGATTGTATTTAAATTTATGTTTCTTTTTAGAGTAGATAACACATGTATATAGTAAAACAAATTCAAATTGTACACAAGGGTATGAGTTAAAAATAAATCTCCTACATCTCTGTTCTCCAGTCCTCAATCCCTGAAACAAACATTATACATTATTCCAGAGAAATAGTTGCATTCTGCACTTTACTGCACTGCTTTCTTAATTTAACAGTATATCTTGACCCTTTATCTCTATCAATATATGTAGATCTGCCTTTTTAATAAAACTGCTGCAGAATATTCCATCGAATAGATACATCATAACATACCTAACTAGCCCCTTATTGGTCAACTAATCATTTGATATTATAATCAATACTGCATTTAATACCCTTGTGTGTAGTTCTTTGGCTATATTGGTGATTGTATCTGTAGGATAAATCCCTGTAAATAAAAACAAAGTCAAAAGGTATACACATTTCAATTTGATAGATATTGCCCTATTTCCCTCTACAGTGGTGGTATAATTCTCTAATGGTGAAAGAATATGCCTGTTTACCCACTCAGAGAATTATCTGACTTATTGATCTTTTTTCTCTGCTAATTTGACAGATAAAACGGTATTTCATTATAGTTTAATTTGCTTCTCTAACTGTGAATGAGATGGAGTTTCATTTCGTATGTTTAAAAGCCATTTTCTTTTTAGGAACTAACTATTCATGTCATTAACCTATTTTGTCCTTAGTCTTTCCCTTATTGATTTACACATTAAAGAATTTAACCCTTAAAAATAAATAATCCATCCCCATGCTGACTAAAGGAGACACCCTTAAGTTTCAAAGATACAAATATATTGAAAATAAAAATATGGAAAAGATGTTTCCTGCAAACAACAACCACAAGAAAGTTGGAATAGCCTTACTATTCTCATACAAAATAGACTAGTAAACAAAAAATATAATTAGAGATAAAGAGGAACATTTTATGATAATTAAAATGTCACATCCTTAGGAATATATTACGGACCTAATAACACAGCATGAAAATCAAGATAAGTAGACCATCTAAATAGACCTAAAACAAGTGAATATAATGAATTCATAATCAAAAAAATAACCCAGAACTAAAACCATTCCCAAAGCCCACTCTTCAGATAAAGCTTAGACTGGACTATAAAACATAAAATAATACTCTTGAAGAGTGTGCTCCTTAGTTCAAGGAGATACAAGAGACCAAATGGGCAGCTCCTGTCCAGAGGCAGGATGAGAAGGCAAGAAGGGACAGGAGCTGGTTGGATGGAAACGGGAAACCCCTGGTGGAAAGGGAGAGTGTGGTGTCACATTATAGGGATTGCAACTAGAGTCACATAACAATATATTTATAAATTTTTGTATGAAAAATTAACTTTAGCTGTAAATTTTCATCTAAAGAATAATTAAAAAAAACATACTACCTATTAAGAAAAGCCGAGACAAAGATACGTTCGCCACTGAATTCCACCAAACATTTAAAGGCTTGATACTAATTTTTCCACAAATTCTTCTAAAAATAGAAAACAAGGTAATGTATCCCAATTCATTTATGAGGCCAGTAATACCATGGTACCAAAACCAGGCAAACATACCACAAGAAAACTACACTTCAATATCTCTTCTGAATGTGGATGCAAAAATCTTCAACGAAATAGTAGCAGCTCAAATCCAGTAATATATAAAAGGAATTATACATCCTGACTAATTGGAATTTATTTTAAGAGTGTAAGGTTCATTTAACATGTGAAAATAAATTAATGTAATATATTAATAGAATACAAAAACAAAAGTCACATGATCATCTTAACAGATCCACGGAAAAAGCATTTGACAAAACCCAACATCCTCTAATGATAAAACACTTGAAAAAATAAGAATACAAAGGAACTTCCTCAATGTGATAAAGGACATCTACAAAAAAACCCACAGCTAAGATCATACTTAATGGTGACAGACTGAATGTTTTCCTTCTAAGATCAAGAATGAGAGAAAGATGTTGTAAAAATGGCAAGGTGTCAGACCTCCTCTAACTTCAGGGTGAGAGAGGGAAATCACCATCATCAACGGCCCAAAGTTGATTCCTATGAGGTGGAGGTCAGACATACCTCCACTTTCCAAACTTTTCACTAGCCATCCCTCCCATAGCACTCTTTACTTCTCTGCTGGTTTCCATAATTTGTTGCAATGGTCACACAAAACTCACCATACTCACGATTATGGGGTTTATTAGGGAAGTAACAGGAACAACTTAGGAGACAGGATACTGTTCTTTGATTAGGACAACTTCTTCTCAACTGCTGCTACTGGGCCCTCCTCTTGGCCTGGGCCCTGCACTCTCACCCTGGGCCCTGAGCTCTCTGCCCCATCTTGGGCCTGGCCTCTGCCCTGCTCGGACAAATGTTACAAAGCTCTTTAGGGTCTCTAATAAGTGCCTGAAGGCACCTCACTCTTCCAGGAAGCCTCCTGACTGAAGGCACTCAGCTTTCTCTCTCCATGGATCAGCACACCCACTGTAGCTGCCTTGCTCTGTGGGCCAGGAAGCCCACTGTGCCATGTCACCCAACTCTCCTGGTTTTGCTGCTGCCATTTCTCTGCAGCTGGACACTGCCATGCTTGCTGCTGCTTCTTGCCGTCACATGTCATCTCCAATGTTACGATGTTACAGCTCTCTCTATCTCCTTGGTCTAGCAGGTTCTCAGTTAAAGAACCCTGGGTCCAAATACACACTCCACTCCTGGCTTTTCTTGATGATAGTGAGATCCTACCCCCCGCCATCCTCTGAGATTGGCTCCCTTTAAGTCTAGCAGGGTGGCAAAACTGACCAATCCACTATAAAGGTTCCTTGTACCTTATTTTCATAGTCCCAGCCCTGCAAGTGTTTCAGGCACCTTATTTGAATTATTAGCAGGCTGTCCAATCCCCTTGGTGGGCCACAAGCACCTTATTTGCATAGTCCCATCCAATCATTTTGTGGGAGTTACCAGACCATGGCTAGAAGGGCCATATAAAGTAACTCACTGTACCACAGATGTCCATTCTTGCCACTTACATTCAACATTGTACTGGAGGTTCCAGACTGGGCAAATAGGCAAGAGAAAGAAAGAGAAGGCATTCATATTGGAAAGGAAGAAATAAGAACATCCCTATTTGCAGACGACATAATCTTATGTATAGAAAATACAAAAGAATGCACTAAAAACCCTATTAGAACTAATAAATGAGTTCAACAAATGTGCAGGATACAAAATCTACATAAAAAATTCTATTTCTATACAATTGCAATGTACATTATAAAAATAAAATTAAGAAAACAATTCCATTTTCAATAGCATCAAAAAGAACACAATATTTAGGATAAGAATAGATATTCTTCCAATGAAGATACAAAGATGGTTAATAAACAAATGCAAAGATGCTTGATAGCATTAGCCATCACAGATATGCAAATCAAAACCACAGTGAGAAAGGACTTCACATCCACTAAAGTAATTAGAATAAAAAAGGCAGATAGTAAGTGTTGGTAGGACATGCGGAAATCAAAAACCTCATGTTCTCCTGGGACAAATTTAAGATGGTGCAGATGCTTTGGAAAACTGTGTCAGTTCTTCAAATGATGAAACATAAAGTTACCGTATGACTGATCAATTGCACTCCTAGTTATATACCCAAGAGTAATGAAAATATATATACACACAGAAACTTGTACATGAATGATTATAGCAACATTATTCATAAGAGGCCAAATATGGAAACAATCCAAATGTCCGTCAACTGACTAATGGAAAATAAAAATGTAGTATACCCATAAAATGTAACACTATTTGGCAATAAAAATGAGTGAAGTGGATAAATATTACAACACGGATGAGCCTTTAGAATATTATATTAAGTGAAAGAAGCCAAACACAAAAGACCACATATTATATGATTCCATTTATATGAAATGATCCAACAGGTAAAACTAAAGAGACAGACATTAGATTAATGATGCCTAGTACACGGCCAGAAACCCTGGTGATGTAGTGGTTAAGAGCTACGGCTACTAACTAATCAAAAAGTCAGCAATTCGAATCCACCAGGCGCTTCGTGGAAACTCTATGGGGCAGTTCTACTCTGTCCTATAGGGTCGCTATGAGTCAGAATTGACTTGACAGCAACAAGTTTGGTTTTTTTTTTGGTTTCAGTACAGGGTCACTATGAGTTGGAATCGACTTGATGGTAATTCAAGTCTATGAGTTGGAATCGACTTGATAGCAATGGATTTTGTTGTTGTTGTTAGTCCTGCGGAAGGGAGGAGCTGAGGGAGTAGGAAAGTGATAGCTAATGTCTGTTTAAAGACTACAGCCTTCAGTATGGATTACACCTCAAAATAAAGAAAACAAAAATCCTCACAGCTGGACCAATAAGCAACATCATGATAAACAGAGAAAAGACTGAAGGTGTCAAGGATTTCATTTTACTTGGATCCACAATCAACACCCATGGATGCAGCAGTCAAGAAATCAAATGACGCATTGCATTGGGCAAATCTGCTGCGAAAGACCTCTTTAAAGTGTTAAAAAGCAAAGACATCACCTTGAAGACTAAGGTGTGCCTGAAGAAAACATGGTGTTTTCAATTGTCCCATACACGTGGGAAAGCTGGAAAATGAATAAGGAAGACCGAAGAAGAATTGATGTCTTTGAATTATGGTGTTGACAAAGAATATTGAATATACCATAGACTACCAAAAGAAAGAAAAAATCTGTCTCGGAAGAAGTATAGCCAGAATGTGCCTTAGAAGTAAAGATGGCGAGACTACATCTCACATACTTTGGACATGTTACCAGGAGGAATCAGTCCCTGGAGAAGGGCATCATGCTTGGTAAAGTAGAGGGTCAGAGAAAAAGAGGAAGACCCTCAATGAGATGGATTGACACAGTGGCTGCAACAATGCGCTCAAGCATAACAACAGTTGTGAGGATGGTGCAGGACTGAGAACTGTTTCGTTCTGTTGTACATGTGGTTGTTGTAAGCCAGAACCAACTCGACAGCACCTAACAACAATTTACAGTTAATTATTCAAATTTACCCATCAAACACTAATACCAAAGATAAGGAAATTGAAGATTTTTACCAACTTCTGCAGTCTGAAACTGATCAAATACACAATTAACATACTTTGATAATTACTGGTGATCAGAATGTGGAAGTTGGAAACGAAGAAGGATTAGTAGTTGGAAAAAAATGGCCTTGGTGATAGAAACGGCACAAGAGATAGCATGATAGAATTCTGCAAGACCAATGACTTCGTCATTGCAAATACCTTTTTTCAACAACATAAATGGCCACTATACATGTGGACCTCACCAGATGGAAGACCCAGGAATCAAATCAACTACATCTGTGGAAAGAGGCGATGGAAAAGCTCAATATTATCAGTGAGAAAAGGCCAGGCATCGACTGCGGAACAGACCATCAATTGCTCGTGAGCAATTTCAAGTTGAAGTCGAAGAAAATTAAAATGAGTCCATGACAGCCAAAATACAGGCAAGGAAAGGTGATCCAACAGAATGCAAAATTATTGAACAATATCATTAATATCACTCGCAAGTAAAATTTTGCTTAAGATCATTCAAAAGCAATTGCAGCAGTACATCAACAGGGAACTGCCAGAAATTCAAGCCGGATTCAGAAGAGGAAATGGAATGAGGGACAGCATTGCTGGGGTCAGGTGGATCTTAGCTGAAAGCAGAGAATACCAGAAAGATGTTTACCTGTATTTTATTGACTACACAAAGGCATTCAACTGTGTCGATCATAACAAATTATGGATGACATTGCAAAGAATTGGAATTCCAGAACACTTAATTGTGCTCATGAGGAACCTGTACATAGACGAAGAGGAAGTCATTCTAACAGAACAAGGGGATATTGCATGGTTTAAAATCAAGAAAGGTGCCTGTCAGGGTTGCATTCTTTCACCATACTTATTCAATCTGTTTGATGAGCAAATAATCCCAGAAACTGGATGATATGAAGAAGAATGGGGCATCAGGATTGGTGGAAGATTTATTAACAATTTGTGATATGCAGATGACACAACATTGCTTGCTGAAAAGGAAGAGAACTTGAAGTACTTATTGATGAAGATCAAATACTACAGCCTTCAGTATGGATTACAACTTAACATAAAGAAAACAAAAATTCTCACAACTGAAGCAATAAGCAACATCATGATAAATGGAGAAAAAACTGACATTCTGAAGGATTCTATTTTACTTGGATCCACAATCAATGCCCAAGGAAGCAGCAGTCAGGAAATCAAATAACATATTGCATTGGGCAAATCTGCTGCAAAAGACCTCTTTAAAGTGTTAAAGAACAGACATATCACTTTGAGGACTAAAGTGTGCCTGACCCAAGGCATAATATTTTCAATCATCTCATATGCATGCGAAAACTGGATAATGAATAAGGAAGACTGAAGAAGAATTGATGCCTTTGAATTATGGCATTGACAAAGAATATTGAATATACACCATGGACTGCCAGATGAATAAACAAATCTGTCTTGGAAGAAATACAGCCAGAATGCTCCTTGAAAGGGAAGACGGCGAGACTTCCTCTCAAGTATTTTGAACATGTTATCAGGAGGGAGCAGTCCCTGGAAAAAGACTTCATGCATAGTAAGGTAGAGGTTCAACGAAAAAGAGGAAGATCCTGGACCAGAAGGATTGATACAGTAGCTGCAACAATGGGCTCAAGCATAACAAGTATTGTGAAGATGGTTCAGGACCAAGTAGTGTTTACTTCTGTTGTACATAGGGTCGCTATGAGTCGAAACTGACTCCATGGCACCTAAGAACAACAAACAACAGTATCTATGGAGTTTCTACTCAGGAATGATTATAATGAAAATGTTCTAAAATTGACCATGCCGATGGTTGCTGTGGTACAATGGGTTTTCTTTTTCTTTTTTTACATTTTTTTATTTTTGTAGTTTAGGTGAAAGTTTACAAATCAAGTTAGTGTCTCATACAAAAATTTATGCATACATTGTTATGTGACCCTAATTGCTCTCCCTATACTGTGACAGCACACTCCTCCTTTCCACTGTTGATTTCCTGTGTCCATTCAACTGGCTCCTAACCCACTCTGCCTTCTCATCTCACCTCCAGACAGAAGCTGCCCATTTAGTCTCATGTATTTACTTGAGCTAAGAAGCACACTCCTCACGAGTATCATTTTATGTCCCACAGTCCAGTCCAATCTTTGTCTGAAGAGTTGGCTTCAGGAATTGTTTTAGTTCTGGGTGGACAGACAGTCTGGGGTCCATGATTTCTGGGGTTCCTCCAGTCTCAGTCAGACCACTAAGTCTGGTCTTTTTACTAGAATTTGAGCTCTGCATCCCACCCTTCCCCCGCTCCATCAGG
>NW_004444160.1:3477613-3479900 GCF_000243295.1 Trichechus manatus latirostris
CAATCATCTCATATGCATGCGAAAACTGGATAATGAATAAGGAAGACTGAAGAAGAATTGATGCCTTTGAATTATGGCATTGACAAAGAATATTGAATATACACCATGGACTGCCAGATGAATAAACAAATCTGTCTTGGAAGAAATACAGCCAGAATGCTCCTTGAAAGGGAAGACGGCGAGACTTCCTCTCAAGTATTTTGAACATGTTATCAGGAGGGAGCAGTCCCTGGAAAAAGACTTCATGCATAGTAAGGTAGAGGTTCAACGAAAAAGAGGAAGATCCTGGACCAGAAGGATTGATACAGTAGCTGCAACAATGGGCTCAAGCATAACAAGTATTGTGAAGATGGTTCAGGACCAAGTAGTGTTTACTTCTGTTGTACATAGGGTCGCTATGAGTCGAAACTGACTCCATGGCACCTAAGAACAACAAACAACAGTATCTATGGAGTTTCTACTCAGGAATGATTATAATGAAAATGTTCTAAAATTGACCATGCCGATGGTTGCTGTGGTACAATGGGTTTTCTTTTTCTTTTTTTACATTTTTTTATTTTTGTAGTTTAGGTGAAAGTTTACAAATCAAGTTAGTGTCTCATACAAAAATTTATGCATACATTGTTATGTGACCCTAATTGCTCTCCCTATACTGTGACAGCACACTCCTCCTTTCCACTGTTGATTTCCTGTGTCCATTCAACTGGCTCCTAACCCACTCTGCCTTCTCATCTCACCTCCAGACAGAAGCTGCCCATTTAGTCTCATGTATTTACTTGAGCTAAGAAGCACACTCCTCACGAGTATCATTTTATGTCCCACAGTCCAGTCCAATCTTTGTCTGAAGAGTTGGCTTCAGGAATTGTTTTAGTTCTGGGTGGACAGACAGTCTGGGGTCCATGATTTCTGGGGTTCCTCCAGTCTCAGTCAGACCACTAAGTCTGGTCTTTTTACTAGAATTTGAGCTCTGCATCCCACCCTTCCCCCGCTCCATCAGGGACTCTCTGTTGTGTTCCCAGTCAGGGCGGTCATTGGTGGTAGCCTGGCAGCATCCAGTTCTTGTGGACTCAGGCTGTTGAAGTCTCTGGTCTATGTGGCCCTTTCTGTCTCTTGGGCTACTACTTTCCTTGTGTCTTTGATGATGTTCATTCTCCTTTACTCTGGGCGGTTTGGGACCAATTGATGCATCTTAGATGGCTGCTTACTAGCTTTTAAGACCCCAGACACCACTCACCAAAGTAGGATGCAGAACATTTTCTTAATAAGCTTTGTTATGCCAATTGACCTAGATATCCCCTGAAAGAATGGTCCCCAGATCCCGTCTCCTGCTACTCTGGCCCTTGAAGTGTTTGATTGTACTCAGGACACTTCTTAGCTTTGGTTTAGTCCCATTGTGCTGACTTCCCTTGGAGTGTGTGCTGTCCTTCCCTTTACCTAAGATAATTCTTGTCTACTATCTAGTTAGTGAATAACCCTCACCCTCCCTCCCTACCCTCATAACCATCAAAGAATGTTTTCTTCTGTGTTTAAACCTTTTCTTGAGTTCTTATAATAGTGGTCTTATACAATATTTGCCCTTCTGTGACTGACTAAATTCACTTAGCAATTCACTTAGCATAATGCCCTCCAGCTTCCTCCATGTTATGTTTCAGCGCTTCATCATTGTTCTTTATCATTGCATAGTATTCCATTGTGTGAATATACCATACTTTGTTTATCCATTCGTCTGTTGATGGGCACCTAGGTTGTTTCCATCTTTTTGCTATTATGAACAGTGCTGCAATGAACATGTGTGTGCGTATATCTACTCATGTGATAGCTCTTATTTCTCAAGGATATATTCCGAGGAGTGGGATTGCTTGATCGTATGGTACAACTATTTCTAGCTTTTTAAGGAAGTGCCAAATCGATTTCCAAAGTGGTTGCAACATTTTGCATTCCCACCAACAGTGTATAAGTGTTCCAGTCTCTCCACAACCTCTCCAACATTTATTGTTTTGTGTTTTTTGGATTAATGCTAGCCTTGTGGGGTGAGATGGTATCTCATTGTAGTTTTGATTTGCATTTCTCTAATGACTAATGATCATGAGCATTTCTTCATGTGTCTGTTAGCCTCCTGAATGTCTTCTTTGGCAAAGTGCCTGTTGATATCCTTTGCCCATTTTTAATTGGGTTATTTGTCTTTTTGATGTTGAGGTTTTGCAGTGTCTTGTAGATTTTAGAGATTAGATGCTGATAGGATTTGTCATTAGCCAAAATTTTTT
The DNA here is from genome assembly GCF_000243295.1 of Trichechus manatus latirostris. Classification (NCBI taxonomy): domain Eukaryota; kingdom Metazoa; phylum Chordata; class Mammalia; order Sirenia; family Trichechidae; genus Trichechus; species Trichechus manatus. The sequence continues at coordinate 3,479,878 of NW_004444160.1, forward strand.
TCCCAGTCTGTAGGTTGTCTTTT
>NW_004444160.1:3480411-3493972 GCF_000243295.1 Trichechus manatus latirostris
GTGGGTTTCTTTTGTGTGGCTTTTCTGGATCTGGGTGTACAATTCCCCCAAAATGATTGGTCGAGTTAAATTCTTGCAAGGGATTGGTCGGTTTACTAAAGCCATGACCTGAAATTGACAAAGAGTGTCCCAATATAAGCAACCAATATCACAGAGGTTTGTGGGTCTACCAGATCGACAAGAGGCAGAAGAAGAGTGCTTCCTTTGGACACTGGGCGCTGAGCTGATAATCTCCTAGTATCTGCCTAAGTAGGTTGCAGGGATTAGTTGGTTTACTATTTGCACAAGTGGCTTGCAAATCTCCTCAGTAGGACTGGTCCTTTTACAGTTCAACTAAGGGATTAGTCGGTTTACGAAAGCCATGTCCTGAAATTGACCAGGAGTGCTCCTATATAAGCCGCCAATTCACAGAGGTTTTTGGGGCTTCCTGATGGATGAGAACCAGGAGAGAAGTGCATCCTTTGGACATGGGGCCATGCACTGAGAACCTTCTAAAAGAGCTATAGTGCAGATCACGGACTGTAACACTGAAGACCAAGAGAAACTGAAGCAAGCACAGCAGACCTGGGTGGGAGGAACCACAAGACTATCAGACAGCGGCACTCAGAAGAGTCAGCCCACGGATCTGAGCTGGGCACCTCCAGACAGGAGGTTAACAACAGACCTGGGCACCTCCAGGCAGCAGGTTGCCAACGGAGCTGGGCACCTCTGAGCAAGAGGTCACCAATGAAGCCAGTTACCTCCAGACAGAAGGTCTCCAGTGGTGCAGGGACTTAGGCATACACCATACAAGGATTGCCCATAAAATTTTGCCTCAAGAACTGTCATAATACTAGCCTAACTCTGGCACTGGTCCAAAGCAGCTGCTAGAGAGTTGGGTCAACAAGCTCAGTGGGCCAGAGACAACCAAGGAAAGCCACGAAGAGAGACAAAAAGAGAGAAAATGAACTCAGCCATGCCACACCTGACCTGACCTTACAATACACCTGCTGAGAGAGTAACACCTGGTTACACCTGATCCACTGTGCTTGCAGAGTGACACGGAAATGGACATGGGCAATTTGGGAAGGGTCAAAGTGTCCCCTTTTAGACATAAGTGAGTTCCTCTCCTGTGATACTGAGTGAGGTAGTGGTTTGGGTGGTTCCTGTTCTGTAACTTATATTTTTGTTCTTGTTTTTCAGTGTTTAACTTCTATAAATAATCATGACTTTTTTCAATTGCCAACAGTGTGTAAGTTTCTTGTGTGAACTACCCAATTGCATTAAATAGTAGACTTCTCATTCTAGCAGTCTTATTGCTGTTTGTAATTTTGAGGCAATTGGCATGTGTTTGTGCACACAGTTCAATTGCACATATCTGTGAACATACTAAAACTATTGAATTTTTTACATTTTAAGTGAGTGAATTGTATGATATTTGAACTATATCTCAACAAAGCTATTAAAAATAAAAGGAAATTTTAAAATATTCAAATATTGAATAAGCAAATGTGGATGAGTATCATTTTCTATTAATTTGCATCAAAAGAATAATTGGAATCTTCGTGAATCCCAATCCTGTCATATAATCTCACTAGATCTAGCTGTAGGAAGGGAATCGAGATTCTGAAATTTTTAATGAATAATTTTTAATAAAGGTTAAATTTTTTACATATGAAATATGATCTTTTATATAACTGGAATATGACAATAATCAAGTTAAAGTTATTATATAAAATAGGATCTACCTTGCTTATGCTGCTATCCAAAGGGTCGGCAGTTCATATCTACCAGGTGCTCCTTGGAAACTCTATGCGGCAGTTCTACTCTGTCCTATAGGGTCACTATGACTCAGAATTGACTCGACGGCAATGAGTTTGGTTTTTGGTTTTGCCTTCCTTATAAATTTGTAAAAATTTCATGGTTGTGTATCATATTTAGTTGCTATAATTATATTTATATGTTTTCAGTTTAGGCAAATATATGTTTCTTATAGATCCGCACCATTGAATATATATATTGAATATATAATCAACACTCATGGAAACAGCAGCCAGGAAATCAAAAGACGCATTGCAATGGGCAAATCTGCAAAAGACCTCTTTAAAGTGTTGAAAAGCAAACATGTTATCTTGAAGACTAAGGTGCTCCTGACCCAAGCCATGGTATTTTCAATTGCATCATATGCATGCGAAAGGTGGACAATGAATAAGGAAGACCAAAGAAGAGCTGATGTCTTTGAATTGTGGTGTTGGCGAAGAATATTGAATATACCATGGACTGCCAAAAGAAGGAACAAATCTGTCTTGGAAGAAGTACAAACAGAATGCTCCTTATAAGGAAGGATGGTGAGACTACGTCTTACATACTTTGGACATGTTGTCAGTAGGGATCAGTCCCTGGAGAAGGACATCATGCTTAGTAAAGTACAGGGACAGAGAAAAAAAGGAAGACCCTCAACGAGATGGATTGGCACAGTGGCTGCAACAATGGGCTCAAGCATAACAACGATTGTGAACATGGTGCAGGTCCAAGCTATGTTTCATTCTGTGGTGCATAGGGTCGCTATGAGTCGGAACCAACTTGACAGCACCTAACAACAACAACATATTGAATATACTACAGACTGCAGGAAGAGTGAACGAATCTGTCTTGGAAGAAATGCAGCCAGTGTGCTCCTTGGAAGAGAGGATAGTGAGACTTCTTCTCACATACTTTGGACATGTTATCAGAAGGGACCAGTCCCTGGAGAAGGACATCATGCTTGGTAAAGTAGAGCAACAATGTAAAAGAAGAAGGCCCTTGATGAGATAGATCGACATAGTGGCTGCAAGAATGGACTCAAGCATAATGATTGTGAGAATGGTACAAGACCGGGCAGTGTTTTGTTCTGCTGCATATAGGGTAGCTATGAGTCAGAACTGACTCTATGACACCTAACAACAACAACAATAACAGAGCAATAACTTAAAAAAAAAAAACTCTCGAAGAGATATAATAGAAAACAAGAAAGACAAATTAAAATGGAATACTAAAAAATGTTAAATAATTTATAAGGAAGTAGGAAAGGACAAAGAGGAATGGAACATAGAGGGAAAAAAAGAAAACAAATAATAAATTACATACCAAAATCCAGGCATATCAATAATGGCATTAAATTTAAATGGTCTAAACAAACCAATTAAATGAAAGAGATAGTCAGATTGGGTAAAAACAAATGTCCCAACTATTTGCTATCTGTAAGAAATGCACTCAGATATAATGACACAAGAAGTTTAAAAGTAGTATGGAAAATATTGTTATTGTTAGGTGCCATCGAGTCAGTTCCAACTCATAGTGACCCTATGTACAAAGGAACGAAACACTGCCCGGTCCTGCGCCATCCTCACAATGGTTATTATGCTTGAGCCTCTGTGTCAATTGTTGCAGCCACTGTGTCAATCTATCTCATTGAATGTCTTCCTCTTTTTCACTGACCCTCTACTTTACCAAGCATGATGTCCTTCTCCAGGGAGTGATCCTTTCTGATGACATGTCCAAAGTATGTAAGATGTAGTCTCACCATCCTTCCTTATAAGGAGCATTCTGGTTGTACATCTTCCAAGACAGATTTGTTCCTTCTTTTGGCAGTCCGTGGTATAATCAATATTCTTTGCCAATACCACAATACAAAGGCATCTGTTCTTCTTTGATCTTCCTTATTCATCACCCAGCTTTTGCATGCATATGAGGCGATTGAAAACACCATGGCTTGAGTCAGGAGCACCTTAGTCTTCAAGATGACATGTTTGCTTTTCAACACTTTAAAGAGGTCTTTTGTAGCAGATTTGCCCAATACGATGCACCTTTTGATTTCTGGACTGCTGCTTCCATGGGTGTTGATTGTAGATCCAAGTAAAATGAAATCCTTAACAATTTCAGTCTTTTCTCTGTTTATCATAATATTGCTTATTGGTCAAGTTATGAGGATTTTTGTTTTCTTTATGTTGAGTTGTAATCCATACCAAAGGCCTTGGTCTTTGATCTTCATCAGTAAGTGCTTCAAGTCCTCTTCACTTTCAGCAAGCAAGGTTGTCATCTGCATAACACACGTTGTTAATCAATCTTCTTCCAATCCTGATGCCCCATTCTTCTTCATATAGTCCAGCTTCTTGGATTATTTGCCCAGCATACAGATTGAATAGGTATGGTGAAAGGATAAAACCCTGACGCACACCTTTCTTGACTTTAAACCACACAACATATCCTTGTTCAAACGACTTCCTCTTGCTCTATGTACAGGTTGCTCATGAGCACAATTAAGTGTTCTGGAATTCTCATTCTTGGCAATGCTATCCATAATTTGTTATAATCCACACAGTCGAATGCCTTTGCATAGTCAATAAAAGACAGGTAAACAGCTTTCTGATATTCTCTGCTTCCAGCCAGGATCCATCTGACATCAACAATGATAACCCTGGTTCCACATCCTCTTCTGAATCTGGCTTGAATTTCTGGAAGTTCCCTGTCGATATACTACTGCAGCTGCTTCTGAATGATCTTCAGCAAAATTTTACTTAAGTGTGATATTAATGATATTGTTCAATAATTTCCACATTCGTTCGAATCACCCTTCTTGGGAATAGACATAAATATGGCTCGCTTCCAGTCAGCTGGCCAGTTAGTTGTCTTCCAAATTTCTTGGCATAGACAAATGAGCACTTACAATGCTGCATCTGTTTGTTGAAACATCTCAGTTGGTATTCCGTCAATTACTGGAGCCTTGTTTTTCGCCAATGCCTTCAGTGCAGCTTGGACTTCTTCCTTCAGCACCATTGGTTCCTGATCATATTCTACCTCCTGAAATGTTTGAAGGTTTACCAATTACTTTTGGTATAGTGACTGTGTATTCCTTCCATCTTGTTTTGATGATGCCGGTATCATTTAATATTTTCCCCATTGAATCCTTCAATATTGCAGCTGGAGGCTTGAATTTTTTCTTTGGTTCTTTCAGCTTGAGAAATGCCGAGAGTGTTTTTCCCTTTTGGTTTTCTATCTCCAGGTCTTTGCCCATGTCATTATAATACTTTACTTTGTCTTCTCAAACCCTCCTTTGAAATATTCTGTTCAGCTCTTTTACTTCATCATTTCTTCCTTTTGTTTTGCTACTCAATGTTCAAGAGCAAATTTCAGAGTCTCTTCTGACATCCATTTTGGGCTTTTCTTTCTTTCCTGTCTTTTTAATGGAAAAATACATACCATGCAAATATCAATTTACAAAAAGTTTAAAATGGTATATTAATGTTGAGCAAAGTAAAATTCAAACCAGAGAAAATTACAAGGGATAAACAGGAAGAATACACAATTAATAAAATTTTCCTAAATATGTATGCACCTAACAATAGAACTTTATATTATGTGAAGCAAATGCTGACAAAACTGAAAGTATAAATAGACAAATCCAGAATTATAGTTGTAGACATTTATATTTCACTCTCAATAATATACAGAAGTAGAAGACTGAAAATATGTAAGGCTATAGAAGACTTGAACAATAAGATCAACCTACTGGACTAATTGACATTTATAGAACACTGTGCCCTACAACAAAAATCATACGTTCTTTTCAAGATTGCATGGAACATTCATCTAGCTATACCAAGATACATATCCTGGAGCATAAAGTAAACCTTAACAAATTTAAAAGAACAGAAGTCTTTAAGTTTTTTCTATTATAGTAATGGAATTAAACTAGAAATCAAAAACAGAAGGATAACAGTAAAGTTTCAAAACATTTGGAAATTATATGACATACATCTAAGTAGTCCATGGATCATGAAGAAGGTAAATTAGAAAATATTTTTAATTAAGTTAAAATGAAAATACAATATACTGGTATGTGTGGGGTGTAGCTAAAACAATACTTAGAAGAAATTTTATGTAACTAAATATATGTATGTAAGAAAAGAGGAAAAATATCAAATCAATAATCTAAGCTTCATTTTAAGAAATTCAAAAATTAAGAGCATAATACACCCAAAGCAAATTGACGGAGGGAAATAATACAGGTAAGAGGAGAAACAAATGAAAATATAACAGAAAAATAATAAATAAAATCAATCAAAATAAAAGAAGGTTCTTTGAAAAGATCAGCATAATTGATAAAACTCAAGTTTCCCTAACCAAGAAATAAAGTAGAGATGATACAAATTATCCATGTAAGGAAAGAAAGATGGGTATCAATAGTGTTAAAATTATTAAAGAAAGTGAATTAATAATTAAAATTCTTCCAAAAAATATCCAAGTTTGATTATTTTGCTAGTAAGTTCTACCAAATGCTTAAAGAAAAATTACATCAAATCTACACAATCTCTTCCAGAAAAATGGAAATGGAGGGAACACTTTACAACTTATTTTACGAAGCCATCATTGACTTTATAGCATAACCAGGGAAATAAAGTATAGATAAAGAAAACTAACAACCAAAACCCATAATAAACATAGCCACAAAAATACTCAAAAAATCATAGCAATTTGCATTCAGCAATGTATAAAAATAATTTTATGCCACAACCAATCAGTTGAAGCCTAATTCAATATTTGAAAATAAATCAATGTCATCCATCACATTAATAATCCAAGAATAAAAAAAAAACTTGAGAATAGCAATTGATGCAGAAAAGATTTTGACAATATTGAACATCCATTCATAGTAAAAACCATCAGCAAGCTATAAAAAAATAGGAAAATTTTCTCAATTTGATAGAAAACAACTACAAAAAAACCTACAACTAGCAACATACTTAATAGTGAAAAACTGAACACTTTCCCTCTGACATCAGAAACAAAGCAAGGATTCTACTCTCACTACTGTAGTTCATCCTTGCCTTGGAAATCCTAGCTAGTGTAATACAGCAAAAAAAAAACAGAAAAAGATTTTGTTTTAAAAATAGTCATAGATTGGAAAGGAAAAAAAACTGCAAATGACATATTCTACATTTAAAATGACAAGAAATTTAACAAAATGACAAGCAAGGGTAGAATAAATAAGTAAGTTTACTAAGGTTATAGGATACAAGGTGTAAACACAAAAGCCATAATTTTCATATGCTAGAATTGTACAATTGGAACATAATTTTATAATGTAATACATTTACAATGGCTGCCAAAAAATGAAACACTTAGGTTTAAATCTTGTGCATAGTCTTTATGTTGAAAACTACAAATGCTGATGAAAGATATCAAAGAAGACCTAAATAAGAGTTATACCATCTGTGTTCATATACTGTGAGACATAATGTAGTAATGATGCCATTTCTCCCAAAACTGATCTAAAGGTTTAATACAAGTTTAATAAAAATCCAAACATGATTTTTAAAGATATTTACAAGTTTATTTGAAAATATACAGTAAGTCAAAGAAATTTTTATTTCAAAAACAATTTTGAAAAAGAGTACAGTTGGGAGAAACACACTAGCCAATTTTAAGACTTATTATAGTTACAGATATCAAGACAATATAGTATTTGCAAAGGGATATACCCATAGATCAATGGCACAGAATAGAGAATCCAGAAAGATACACATAATTATAATCAACTGATTTGTAAACAGTTGCAAAAGGAATTAACCGGAGAAAGAATGTTGTTGTTGTGTCATAGAGTCAATTCTGACTCATAGGACAACCTATAGGACAGAGTAAAACTTCCCCATAGGGTTTCCTGGACTGTAATCTGTATGGGAGCAGATTGCCAGGTCTTTTCTCTGCTGAGTGGCTGGTGGGTTTGAACCACCAACCTTTTGGTTAGCAGCCAAGTGCTTAATCATTGCACCCACCAGTGCTCCTTGGAGAAAGAATAGCCTTTTCAAAAACTGGTTTTGAAACAATTGGACATCTATTTGCAAAAAAAAAACAAAAAAAGAATCTTGACCTAACCTCACCTAATACAAAAATTAACTTATAATTGATTATAAATCTAAATGTAAAATGTAAAACTATCAAATATTTAGAAGAAAAAATAACAGAAAAACTTTGTGGCCTAGAGTTAGATAAAAAGTTCTTAAACACAACACCAAAGTAGAATATGAAAACAAAAAATTGATAACTTGGGTTTCATCAAAGTTAAAATCTTTTCCTCTGTGAAAGATACTCTTAGGAGAAAGACAAATCACAGATGGTGAGAAAAATATTTTCAAAGCACCCGTCTGATAGAGATTTGTATCTAGAATACAGAAAGAAAATCCTAAAACTTAAAAGGAAGAAAGTAATAAAAAATGAAAATAAATAGGTAATAATAAATTCCAATTTAAAAATGGGCAAAATACTTGAATAGAAACAATCAAAAAGGAAGCATAGATGGCACGTAAGCATATGAAAACACATTCGACGTTATCCATTAGGGAAATGTCAATTAAAATGAGATGACACTACACAATTATTAGAGTGGCTAAAATGAATTATTTTTTTAAGTGACAACACTAAAAGCTGGGCAGATTGCTGAGCAAATGGATAATGTATACATGGCTGGTGGGAATATAAAGGAGCACAGATACTCTGAAACATAGTATGGTAGTTTCTTAAAAAGTTAAACATATGTTTATCATATAACCCAGGAAACCCACTCTTATGCATCTACCCAAGAGAAATGAAAGTATTCATACACACAGATACGCACACATACAAACTCATATATGAATATCCATAGCAGCTTTATTTCTAATATTCCAAAACTGGAACAACCCAAGTAACCTTTAGTGGGTGAATGTGTGTCTTATTTGGGGTTCTCTGGAGAATAAAACAAGCAAACAGTAAGCTATATACAAAGAGAGATATTTTAGGAAATTGACTCAAGTGATTGTAGGGGGCTGGCAAGGCCAAAATCTGTAGGTCAGGTGACAGGAAGAGTGAAGAGCCATGGAGTTCTGGCAAGATGTCTATTTATAGTCCAGAAGCAAAATACTTCCTAGGGAAAACTCTCTTTTTGCTCTTAAGGCCTTCAACTGACTGAATGAGGCCCACCCACATTGTGGAAGGTAATCTGCTTTAGTTAAATCCAGCTAATTTAATCACATATAATTATACCATAACAGCAACTAGACTAGTGTTTGACCAAACAACTGAGCACTGTAGCTTAGCCATGTTAACATATAAAATTAGGTATAACAGTCCACCTTTTGTCAAATTGGCATCAGTACACATCTTAAACCATGCATAATCTCCAAGTAAAGACAATAACAAAGTAATACTTCTACCTAAAATGATACAACTATTTTGTGTACAACAAACAAGCACTAATCCCTTTTCAAGAAGGGATGTAAAGTTAATTCATCTTGTATTTTATAAATAATAGTATAAAAGGAAACAAAACAAAGATAGTTTATACACACACAACACAAACATAACCAAACGAGAGACATATCATAACAATTATAGTTCTTGTTTCCGCAACTGGTCATGTGGTTGTAGCTGGTATTTATAACTATCTTCTTGCACTACCCATTCCATATTCCTTTTGCCATCAGCAATCATCACTGCTGGCCATAGATCTCTGCCTGATGGGGTGACCTAAACCTTCATTCCTGAAGGGCTTGGGCCATTAGTAGCCTTGCCTGAAATGGGTTGTTGTAGTTTTCCATTGACTTTAATCACAGCTATGGTAGTACTGAGACACCCTGAGGGATTTCCTGTATTCCATATATACTTTTCTTTACTTCCATTATGTAATAACCATCCAATTTCCCCTTGGTAACCAGGATCAATCACACTAGCCAATACAGTAATTCCCTTCTTTTTCTGTTGATTCAGATCTATGAGGAGCCCAAAATGGCCAGCGTCAGTCTTAACTTCCAGTTAAATGGAATCATAATTGTGTCTCCTGGTGGAAGCATTCGTTTCTTTGCTTTTAAAGCCTCCAGTCCAGAAGAGAATAGGGTTGTGGGTACAAAGAGTAAAAATTTTGCTAGTGGATCACTAGGGGTAATAATGACTCGTGCCCCCGATTTCCACCCTTGATTCATTTACCCCTGAATCCTGCCTATGGAAGAAACAGCACCATATATTAGATGCTGATTTATTACAGTGGCTGAAATTAAAAAAAAAAATTAGTCACTATACCAAAAACTGGGCAGATTACTAAGCAAATGGATCATGTATACATTGCTGGTGGGAATATAAAGTGGCACAGACACTCTGAAACATTGTATGGCAGTTAAACTTTCTTAAAATGTTAAACGTACACTTATCATACAACCCAGGAAACCCATTCTTAATTCATCTACCCAAGAGAAAAGAAAGCATTCACACACACACACACAAAAAAAAAAAAAATGTATGTGACTGTTCTCCAGAAGAATATTCTTCTGGAGAACATTGTCCCAACCCTGCAAAATATTGCCACCTGGCTGGCCCAGTAATTGAGTCTTCAAAAGACCATTCCACCATTCTATCAAGCTGGCTGCTTCAGGATGATGGGGAACATGGTAAGACCAGTGAATTTAATGAGCATGGGCCCATTGCATACTTCATTTGCTGTGGGGTGAATTCTTTGATCCAAGGCAGTGCTATGTGGAATACCATGACAGTGGATAGGCATTCTGTAAGTCAACAGATGGTAGTTTTGGCAGAAGCATTGCATGCAGGGACAGCAGACCTTTATACAGAGTAAGTGTCTACCCCAATAACAACAAAACACGCCCTCTTCCGTGATGGAAGCAGTCCAATGTAATCAACCTGCCACCAGTTTGCTGACTGATCACCCCAAGTAATGGTACCACATTGGGCAATCAGTGTAGGTCTGTAATGCTGGCAGATTGGGCACTCAGAAGTGACTGTAGCAAACTTGGCCTTGACGAGAGTAAGTCTATGTTGACAAGCCCATTCATAACCTCCATCCCTGCCACCATGACCACTTTGTTCATGAGCCCACTGAACAATAACAGTGGCTGGGGAAAGAGGCTTACTGGTATCCAAAGAATGCATCATCCTATCCACTTGATTATTAAAATCTTCCTCTGCTGAGGTCAATCTTTTGTGAGTATTTACACAAGACACAAATATTTTCACATTTCTTGCACATTCAAAGATGTATATCCATATACCTTGTTATGGATTAAACTGTGTTCTCCAAAAATATCTGTCAACTTGGCTATTCCATGATTCCCAGTATTGTATGACTGTCCACCATTTTGTCATCTGATGTGATTTTCCTGTGTGTTATAAATCCTATCTCTATAATGTTGATGAGATGGGATGGGATTAGCAGCAGTTATGTAAACTCAATCTATGAGATTAATCTACAATTTAAGCCAATCTCTTTTGAGATATGAAAGAGAGAAGCAAGTAGAGAGACAGGGGGACCTCATACCAAGAAAGAAACACCAGGAGCATAGTGCGTCCTTTGGACCCAGGGTCCCTGCATTGAGAAGATCCTCGACCAGGGGAAGACAGATGACAAAGACCCTCCCACAGAGCCAACAGGGAGAGAAAGCCTTCGCCTGGGGCTGGCACCCTGAATTCGGACTTCTAGCCTCCTAGACTGTGAAAGAATAAGTTTCTCTTTGTTAAAGCCATCCAATTGTGGTATTTCTGTTATAGTAGTACTAGATGACTAAGACATACCTCTTCCCAAGATATCATTGTCATCAATTTTCAAATAAAGTTCCTTCCAAGTCCATGACCATCCAGCCAAAACATTGACCACAGCCCATGAATTGGTATACAATCACACATCTGGTCATTTCTCCTTTCAAGCAAAATAAGTAACAAGGTGCACTGCTCAAAGTTCTGTCCACTGGGAGGAGTTCCTTTTGCCTCTCTACTTCAGTGAAGTTCTAAAACAAGACCACTTTTGAGTGGTACCTGCATATCATGCAGGACCATCTATAAACCAGTCCTGGGTTTTCTATTCCTCAATCAACTGTTGGTAGGGAAACTTCCATAAGGTCATAGGTGCAGGCTAGGAGAGAGATGTTAACGTAGCAGGGGTGCGGACCATTGGCATTTGGGCAACTTGCTCATGTAACTTACTTGTGCTTTCAGAACATGCTTGTGTTCAATCTCATATATACCATGTTCATTTGATGAAAGAATGCTGCTGTGCACTTCTAACTTTATGACTCTGTGGGTCACATCACTCCTGTTTCATTCTTTTTTTTTTTTTAATTGTGCTTTAGGTGAAAGTTTACAGCTCAAGTTAGTTTCTCATACAAAAATTTATACACACATTATTATATGACACTTTCTGGCTTCTCATCTCTCCTCTGGACAGGAGCTGCCCATCTAGTCTTGTGTATCTACTTGAACTAAGAAGCACACTCTTCACAAGTATCATTTTATGTCCTATATTCCAGTCTAATCTTTGTCTGAAGAGTTGGTTTCGGGAATGGTTTTAGTTTTGGGTTAACAGACAGTCCGAGGGCCATGTCTTCTGGGGTTCCTCTAGTCTCAGTCAGACCATTAAGTCTGGTATTTCTACATTAATTTGAGTTCGGCATTCCATTTTTCTCCTGCTCCATCAGGGACTCTCTGTTGTGTTCCCTGTTAGGGCAGTCTTTGGTGGTAGCTGGGTGTCATCTAGCTCTTCTGGTCTCAGGCTGATGGAGTCTCTGGTTTATGTGGCCCTTTATGTCTCGGGCTAATATTTTCCTTGTGTCTTTGGGCTAATATTTTCCTCGTGTCTTTGTTGTTATTCATTCTCTTTTGCTCCAGGTGGGTTGGGACAAATTGATGTATCTTAGAAGGCTGCTCGCTAGCTTTTAAGATCCCAGACGCCACTCACCAAAGTGGGATGCAGAACATTTTCTTAATAAATTTTGTTATGCTAGTTGACCTAGATGTACCCTGAAACCATGGTCCCCAGACCCCAGGCCCTGCTACTCTGTCCCTTGAAATGTTTGGTGGTATTCAGGAAACTTATTCGTTTTTGGTTTAGTCCAGTTGTGTTGACTTCCCCTGTATTGTGTGTTGTCCTTCCCTTCACCAAAGATAATTCTTTTCTATTGTATAGTTAGTGAATTCCTCTCTCCTTCCCTCCTCACCCTGGTAACCATCAAAGAATGTTTTCTTCTGTGTTTAAATCTTTTTTTTGAGTTCTTATAATACTGGTCTCATACAATATTTGTCCTATTGAGACTAATTTCACTCAGCATAATGTCTTCCGGATTCATCCATGTTATGAGATGTTTCGTGGATTCATCATCGTTGTTTATGTTGTGTAGTATTGCATTGTGTGAAGATACCATAATTTGTTTATCCATTCATCCGTTGATGGCACCTAGGTTGTTTCCATGTTTTTGCTATTGTGAACAGTGCTGCAATGAACATGGGTGTGCATATATCTACTCATGTGAAGGCTCTTACTTCTCTAGGATATATTTCAAGGAGTGCGATTACTGGATCATATGGTACTTCTATTTCTAGCTATTTAAGAAAGCGCCAAATCGATTTCCAAAGTGGTTGTACCATTTTACATTCCCACCAGCAGTGCATAAGTGTTCCAGTCTCTCCACAACCTCTCCAACATTTATTATTTTCTATGTTTTGGATTAATGCTAGCCTAGTTGGAGTAAGATAGTATCTCATTGTAGTTTCTTTTTTTATTGTACTT
>NW_004444160.1:3499713-3509008 GCF_000243295.1 Trichechus manatus latirostris
ATTTTCCATGAATTTGTCTATTTTTTCCTCATGTTTGTCAGCTTTTTGCCTCAGCTCTTGGAGTATTCTGAGTATTAGAGATTTGAATTTCCTATCAGGTAGTCCTAGTGCATTTTCTTGCACTGGAAAATCATCTGGTGTTTTCTTTTGGACGCCTACTGGAACCATCCTGTCCTGTTTTTGTAAATGTCTTGATATTGTCTGCTGTTTTCGGGGCATTCAGTAGTTATTTTTCTCGTTTATGGATTGTAGATTTGTTTGTTTCATCCCCCCCCCTTTTTTTTTTAATTTGACTATGTCTGAGCAGGCGGACTGTGTGTTCTTTGTTGTTTGCTCGTCTGTGGGCACAACAATTTTCGCCTCCTTCTCCAATTGGCAGGGTCAGTCACTCAGATATCATACGGCAGGGCGGGTCTAGCTGAAGAGGACTTACTGGGACGGGTTGTTTGTGGCACTTACTACAGCCACCAGAGCGGGTTGGTAATCAGTGCAGAACAGGTTCCAGTAGGCCGTGCCTGTGCTGCTTGGTGGTGTGATGTCAAGCGCATGGTGCACATAGGCAAGATGTAGTGGAGAGATTGTTATGTGTGGAGGTAAGATGGATACGGGAGAGAGAAGAGAGGAACAGGAGCCAAAAACATACAAACAAACAAAAAAATGCTAGGGGAGCTTTCTGTTGGAGTGGAGAGATGAGAGACTATGAATTGGAGAAAAACAGAAGGGGGAGGGGGAAGAAAAGAAAAGAATGAATAAATAAGAATCAGAAAGTTTAAAAAACCGCAAAGTTTCCAGGGATCCCATCAGTGCAGCTATGAGGTCTGGGGAAGTCGCTCTCAGGTGTTGCAGTACAGCCTGGCTAGAAGGCTTAGAGGTATACAATGCCAGGTATTCAGGGAACAGAAAGAGAAGGAAGATATAGAGAGACGAGAAACTGAGCAATGAAGAAAGACAAAAAGGGAAAAATAGGGGGAAAAAACCAAAACAAATTAGGAAAAAAAAAAAGAAAGGCCCCCCAGAAAACAGAAAAAAAAAACAACGAAAATAGAAAGGCTCTCAGGGATCCCTCTGCAAGTCTGTGCAAGCCGAGTGGGAAGTCTCCTTGCCTCTCAGCACCGCCTGGCCAGAAAGGGCTCCCAACTCAAGAAAAGGAAAGAAAACAAACAAACTATTCAAAACAAACAAACAAACAAAAGCCCAGGTATCCCACCAGCATGGCACCCTATACCGGGCAGCAGCTCCACACTCGAACGGAGCTCCACAGCCCCTCGGAGAGAAGAAAAGATGGTGCACGGAGCCAGGTATTTGAGCAAAAGGAAGGGGAGGTGGTGAGAGGTAAGGAAGAAATCAAAAGAAGTGGAAAAAAGCAACACCAGCAGCCAACAAATGCCATTCAGATAGCCGGCCCTTTCGGGTGTATGGAATCCAAGCAGCCTGTGTTTCACGGTCAAGAGACTGTGGCCACAGGAAGCAGAGGAGGCTGAGTCAGGGTGAATAAGGGTGGGGGGTGGGAAAGCATATATTGCAAATTACTGGTTGTTTTGTCTCCTGCTGGATGCTCCGTGAGACTGCTTTCTTGTACCCCCTGTTTGCTCGTCTCCGATAGGAGTCCAAGATGGCGGATCCGTGCTGCGTTAGCTGGTAGGGGAGCTCTGCATGAATCTCTCCTCACTCTCCATTCTCTGCAAGTTTTCTCACTCCATTTGGTGCTTGGCTGAGTTCTTTATCTCTTCATTTGATGTTTTAGGGTTTCAGGATTATAGTATTCTCTGTTTGGCTTAGTTTTTCGGATCTTTGCTGTGGTGGGACAGAGTGGTGTTTCTGCCTAGAGCGCCATTTTTCCGGAACCTCCTCTCATTGTAGTTTTGATTTGCTTTTTTCTAATGGCTGATGATCTTGAGTATTTCCTCATGTATCTGTTAGCCCCCTGCTGACTGTCTTCGTTAGTGAAGTGCCTGCTCATATCCTTTGCCCATTTTTTAACTGGGTTATTTGTATTTTTTTCTGGTTGAAGTTTTGCAGTATCTTGTAGATTTTAGAGATTAGACGCTGATCCAATTTGTCATAGCCAAAAATTTTTCCCAGTCTGTAGGTTCTTTTGACTCTTTTGATGAAGTCTTTTGATGAGCATAAGTGTTTGATTTTTAGGAGTTATCTAGTTTCTCTTCTGGTGTTTGTTCATTGTTAGTTATGTTTTGTATTCTGTTTACGCCATATTTTAGGGCTGCTAGCATTGTCCCTATTTTTTCTTCCATTATCTTTATCATTTTAAATTTCATATTTAGGTCTTTGATCCATTTTGAGTTAGTTTTTGTGCATGGTGTGAGGTATGGGTCTTATTTCAGTTTTTTGCAGATGGATATCCAGTTATACCAGCTCGATTTGTTAGAGACTGTCTTTTCCCCAGTTAACAGAATTTGGGCCTTTGTCAAATACCAGCTGCTCATAGGTGGATGAATTTATGGCTGTATTCTCAATTCTGTTCCATTGGTCTATGTCTCTATTGTTGTACCAGTACCAAGCTGTTTTGACTAATGTGGTAGTATAATAGGTTCTAAAATCAGGTAGTGTGCGGTCTTCCACTTTGTTCTTCTTCTTCAGTAGTGTTTTACTTATCTGCGGCCTCTTCCCTTTCCATATGAAGTTGATGATTTTTTCTCCATCTCATTTAAAAATTTCGTTGGAATTTGGATCAGGATTGCTTTGTATCTGTAGATCGTTTTAGGTAGATTTGATACTTTCACAATGTTGAGTCTTCTTATCCATGAGTAAGGTATGTATTTCCACTTATGTAGGTCTCTCTTGGTTTCTTGCAGTAGTGTCTTGTAGTTTTCTTTGTGTAGGTCTTTTATGTCTCTGGTTAGGTTTATTCCTAAGTATTTTATCTTCTGGGGGCTATTGTAAATGATATTGATTTAGTGATTTCCTCTTTGAAGTTCTCTTTGTTGATGTAGAGGAATCCAACTGATATTTGTATGTTTATTTTGTATCCTGATACTTTGCTGAAATCTTCTATTAGTTCCAGTAGTTTCCTTGTGGATTCTTTGGGGTTTTCTGTGTTCAAGATAGTATATCTGCAAATAGGGATACTTTTACTTCTTCCTTACAAATTCGAATACCCTTTATTCCTTTTTCTTGCCTAATTGCTCTGGCAGGGACATCTAGCTCAATGTTGGTTAAGAGTGGTAATAAAGAGCATCCTTGTCTGGTTCCCATTCTCAAGGTCGCCCCAATTTCTTAATAAGAATCTCATGTTGCATGGTAACTTAGTGGTCCATGATTAAGTATAAAGTCTCTACTAAGGCAAAGTATCAAGCTGAAAGCTTTTTTCAAAAAAAAAAGCAGTTATCTTCGAAGATGGCATGGTTTTACTTTAAAACCCTAAGGATCTGTGCTGTGATTCCAGTTAGACTTCTATTCGTTTGACCAAGAACAACTTTTGCTCATACAGAGCAAGTAAATATTTTGTAGACATCTTATCTATTTCACTCCTAGGGACAACATGACCAATTATTGTTAGTTGTCATTGATCCAGCACCAACTCATGGCAACCCCATGTACAACAGATGGAAACATTGCCTGGTCATTCACCATTGGTATGCTCAAATCCATCACTGCTACCACTGTGTGTTTTTGAGTAGTTTCCAATCTAGAGGGCTCATCTTCCAGCACTATATTGGACACTATTCCTTTGTGATACATATTGTTTTCATTGGTTAGTTTTGAGAAGTGAATTGCCAGATCTTTCTTCTTTGTCTTAGTTTGGAAGTCCACGGGTGACCCTGCTGGTATTTGAAATGCTGGTGGCATAACTTTCAGCATCATAACAACATGCAGGTCACTGTAGTACAAGCTGAAAGGTGGTAGATGACCAAATAACCAATATTATAGGTTTAGGTGAGTCAACTATTCTGATTACTGCTTTGTCTCTGCTATTGTTACGGTAATCATGCTTACCTTATCTTTGGTAATTAAGTGCTACAACCTGGCCCATGCCACCCTGGTATCCAATCCACCATTGCGTTTAGGTTTCCCGATTCAGTGGCAGAAGTTTCCACTGACTTCTCCTGGAGCTGATCCCGCGAATTCGGAGTTGTAGCTTACTGGACTGTGAGAGAATAAACTCCTCTTTGTTGAAGCCATCCACTCTTGGTATTTCTGTTACAGCAGCATTAAATGACTAAGACAGTATATCCTTTGAGTACTCCCAGGATGAGTCTGACTTGATAAATCCACTCTAACATTCCGATTTTCTTAAGCCTTTGGATACTTTCTTCTACAGTATACGGAAGCAGTTCTGACATTTGAACCTCATTTAGTGTAGGTCATCTTTTGCTCCATATTTCAGCCAAATAAACAGCTAGATCCCTTTACAACCCCTCAAGCTGAAACAATGAGTACAGAATATCTGCTTAGCGGACCCATATCAATAAATTCAGACTGATACAACTTTACTTTCCTTCCACAATTACCTCATACACTTAATATCCATTCTTACACATATTTAACAGATTTCTGTCTGTTTAAATTAGAAAAGTAATGTAGTTCTTTTGGAGTGTGACACACCTCATGGATCACAATTTGTAGCTCACCTTTGAAGCTTACTGGGACGTGAGTCTAATAATAGGTCTAGAAGCAAAGATGAGTGGTGTGGGTGAGCCCTGAGGACAATAAGCAGTGTCTTTCAAGACATCTGCCTTAGTGGAGCCCATTAAGATTTCCTCAGGGAAAACTGGATTGGTCTCCTCAGATGGGTCTGGAAGGGATGCTTTTATGCACAAAAAGACTCAGCAGAATGTAGGGGCTCAATATCTCCAGCTTCATCAGTATCTGTCCATATGTTCTCATTCCAATTTCCAGGATCTCATTCCTTCCCAATCAGTGCCCTCACTTTAACATCAGACACCTTAAGAGGTTGAGAATTCAACTGGCATTTTTCAGCCACTTGTATGATGATACTCTGGGTTTTGTTTTCAACTATTTCAGCCCCGTGGCTACAAGAGATAAGATTTTCTTTCAGGGTTCTCATAGCAACTTTCTGGTCATTTATGAAGCACTTGAGCTGGGCATTTGAAGTCCTAAGCTCATCCTTTTCTTTCTCCTTTTTGTCCTGTGAAAGTAGGAGCAATCACTCAATGTCATTATACTCATCAGTTTGACGAAAATTTTCTGAGGTATTAGATACATGACCACCCAGAACCTTGTCTCTCATAAGTATTTGACTAGGAGTGCCCAGCTGTGATATTTTGTGTACCTCTGTTGCCACATCATGCCATGGACTATTAGTGCCCTCTTTACTACTGGAAATGGAGTCATTAATGTCTTTAAATCTAACCAGATTTGAGAACCAATTCCACAGACACCAGAACTAATTCAGAAAACTCATCCTTAAGATTCTGTTTCTCTAGAACCACTCCCAGTACCAAAAGGTTTTAGTTAGGGTTCTCTAGAGAAACGTATATATATACGTATATGTATTTGT
This sequence comes from Trichechus manatus latirostris, assembly GCF_000243295.1. Classification (NCBI taxonomy): domain Eukaryota; kingdom Metazoa; phylum Chordata; class Mammalia; order Sirenia; family Trichechidae; genus Trichechus; species Trichechus manatus. The sequence goes on from NW_004444160.1 coordinate 3,505,193, forward strand.
ATATATGTATATATACAGAGTGAGAGATAGAGAAAGAGAGATTTTAGGGGATTAGCTCACCTGACTGTGGGGGGCCGGTATATCCATAATCTGTCAATCAGTCAGGCAATGGACTGGAGATTCCTACAGTCTTGTGCACAATATCTGCAGGTCAGGCAATGGGAAGAGCGAAGAGTTCTGGCAAAGGTCTAATTATAGTCCAGGAGCAGAATACACCTTAGAAAAATTCCCTTTTACTTCCAAGGCCTTCAAATAATTGGTTGAAGCCCACCCACATTGTGGAAGATAATCAGCTTTACTTGAGGCCAAGTGATTTAATCACACATAACTACTTCATAACAACTAGACTAGTGTTTGACCAAATAACTGGACCCCATAACCTAGCCAAGTTGCCAATAAAATTAGCCATCACTATGAGTTAATGAATAAATAAACTGTGGTACATCTATACAATGGAGTACTACTTGGCAATTAAAAAGAACTACGGATCAAACCAAACAACTTGTATGAAACTTAAAGGAATTATACTAAGTAAAAGAAGCTAGTTTCAAAAGGTCAAATACTCTATTATACATGTATATGATATTCTAGATAAGATAATAGCATAGCTATAGAGATCGGATTATTGATTTCAGGGGTTAGATGTGGAAAGATGTAATTATTGTAAATAATAAAGGAGAGTTTTGGAGGGTGATGGAATTTTTCTATATCTTGATTGTAATGGTGGTTACACAGCTCTATACATGTGTTAAAATTTAAAAAAAACCTGTATACCAAAAAATCAAGTTTACTCTATGATAATTTAAAAAAATAAAATATAAAAACTTATGTCTATGAGACAAATATTAATAAACCTGGCTATCCTGTTATTTGCATTTCTGAGAAAGTATAATTGATACCTGCTATAGTCAGCCAGACGTTTGTCAACTTATCAGTTTAGTACCAGAAATAATTATTTTTAGTACTGAAGAAATAAAATGAATACTTAAAATATAAGAATCATTCAAGGAATATAGTACCTGAAAAGAAGTTTCTGGAGAACAGGAAATACTTTTTCCTTTCCAGAACTGTTTGGAATTAAAGATTATTTCCTCTAAATGATAATTTTTTAAAATATACTTTCATTTTAGTGAATAATTAATTTAATAAGTGTAAGTGTAATTGACCTGAGAAATAACCTTCAGCACCTTATGATTTCTCAACCCTAGATTTATCAAGGCAATAGAAATATTTTTCATCCTCATATTTAAAAAAAAAGTTACAAAATAGCTGAAATGCATTTAACTTTAAGATTAAAATAATTAAAATGCTTTCATCACTTTTAGTATCTCAGTTTTTTTGCTACTTAGTCTATTAGCTTATATAGTAAACCAGTAATAAAGATAGTTGGTAAAATATCTGACTGAGACGATTCATTTATTTTAACACACACTTCAATTAATACAGGTATCAACTGGTGTTTAAAGTTATAATTAAATGCTGTTTAAGTTTCAGACTTTTTGTTTTCTACGCATGAATTTTTACTTTATTTAATTTCTACTTACGTTGCCATATGGGTGAAGAAAAATGGTTGAAGAACTCCAATCTGTCAGTCTTTTCTAATCTTTTATAACACTGTGCTTATAAAGTTAATAAGAATACTCAATTTAACAAATGATGGCTCTACTGACTTCTCTGTTGTGGCAAAGAAGGTTGTCTTTTTTTCAAATCCTTTTTGCTGAAATGTTCTGTGTTTAAGCTACTGTGACAGACTTCTTTCTAATGAGAATGACTTCTTGGCTTGATATTTTGAGAATTATAACAACACCATTTTTTAAATTGTATGCATCCTTTATTTTTTCAGAAGAAACAAACACATAAACATGGAAAGTAGTTTAAAAAAAACTTTAATTGAAAAATATTATCCATGATATCAAATATGTTGCTATTAACAAACACCAAACTATTTGCTCTCATTACTACCTAATATCAATAATAGATAAAAATATGTTTTACCAACCTTTTACAATTAAAATGCATTTGTTTTAAAGATAGAGCTGCTCAAAATGCATGGACATAATGATTTCTTTCTTCTTTTTCTTTTTGTTTATATGCAGACCCAGTTAAAAAAATATTTATGTTGTTTTTACACTTTCCATATGGAGCCACTTAATAAAGTGGTAGATACTCTGTATATTCATGACAAACCACTTGCCAGTCAATACTTTAAAGAAGAAATTCTTAACAAACAAAAGCAGTTTTCATTGAAACCATGTCTTGAATGTCAAATAAGGAAAACAGTTTCCTAAAACTAAAATCATTTAGTTTTAGAAAATTTCTGATGTACAACCAAAATTATTTGACTATTTCCAACTATTGAAACCAAGCCTTGACATAACAAAAGATATGTAGGACTCTGAAAATTACTCACAACTGTCTAGGAGACATTCTTTGGAAATACAACTATATTTTTATGATGAATAGAACTTAAATTCCTTTTAGCCACTTTTTTAAAAAGAAATTCAAAATCAAAATCAAATACAGGTCTTATATTCAAAGGCTGTCTTTATTTGGAACTAGTAGAAAACAAAACTGTATTTTGGTTATGTAGGTGGTGATTTAGGAGATAATATTGGAGCCATAATTCCCTGTCTTAGAATGTGATCCAGCTGGAGTTGGACTAACAAGAACTCACAAGGACACATCAATTGGGCCCTGAGGTATAAAGACAATAGCTAGGATGATCTTGGAAAACATCTTTTAGGGAACCTTTGATATAAACAAATCATAAAACACAGCACGAAAGACTTTCCACTCTTATCTTTTTTTATTAGCATTTAGTGAACAGCAAAATTTTTTGGCCCAAAGAAGACCCTCCTGACTTTCTTTACTGAAACTTGTACAAATGATTGTTAAGAAAGATGATTCAAAATGTAGGATCAGAGTTTCTAGTCAATCTGTGAAAAGGTGAAGCTTTCAATGATTTTGTCCATTTGCAATGTTAACATATACTGATGATTCTGTAACGTTCCTTGGACACTGGCAGACATGGCTGTGGCAGCATGCTTTTCTGTTTTCCCACTCTTGTCTATTCTGTAATATTTTCTTGGACTTCAACAGATATGGCTCTAGCAGCATGCTTGTCCGTTTTCCCACTTTTGCTTATTCTGTAATTTCCTTGGACTTGGGCAGACATGGCTCTGGCAGCATGCTTGTCAGATTTCCCACTTTTGCCTTTTTGAACATATGCCTAATAAAAGTTTCTTTCTGCTTTACTAAACTTTGTGATGTTTTTACCCTAGAACAGTGGACACACAGGTAAAGAAGGCAAAACCTTCTCAAGCAGGCAGGACACGTTTCACTGGTATAAATAACAAATCAATATGATCTCCAAGTAGTGTACTACATAATTTATTGAATCAACTTGTAGATTTGAAACATTGATTTATAGGACAAAGTCCTGGTTTGCATATATATTTTAATTTTTTAATAGATTTTCAAATTGAATTTGTGCATAAGAGTTCCAATCTCCCCGCAGCCCATCCAACATTTTTTATTTCCAGTGTTTTTGATTCATGCCAGTAATGCCGGGGTGAGATGGTATCTCACCGTGGTTTTAATTTGCATTAGTCTAATGGCTAGTGATCGCGAGCATTTCCTCATGTGTCTGTTGGCCATTTGGATGTCTTCTTTGGTGAAGTGTCTGTTCATTTCCTTTGTACTGGCTAGAATTTTGATGAGAATTTTTGTGTCTATATTTTTGAGAGATGTTGGTCTGTAATTTTCTTTTTTTGTGGCATCTTTGCCTGGTTTTGGTATCAGCGTTATGCTGGCTTC
>NW_004444160.1:3525534-3526356 GCF_000243295.1 Trichechus manatus latirostris
CCTCAATATAATTAAGCATATTTATACACAACCAACAGCCAACATCATCCTAAATGGAGAGACTTTGAAAGCATTCCCCTTCAGAAAGGGAACCAGACAAGTAAGCCTTCTATCACCACTATTATTCAACATTGTGCTGGAGGTCCTAGCCAGAGAAATTAGGCTAGAAAAAGAAATAAAGGGCATCCAGATTGGTAAGGAAGAAGTAAAAATATCTCTATTTGCAGATGATATGATCTTATACACAGAAAACCCCAAAGAATCAACAAGAAAACTACTGGAACTAATAGAAAATTTCAGCAAAGTTTTAGGATACTGGATAAATGTACAAAAATCAGTTGGATTCCTTTACAGCAACAAAAAGAACCTCGAAGAGGAAAATACCAAATTAATTCCATTTACAATATCGCCCAAGAAGATAAAATACTTAAGAGTAAATCTAACCAGAGACATAAAAGATCTATACAGAGAAAACTACAAGACACTACTGCAAGAAACTAAAAGAGACCTGCATAAGTGGAAAAACATACCTTGCTCATGGATAGGTAGACTCAACATAGTGAAAATGTCAATTCTACCCAAAGCAGTCTACAGACTCAATGCAATCCCCATCAATATTCCACTGGTATTTTTTAATGAGATGGAGAAACAAATCACCAACTTCATATGGAAAGGCAAGAGGCTCAGAATAAATAAAGCATTACTCAAGAAGAAGAACAAAGTGGGAAGCCTCACACTACCTGAGTTTAGAACCTATTGTATCGTCACGGTAGTCAAAACAGCCTGGTGTTGGTACAACAACAGATATATAGACCAATGGAA
>NW_004444160.1:3528311-3540087 GCF_000243295.1 Trichechus manatus latirostris
GATGGGAAGGCAGAGAGGGTTAGGAGCTGGTTGATTGGACATGGGGAATCAGGGACGGAAAAGAGGAGTGCGCTGTCGCAGAATGGGGTGAGCAATTAGGGTCACATAACAATGTATGTATAAAATTTTGTATGGGAGACTAACTTGAAATGTAAACTTCATTTAACTACAACAATAAAAAACAATAGGGAAAAAAATATATAAAGATGGTGAGAAAGCCCTGGGAATACCAATAAAATAATAATATCTGGTTACATGTGAATAAATGAATATATTTACTTTTTTACTGTAATTTCCTATTCCCATAATACACAGGCCTTTTTTGGTGCGATCTAGTAAACACAAAACCTGGTAGGATTTAATAAATGCAAAATATGGAAGCAGTTAATTGGTAGGCTAGTTGAATGAAAGCTGTGATAAGTGAAAATCAGCATTTATACTGAAAAATAATATATATATACATTATTGAAAATGCAGAATAAATAAATGTATATGTAACTTAATTATGCTACATAGCATATATACAGTTTTCACTCATTCATTTCTGGCTTCTTGTTGCTTTTATTAGTTGCTGTTGAGTCAGCTGAGACTCATAGTGACCTTATGAATGACAGAACGAAACGTTGCCATCTCCATGATCTTTGATAGGAATGAGCCCATTGTTGTGGCTTTTGTGTCAATTCATCTCATTGAGGCTTTTCCTCATTTTCACTGACCCTCTACTTTACCAAACATGATGTCCTTTCCTAGCAGTTGGTCTTTCTGAAGAAGTGTCCAAAGTAAACGGAGTTTCACCATCTTCACTTCTAAGGAGCATTTTGTTTGTATTTCTTCTAAGACTGATTTGTTCCTTCTTCTGGCAGTCAATAGTTTATTCAATACTCTTCAACAAGACCACAATTTGAATGCATCAGTTATTCTTCTGTCTTCCTTTTTTATTATCCAGCTTTCATATTTATACGAAGCAATTGAAAAGCTTTCACATGCATATGAGGCAATTGAAAAGCCTATGGCTTTCCTCAGGTGCACCTTCCTCATCAAAGTGATAGCTTTGCTTTTTAAAGCTTTGATGAGGTCTCTGTAAAACTGACATCTCCATTCCCAGTAATGTTCAACCATTGCCTTTCCCCAACCCTTTGAACTGTGAATGCCTTGATGAGATTATTTTTGTTAACATGTGTACTCCCTCTCTTTCTAAAGAACAATATTGATTTTTTTTATGAATCTTTGTTCCTCTTCACAGGACCTTGCATATAGTTAGCACTCAAGAAATATCTGCTGAATGGCAAATGGTATTTTTAAACCAGAGGTTGTTTTGAGGAGTTGTCATTTTTGGATAGTTGGTTTAATTTTCCATTTCACTTAGAATATGCAACAATCACAATCTTCTGTATCAACGTCCTGAAATGCAGATTCATACATAGGTTATGGCTATTCTTACTCATTTATTAATATCTCTGAAATATCAGTATTGCAGTGAAGTGGATTCATTACATAATTTTGGTAAGCTGGTATTTTTTATTCTGATAGAAACTTTTTCTTCCCTCTTAGTGGTTTTTTTGGTACAGGTGCTTTATAATATACTCGGCAACATTTAACTTGTTAGTTGCCGTCAAGTTGGTTCTAACTCATAGCGACCTTATGTACAATAGAGACACTTCCCGGTCCTGTGCTATCCCCACAGTCATTGATATGTTTCAATTTGTTGTTGCAGCCACTGTGTCAATCCATCTCACTGAAGGTCTTTTTCACTGACTCTCTGCTTTACCAAGCATGATGTCCTTCTCCAGGGACTGCTCCCTACTGATAACATGTCCAAAGTACTTGAGATGAAGTCTCGCCATCCTTGCTTCCAATGCTGTACTTCTAAGACAGATTTGTTGGTTCTTCTGGCAATCCATGGTATATTCAATATTTTTTTGCCAACACCATAATTCAAAGGCATCAATTCTTCTTCAGTATTCCTTGTTCATTGTCCAGCTTTCACATGCATATGAGGCAAATGAAAATACTATGGCTTGGTGTCAGGCATACCTTAGTCTGCAAAGCGACAGCTTGCTTTTTAACGCTTTAAAGAGGTCTTTTGCAGCAAATTTGCCCCATGCAATACATTGCTTGATTTCTTGACTGCTGCTTCCATGGGAGTTGTCTGAGGATTCAAGTAAAATAAAATCCTTGACAATTTCCATATTTTCTCCATTTGTCATGATGTTGCTTATTGGTCCAGTTGTGAAGATGTTTGTTTTCTTTATGTTGAGGTGTAATCCATTCTGGAGGCTGTATTCGTTGATCTTCATCAGTATTTCAAGTCCTCTTCACTTTCAGCAAGCAAGGTTGTGTCATCTCAATAAGTATGATGTATCCTTTCAGCATACTTATTCAATCTGTATGCTGAGCAAATAATCTTGGACTATATGAAGAAGAATGTGGCATCAGGATTGGAGGAAGACTCATTAACAACCTGAGATATGCAGATGACACTACATTCAAATTACATATATTTATTACTATGTAAATATTAATAAAACCTCATCCTTGTGTTTTGGTCTGAATTAAATAAATGAATATTAAGATAATAATTGAGATTTATAATATAATTAGAAAAATTTTGATGTAATTGCACCATCTGGAAATACCAAATAAGACTATATTACAGTTACTACACTCTCAGGGGTTGGTTCCAGATGGGGCACATGAAATCAGAGCACTGTTGGCAGTGCTTTGGGGAAGCGGTGGATTAAAAATATATAACATTTGGTGAACATGTCTTACAGTTTATGAGTTTTAAATTACTTATTTAAAACATACTGATTTCCATATGTAACTATGATATCAGAACTGAATTTTTATCTTGACTTTATTATTAGTCAACAGTAAAATGGCATTTAATGGGCAGAGTGTTATTACTAATAGATCATATAGTTATTGTGGCTGTAGGGTGGGAATTTTAGGTAATATTTCCTGTTAGGTGCTGGTGAGATTTCCATAGGTATGCAGTAAATTTTAGATTTCATTTTACCTGAGCTCTTACTAATCCATTATCCTTGTCAAGGAGCCACCCAGCCTCATATATCATGATCTTTACATTTAGACAGTGAAGCTGGTCTTGAGGTGTAGGTGTCCTTTCAGTTTCAGGATTCCCAAGTATTCAAAGGGGTATCTAGAAAATGAAACCTCTGCATTTAAGGAATAGAATAGAAAAATGACAGAGTGAAAACTTTAGAGCTATATGGGTTCCATGGGCATTTAATCAGCTGTTTGTAACAAAAATAATATATTCACTGTTGAAAATGTAGAACATACAGATTATAAAAAAAAATAAAATCAACATTAGCATTTACTATTTTAGATATTGCCATATTTATTCTAAAATCTAATGGAAGGATCAAAGGTGTGAAATAAAATGGAAAGAATGGGATTTTATGGATTGAATTGTGTCCCGCAAAATATGTAATTTAAATCCTAACCCCTATACCTGTTATTATAATCACATTTGAGAATGGATTTTCTTTGTTATATTAATGAGGCAATACTAGTATAGAATGTGTCTTCATCTCTTTTGAGATATAAAAAGAACAGACTGAGCAAGCAACAAAGCAAGCAAGCAGAGATAGGGGAAGATAGATGCCACACCACATGAAGATCACCTGGGAACCAAGAAACAGAAACTGAGAAGAGACAAGGACCTTCCCCCAGAGCCCTCGGAGAAAGAAAGCCTTCCCCTAGAGCCTACACACTAAATTCAGACTTCTAGCTTCCTAAACTGTGAGAAAATAAACTTCTGTTTCTTAAAGCCGCCCACATGTGGTATTTCTGTTATAGCAGCAATAGACAGCTAAGACATGGGAGTAACTTAAAAAGAAGTACAGTCTTGGGTTTAATATACAAAATGTCAACCAAATATACTGCAAAAGTCAGAGTCAGGATTTGGCAACATGAACGTGATAATTCTCTATTTTTCTTTCCTTTGCTCTTGTTGTTGTTACTATTTGCCGTCAAGTCAGTTTTGACTCATGGCGACCCCATGTGTGCAGAGTAGAACTACTCCGTAAGATTTTCAAGGTTGTGACTTTTAGGAAGCAGATCACCAGGACTGTCATCCAAGGCACCTCTGGGTGGGTTTGAACCACCAACCTTTCAGCTTGTAGTCAAGCCCTTAACCATTTTCACCATCCAGGGACTCCTTTCCTTTGCTCTAGTGAATTAGTAGTCTCATATGTCCAGACAGGGTCTGAAAGTTCAGTGCTGAGTGAACAAAAAGAATTGGAAAAAGTGAGAAGATGGCAGATATGGTGAAAAGGTCCATTAGCAGAAATATAAAATCAGCAGCAGTTTCTGAAGGCATGTACAGAAATGTGGTAGATTCATTGTAAACAAACTTTATAAGTTGTGCTGGTATATATTTGTACGGTTTTTTAAAATAAATTTACCTTATTATGCCACATAATGTAACAAGGATCAAGATGTGGAAGCAACAGAAAGGTAACTTTAAGTTTAATGTTTATTAACTAAGGATTGCCTTGGACTGTTTGTAACAGAGATTCAAATACATTGGTTTAAAATTAGTGGGGGTTATTATTTTTGTGAGGAACCTTGATGCGGCGGTGGTTAAGCTCTCGGCTGCTAACTGAATGGTTGGTGGTTCAAATTCACCAGCTGCTCCAAAGGAGAAAGATATGGCAGTCTGCTTCCATAAAGATCACAGCCTTGGAAATCCTATGGGACAGTTCTACTCTGAGAGGGTTGATATGACTTAAAACAAAAAGAATAAAAAACCAAAACCAAACCCACTACAGTCAAGTTGATTCCAACTCATAGTGACCATACAGGACAGAGTAGAACTGCTCCACAGGGTTTCCAAGGCTGTAATCTTTACAGAAGCAAACTGCTGCATCATTCTCCCAGAGTGGCTGGTGGGTTTGAACCACTAACCTTATGGTTAACAGCCAAATGCGTAACCACTGCTCCACCAAGGTTTGGAATCTATTCCACGACGAATTTTTCTTATTCTTTTCTTAAAAGAAATTTGGGAATAAACAGCCCAAGGCTAGTATGGAAGCTTCATAAAATCTTTAGGGACGTAGGTTCATTCTTTCTTTGCTCCACCATACTTAGCATATTGCTTTCAACCTTTAATTTAGGGCAAGGATGTCTTCATAGGCAAACTACCGACCAGTGCAGTCACATAGGGTCATGTGCTCATTGAGGACCCATGCTTGAGGTTTACTGTTCTGAGGTTTCCAACTTGAAATTCTCAATATTTTTATCTCTGAATTTTTGTTTTGTAAGTTAAGTCTGATGGGAAAATGGAGCATGTGCCAGAGACTTAAGATCTTGGCCAACAAGCAGCCCTGCTTGGCCCAAAGCAATTCCTGGCTCCAGAGGATGAATTCTTGGCCTTCCCCTCCCTGTCCCTGCCCAAAGATTGCTGTTGTCTTCTGCCCTGGGTAGTGAATGGGTCACATTGGTGGGGCAAGGCCCTGGCTGCACCTCAGCCCTCCATCCTGGTGGGGGCCTAGATAAGGATGTGGGAGGGTTGAGGTCAGGTATGCAACTCACTGAATCTCAGGGTGAGGCAAACAGTGGCTGTCCGGTGGTAGCTTGGTGAGCAACTCAGGGTGGACCTCACACCCACCCCTAACTTATGTTTTAAGCACCTCCTGTTAAAGATTGCAATCTCTTGGGAGTTATCCATCTGCTATGGTTAGAATGGTAGACTCATGAAGGGGGAATATTGACTCCCCTGTACTCAGCCAGGGCCCTGTGTTTTCATTTTGCACTGGGCCTTGCAAATTTCCAGCCATCCCTGATTTAGGGGTTCTGTTAATAAGGACAAAGATTAAAAAAAGGATAATCAACTAATAGTCTCTCCTGCTACATGAGGGAGACCTGTCTAACAATTATACCTGTCTGAAAAGTAGTAAGATTTATGGGGAAGTAGTCATTGGTGGTGCAGTGGTTAAAGCACTTGACAGCTAACCGAAAGGGCAGCGGTTCGAAACCACCAGCAGCTCTGCAAGAGAAAGATGTGACAGTCTACTTCCATAGAGATTTACAGCCTTGGAAACCCCTGTGGGGTTACTGTGAGTTGGAATTGACTTGACGACAGTGGGTTTGGCTTTTTGGGTTTACTACTGAGCTCCTTGTTACTAGAGGTATGCAACAGAGGTTCTTCGACTTATGCAGTTGTTGTAGAGTCAAGATAAGTTATCAGTAGGAAGTTACATAGGTTGAGCTCTAGGATTCATTTTATTCCTGAGCTTGTATAATTTTAGGTAAAAAAAAAAAGTAAGGTTGATAGAATTAATTCTGTCTTAATCTATCTTTTAAGTGGCCTTTGTATATTAGGTGTTATTGTTGTTGTTAGTTGCCGTCCAGGTGATTCCGACTTGTGGTGACCCCATTTTTGTGCAGAGTAGAACTGCTTCACAGGATTTTCAAGGCTGTGACCTTTCACAAACACATCTCCAGACATTTCTTCTGAGGTGCCTCTGGGTGGGTTTGAACCACCAACCTTTCAGCTAGTAGTTCAACACTTAACCATTTGCATCATCCAGGTTCTGCCCATATTAAGTGTATGGTCAATTAAAGGTTAAACATTGATCAATATAATATTAATCTCTTGATTACAATAAGCTTGCTTCAATAAAAATACCCCTGCTGTTATTCCCATATGAATAAACACATATATATTTGAATTTATATTGCAAAAGTTATAAAATAATTATGGGAACTATTAAGATGGATTATCCACATTATCCAAATTAGATAGATACAAATTTTTAAAAGTTGCAAACATTCATTATATTCAGCTTGACATAAATTTATATAGTGAGAGTAACACACATTTTCCCAATCCAATTAACTTACTTGCCTCAAAAGTGAGTATACTTTACATGATTCTCACATGTGACTTACCTGCCAGTAGAATCTAAATTCTGTTTATACTGAGTACGAGTATGTGTTATGTACCAATTAATTGTCAAGTCTACAAACTTAAGGGTGAAGAAAGGTTGAGTGTGTGGGGTTCCTCAACAGTATTCTCTTATTAATTTTCTCAGTTGTCAAAATAAAGTAAAATGAGACGTAAAACTACTAATTATACATCTAGTGGAATAATATTATACACTGGGCATTGTCTTTCTCTGGACTAGAAAGCTTAACAGCTCTGCTTGCTCCCTACTTGTTGACGGACCTTTTGTCAAGGTCAGAGTATACTTTTGCATAATAGCAGAAAAGAAATTTCTGCATTTGCCTTTGCAAACTATAATTGACATAAAAGGCTTTTAGATATATTACTTATCTGCCAAGTTTCCATATAAATGATTTTTAGGGGCATACATTTTAGCATAGCATAGAAACCTTTTGATTTCCATAAAGACTTTCCCAGATGAATGAATTATATATGGCTATCCGATGGAATTTCTATGATTACTAGCCTGAAATATAATAATATACCAGAACAGCTGGGTCTTAGAAAAATCCCACATCTATTGCCTCACTTGATGTAATGTAAGTGTGCAGAAGTGTGGGTTAAAATTCTGCATAATCTTCCTGTTTTTCACTGCTACATGAAACATTTAATTTAACAAACTGGTTTTACACAACAGCAAGTAACTGAAAAATTGCCCATAGTATGGGCTTATCCTGAGTTTCATGGTCAGTTTTAGGTTACTTGAATAATAAACTGAAAATAGCTTTAATATAGTTGAAAGGTAGATTTACAGGGACTTCATGTGATCTCATAAGAAAAATTCTAACTATCCTTTTGCTGTCTTCATAGCTTGTTTCTTCTTTTCTCTGCTAATTCTTATAAACACTTGTGCTTTTTTAATTTTAGTTTTTTTTCTTCAGAAAAGTACACAAGTCATGAGCATGCAGCTCAATGAATGTTTATAAAGTGAACACACCAGTGAATCCACCATTGATACTAAGAAATGTGCAACACCTCAGAATCTTGCCTCCCAATTTCTACCCCACTCAAAGTTAAGCACTATTCAGACTCCAATCGCTGTCATTTAATTTTGCAAAGTTTTGTACTTTAAATACAAAAATCATACAGTATGTAATCTTTTGTCTCTGGCTTCTTTTATTCAAAATTATGTTGTTGATCTTCATCCATGCTGTTGCAGGTAGCAGTAGTTAATTTATTTTCGTTGTCATATACAATTCTATTATATGACTATATTTTCATTTATATACAAATTATCTGTTAATGGACATTTAGTAGTTTCAAATTTTTGTCAATTGTGAATAGTGCTGATATGAGCATTTTTATACATAACTTTTTGTTAACACATGCGTACATATGTATTGTGTTTAAACCTAGAACTGAAATTGTTGGACCATAAGGTGTACAGATGTTAAACGTTAGTAGATACTGCCAAACCATTTTCCAAAGTGGTTTGCCAGATACATGTATTGGAAATATCTTCTCTACTCCACGATTTGCTTTGTCAATAATTTTATGATATAGAAATTCTTAAAAAGAGTTATAAAACACTTCTATGTTTTGTAATATAATATCATAATATTTTCAAGCCCCGAGTTGCAATACTGAAGGATTCTACAGGGAAAATAATAAATGACACAAGGAGCACCAAAAGATGGAAAGAATACACTGAGTCACTGTATCAAAAAGAACTGGTCGACTTTCAAGCATTTCAGGAGGTAGCATATGATCAAGAACCAATGGTACTGAAGGAAGAGGTCCAAACTGTACTGAAAGCATTGGTGTAAAACAAGGCTCCAGGAATTGACAGAATACCAATTGAGATGTTCAACAAACGTATGCAGTGCTGGAGGTGGTCAATTGTCTATGCCAAGAAATTTGGAAGACACCTACCTGTTCAACCGACTGGAAGAGATACATATTTGTACACATTCCAAAGAAAGGTGACCCAACAGAATGTGCAAATTATCAAACAATATCGTTAATATCACACAAAAGTAAAATTTTGCTGAAGACCATTGGAAAGTGACTGCAGCAGTACATTGATGGGGAACTGCGAGAAATTCAACCCAGCTTCAGAAGAGGACATGGAACAAGGTATATCATTGCTGAAGTCAGATGGATCATGGCTGACAGCAGAGAGTATCCGAAAGATGTATCCTTGTGTTTTACTGACTATGCAAAGGCATTTAACTGTGCGGATCGTAACAAATTATGCGTAACATTGGGAAGAATGGGAATTACAGAACACTTAACTGTGTTCATGAGGAACCTGTACTTAGACCAAGAGGCAGACGTTTGAACAGAATAAGAGGATGCTTTGTGGTTTAAAGTTAAGAAAGTTGTGCGACAGGGTTGTACCCTTTCACCATACTTATTCAATCTGTATGCTAAGCAAATAAACCAAGAGACTGAACTATATGAAGAACGCAGCATCAGGATTGGAGGAAGACTCATTAACAACCCACATTATGCAGATGACACAACCTTGCTTGCTGAAAGTGAAGAGGACTTGAAGCACTTACTGATGAAGATCAAAGACCACAACCTTCAGTATGGATTACACCTTAACATAAAGAAAACAAAAATTCTCACAACTGGACAAATAAGCAAGATCATGATAAATAGAGAAAAGATGAAGCTCTCAAGGATTTCATTTTGCTTGGGTCTGCAATCGATGCCCATGGAAGCAGCAGTCAAGAAATCGAATAACTCATTGCACTGGGCAAATTTACTGCAAAAGATCTCTTTAAAGTGTTGAAAAGCAAAGATGTCACTTTGAGGACTAGGGTGACTCTGACCCAAGCCATGGTTTTTTCAATAGCCTCATATGCATGTAAAAGCTGGACAGTGAACAGGAAAGGCCAAAGAAGAATGGATGCCTTTGAATTGTGGTGTTGGTGAAGAATATTGAAGATGCCACGAACTGTCAGAAGGATGAACAAATCTGCCTTGGAGGAAGTACAGCCAGAAAGCTCATTAGAGGTCAGGATGATGAGACTTTATCTCACTACTTTGGATGTGTTATCAGGAAGGAGCAGTCCCTGGAAAAGGACATCATGGTTGGTAAAGGGTCAGAGAAAAAGAGGAAGACCTTCAGCAAGATGGACTAACACAGTGGCTGCAACAGTGGGCTCAAGCATGACAGCAATTGTGAGGATAGTGCAGGACGGGGCAGTATTTAGTTCTGTTGTACATAGGGTTGCTATGAGTCGGAACCAATTTGAAGGTACCTAACAACAACAATTTCCTTGGGGGTGAGGTGGGGAATGTTTTCAAAATTAGCTTTCTCTCACAGGAAAACTTTCATTTGTCAAAGTTTTCTCTTTCTTTCTTTCTTTTTATTTTAAATAACTTCTGGCTTTAATTTATCACAAACGTTATTTTTCTTCCTCCATAGGGAGGATCCATTGGGGGGTAAAAAAAGCCCACGATGTACATACCTAACAAGCATTTTCTAATCCTTTCAGATTCAATGAAAATTTCTCCAATGCTTCTAACTTTTTACAGGTGAAATGAATCCAGTTGGTGGATGGAGATAGTCCTTCTCCCTTGTTCACTGTCAGTGTTGTTGTCAATAGATGCTTGTATTTACATTCACGTAGCACCAACTGACAAGAAATATCTCAGGTTTCATCTTCTAAAATATATTTTAGGTGCTCAGATCTAGAATGTTTTATCTGGAGACAGTTTTAAGGTAGTTTTTTAAACAGTGAAGGGTTTTAAAAGAACTATCTTGTAGGACTCTCCATATAAAATTATTCACACAGCTTATTATAATAAAGTTTAAGAGTAAATAGAAGTTGAATCTTAGTTCCAATGTAAACACTGATCCCTTCACTCTAACAAATCCTCACTCTTTAAAAACTAGTAGACAGAGGAAGTTTTATTATGGTTGAGAGAGCCTAACAACTGGTTTACTTTTATCTACATTTGACTGATTTAAATATATACTCCACAGAACTTAAAAAAAAAAAGTTGATTATTCAAACTATCATATAGAGATACTCTAAATGGAAACTTTAAAAATTTTTTTTATTGTACTGTAGATGAAGGTTTACAGAACAAATAGTTTCTCATTAAACAGTCAGTACATGTGGCAACATGGTGCTATAGTCAGAAGCATCCCGCTGTTCCTCTCCAGCAAAGATCAGAAAAACTAAGTCAAACAGAGTCACACGTCAGTCCTGAAACCCTAACCATCAAATGAAGAGATAAAGAACTCAGCCAAGCATCCAGTGGAATAAGAAACTGACCAAGAACAGAGCATGAGGAGAGATACATGCAGAGGTTCCCTATAAGCTACCGCAGCATAGATCCACCATCCTGGACTCCTATCAGAGATCAGTGAAGAGGAGGTACGATAGAGCAGTTTCACTAGGCTTCCAGCAGGAGACAGAACAACAGCTGGACCAGCCCTGCTGTACCATACCTAAGTGGCTGACCCTGCCCATTGGAGAAGGAGGTGAAAAGTATCGTGCCCACAGATGAGCAAACAACAAAGAACGCACAGCCTGCCTGCACAGACATAACCAAAGAAAACAAAAAAGCAGGATGAAACAAACAAAACTACAATCATTAAATGAGGAAAATAACCACTTAATGCCCTGAAGACAACAGACAATATCAAAACATTTGCAAAAACAAGACAGGATGGTTCCAGTGGACATCCAAAATAAAACACCAGATGACCTTCTTGTAGAAGAAAAAGAACAAGACCTAACTGATAGGGAATTCAAACTGCTAACAATATTCAGAATTATCCAAGAGGTGAAGCAAAAAACAGACAAATAGGAGGAAAAAATAGACAAATTCATGGAAAAG
>NW_004444160.1:3545600-3559088 GCF_000243295.1 Trichechus manatus latirostris
TTCATGATATTGGGGAAGTTTTCTGTCAGCAATTCTTCAATGATCCTCTCTGTGTTTTCTGTTTTCTCCCCCTGTTCTGGAACTCTGATTACTCACAGATTTTTGCTCTTGATTGTATCCCACATAATTCTCAGGGTTTGTTCATTGTTCTTCGTTCTTTTTTCTGATTTTTCCACAGAGTTGTATCCAAGTGTTTGTCTTCAGTTTCACTGATCCTATCTTCCATCGTTTCAAACCTGCTCCTCAGCCCTTCTGTGATATTGTCCATTTTTGAAATATTGTTTTTTATCTTTTGGATTTCTAATTGTTGTTTTTGTTTGGGTTCTAGTTGTGAGTTTATTTTAGCATTTTGTTCCTGTATTATTTTCTTGAATTTTTCCATTTTTTTCTGTATTTTCCATGATTTGTCTGCCTTGTTGATGAATTTGTCCATTTTTTCCTCATTTTCGTCTGCTTTTTGCTTCAACTCTTGGATAATTCTGAATGTTAGAAATTTGAATTCCCTATCGGTTAGGTCTTGTTCCTTTTCTTCTACTGGAAGGTCATCTGGTGTTTTATTTTGGATGTCCACTGGAACCATCCTGTCTTGTTTTTGTAAATGTTTTGATATTGTCTGTTGTCTTCAGGACATTCACTGGTTAGTTTCCTCATTTGTTGGTTGTAGATTTGTTTGTTTCATCCTATTTTTTTGTTTTCTTTGGTTACGTGTGAGCAGATAGGCTGTGCTTTCTTTGTTGTTTGCACATCTGTGGGCACGATACTTTTCACCTCCTTCTCCAATGGGAAGGGTCAGTCACTCAGGTATGGTACACAAGGCAAGTCCAGCTGAAGGGGAGTTGCTGGGATGGGTTGTTTTGGCACGTATCAGGGCTGACAGTGCAGACCAGGAATCAATGCAGGGCAGGTTCCAGTAGGCCATGCCTGTGCTGTTCGGGAGTACGATTTTAAGCCCACAGTGCAGTTAAGAAGGAAGGAGGGTGTAGACTGTGATGTTTGGAGCTAAGTTGGGTATGGGAAAGATGAGAGAGAGGAGAGAGGAACAGGAGCCAAAAACATACACACAAACAAAAAAGAGTGGTAAGGAGCTTGCTATTGGAGTGGAGAGATGAGAGACTGAGAAATGGGGAAAAACAAAATTGACCAAAAAATAAGAAAAAAGATTAAAAAAATCAATAAATCGAGAAAATGGAAATGAAGAAAGATAAGAAGGGAAGAAGAGAGAGAAGAAAACAAAACAAAGAAACATAAACAAAACAAAACAAAAAACAATAACAAAAAAAGGAAAAAAAAACAAGAAAAAAGAAATGCCTCCAGGGATGTCTCTGTGCCTCTGCGCAGACTAAGGGCTTAGCTTACAAGCTGCAGGGTACTGCCCAGCTAGAAAGGGCTCCAAAGCCAAGAGAAGAAAAAGAAAACAAACAAACAAATCAAAACAGAACAAATCAGAGCAATCAAACAAACAAAAAAGCCCCAGGTGTCCCACCAGTGTTGTGGTACAGGCAGGGAAGCAGTTTCACAGTTGAGCGGTGTTTCGCAGCCTTTCAGAAAGAAGCAAAGATGGCACACTGAGCCAGGTATTTGAGAGAAAGGAGGGGGAGGTTGTAAGAGGTAAGGGAGAAATCTAAAGAAGCGGAAAAGGCAACACCAGCATCCAACAAAAGGTACTCAGGGAGCGGCCAGTGCAGGCCGGTGGAATCCAAGTGACACTGGGGTGAAGCTGGTGCTTCCCAGCCAAGAGACTGTGGCTGTAGGAAGCAGAGGAGGCTAAGTGGGGGTGAAGAAGGGTAGGGAGTGGGAAAACCTGTATCGCTGTTTACTGGTTGTTCTGTCTCCTGCTGGAAGCTCAATTAAGCCGCTTTCTCGTACCCCCTTGTTCACTGATCTCCGATAGGAGTCCAAGATGGCAGATCTGTGCTGCGGTAGCTGATAGGGAACCTCTGCATGTATCTCTGCTCGTGCTCTGTTCTCAGTCAGTTTCTTATTCCATTCGGTGCTTGGCTGAGTTCTTTATCTCTTCATTTGATGGTTAGGGTTTCAGGATTGACGTGTGACTCTGTTTGACTTAATTCTTCTGATCTTTGCTGTGGAGGGATGGAGTGGTTCTTCTGACTATAGCATCGTGTTGCCTGGAAGTTCTAAATGAGCATTTTTTATGAATCTGGAAAGTATAATATGGCTAAAGACATCAATAAGATTGTTTATGATGGTTGGTTCAGTGTTATAATGAATATATCAAGACCTAGGCCGTGGACCAGTTGACCCAGATGACAAAACATCACAGTGCTTGCACCCTCCAATGAAAAACAGCAGAAGGCCCTCCTGAGTGACATGCCAGACTGCTGAAGGACATCAAAGTCCTTATAGAAGTCCAAGCCTGGCTCTCTGAAAGACAGAGGTAAAAACCACCACACCAATCCAATCTCTTTTCTCATAAATGTTAGTTCTCTTACCCACACAATATTATCTTTTCTGATTTTGAATTCAGTCAAAGACATCACACTTTCTGAAAAAATAATCATACCACAAATGGGAAATATGTTAACAGTTTAGCAACTGGTGTCACACAAAACCTTCAATAAACTAAATATCATTTATTAGAGAGAAAGGTATTAGAATTTTTAAAAATAATTCAGTGTTAAAATAATTTGTTATTGTGAAACTTACTATATGTGGCTCAGTTGGATATAGCAAATATAAAAATAATAATTAAACAATTATACAGCAAATTTGATCTATATGGACAGCCATATCCTGTAGTCCAAGCTGACAATGAAAACTAAAACCAGCAAATAGAAACTTAACTTACTGATGTTACTGTGTAAACATAGTAGGTGATTTCAAAGGCAATGTGCAGGAGAGATTTAATTTTTTGGATAGTTCTACAACCTGTAATTAGGAGGTGAAATAATAGACTGGTCATTGTTTACTTTTTCAGGTTGACTGTCTACAGTCTAGTATTGGCTACTTCTATTTTACAACAAATAAGTGTTTGATCAGGAATTAAACTCTCCGTGTAGTTATAGGCTAGGGTTGCCAGATAAAATACAAGATTGCCAGTTAAATTTGAATTTCAAATAAATAACAAACTTTTTTATTAAAGAATAGTGTCTTGTGCAATATTTGGGACATACTGACACTAGAAAGTTATTTGTTATTTATTTGAAATTCAAATTTAACTGAGCATCCCGTGTTTTTATTTACTAAATATGTCAACCATATTTTAGGTGGCACTTTCTATTGGCTTTTTTGATAGTGATGGTATGTTGCAATAATGAGTGACATCAAGGTATTTGCAGGAAAGAACATGGACCTAGGATTTGAACAGATCTGATTGTCTACCCAGACTTCATCACTGTGGTATTAGGCAAATAATATAACCTCCCAAACCTAAACTCCTAATCTATAAAATGAGGTTTATAATCCTTGCAATACCTATCTACTTCATATTTTTTTTGTGAAGTACAAATAAGATAATGTATGAGAAACCTAAATTCATAATTAAACTGCAAAAATTCCCCATATAAATGTAACATACTAGTCTCATTTCACAGTACTCTCTGTTCAGCTCTAATGGGATGTTTGTAATCTTATGAACCTGGAGTGATCATATATCATGTTATTTTTTTCCATGGATTTTAATAATGCTTGTTTACAGCTTAATTACATAGACAGATCACTTAATACCACTGAACAAGTGAAATGTCTTTTCTTTCTCTTTTACCATCAGTACTGTATCGTTAGTACAGTGTCTCATCATTCTTGCCACTTTATCATCCTGAGTATTATGCCACCTAAACAAAACAGCTTTGATGCTTTTGAGTTGTACACATATACATTTACATATGTACATACAAATATATACATTAAGTGTGCATATTTCTATATGTATACATAAAACCAAACCAAGCTTGTTACTGTTGAGTCGATTCTGACTCATAGCGACCCTGTAGGACAGAGTAGAACTGCCCCATAGGATTTCCAAAGCTGTAATATTTACGGAAGCAGACTGCCACGTCTTTCTCCTGAGGAGCCTGCTGGTGGGGTCGAACCGTCTACATTTCAGTTAGCAGCTGAGTGTTTAACCACTGCGCCACCAGGGCTCCTTCATATATATAAATATATGTTTGTGTGTGTGTACTTGCCCCTATGTTTTTGGTGTTGAATTCTCAACAAAACTGCTATGACAAATACTAGTCAGCTATATTTAATCTATATTTTAACAACTGCAATTATGGGAAAAAATTTCTGTGCACATTTGAGTGAACAATTTAGAGATAATCATTTGTTGTTCGTCCCTTAGCCCAATTACATATAGTTGAAAAGTTTATTACTCTCTTTGATTATTCATTTCATCCTTTTTTACCTCCATGTGGCAGGCAATATAGCTGTCAACAAAAATCCATTTTTCCCTTAGACTGTTGGAGTTTAACTACGTAGATTCCCTTGTGGTACGATATAACCATATGACTATGTTCTTTTTAATGGAATGTGAGAAGAAGTGATTGATACATACCACTTCTGGGTCAATGTTTTAAGAATAAATCATGCCTGCTCAGTGTTTTCTTTCCTTGGCCGGATAACCAGAATAGCAACAAGTACAGACTATTTGGAATTCTTGTATAAAAGATGTTAATGAGAGTTGCCTTCAGTTGGGTTCCTGAATGGCTGAGAATAGCAGAGTTGTCCCTATCCTGGAATACTCATCTTAGATTGCTATGTAAGTGATAGACTTCTTGGTCCTGAACCACTGCATTTTTTTATCCCTATTTGTTACAGTAGCTTAATCTATCACAGTTAATAAACTATATATAGCATGCTTCATTCTGCTATTTCTTGGTTTATTGGTTTTAAACATCATTTATTGATTTCCTGCTCTAAGACACGTGGAAGAGCACTCTGAAACTGAAGTGCTTGGCGTTACAGAGATGGCCAACTTAAGTTTTGGCCAAATTCCATTTTAAATCAAACTCCATTTTGTTCTTTCAGGCCTCCTTCTGTGACCCTTTGACCAGTGTACTTTTCACTGTGCTTGTAAAATTGCTTAGCTTAAGAAACAATGTGGTTTTGCTTTGGTAGCAGTTGTTCTTGTGAACATCACATGATTTGCCCCAGGAAGGGGGGCTTTAAGATGTCTAAAGATTAATCAAAGATGTGGAAAAATAAGTTTTCTTTGAAATACTTGTGGTTTTTCTGGAGTCTCATGTTAGTCTTGTGACTGATTAGACAAGACCCAGTAAATGTTAATCAATCAGAAAAAAATTGCCTATTATTTCCTGATTTCAATTTATAAAAGCCCCTGCTTGACTCCCACACATCAGAGCACCTAGTATCCGTACTTTGTGCTTCCTGGTTCAAACTGTATCTATTCCCTCCATAAACTCTTTGATTTTACTTTCACAGAGAAGTCTGTTTGACTCTTTAACAGAGATAAAAAATTTAGTTCATTGTTTGGAAATGTGTTTTTCAAAGGTTGTTTCTGTTTTTATCCAGAGAAGAGTCCTTTGATCTCCTGGGTGTGCGGAGGGAGGGGTGTGGCGGGGGAGGAAGTTATCCAATAAGAAACTCTGGTTTCCAGCATTCTGCAAGGGGTTCACAACCATTCTGTATTCATCCATGTAACCGTTCAGTATCCTGCCTTCTGTAGTTCTGAGCTTCTTCTGTTCACTTTCTCCAGAGAATGAACCTCTGGGCCTCCCACCTAGTGTTTAGCAACTGACTTCAGGCATTTTGTGAATGGGAGTTGGAGCTTTTCAGCTCATCTTCGCTCTTTTCTGTCCTTTACCTCATTCTCTTTCTCCTCCATTCCTGAGCCTCTGAGTCTTGAGGTTCTCAAGGTTCTACTGGGAAAATATTAACTCCGTTCTCATCGGCCTTTAGGTTATGGCTTTTTCTGCTATTCCACTAAAGCACTTACCACTCTACCAATTATTTTCCATTTTTGAAAAATTTATTGAAATCTCTGATCTTATAATGTACACTTTCTTATTCTCTTTGGCCATGATGGTTTATATTTTCTTATTCCTAGATTCTCATTTTACTGGAGTATCACCATAGACAGGAGATAATAGAAGTGTTTATTCATTTTTTAAGAAGCCTGCTTTCTCTCCTTTTTTTGTTCTTAACTGGATTTTAACTGACTCAATACAGGTTCTCAAGAAATGTTTTTTGAGTGAATATTAGGCAAGAAAAACCAAAACATTTTGTGAACAACTGATAAGCCCAGAATAAGGGAAACTGTTAATGGGAATGAAGAGTCTTGCGGTGTAGTGAATTACTTTAATATGGTCCTTCTAGCCATTGTCTTTGTGACTCCCACAAAATGATTGGGTGGGATTATGCAGATAAGATGCTTGTGATCTACCAAGGGGATTGGCAGCCTATAATAATCCAAATAAGGTGCATAGAAACCTTGTAGCAGTGGGACCATGCAAAACAGGTGTACGGAACCCTAACAAGCGGATTGCTCAGTTTTGACATCTCATTAGCCTTAAAGGAGCCAATCCCAGAAGCAGAGAAGGGGGTCCTCACAGTCATCAAGAAGAGCCAGGAGTGAAGCATGGCCTTTAAACCAGGTTCTCTGCGCTGAAAACCTGCTAGACCCAGGAGACAGAGAGCTGTAACACCAGAGACGGGGAAAAGCGGCAGCAAGCATGGCAGAGTCCGGTGGCAGCAGAACCAAGAGACCGAAGCTAGAGGCAGCTACAGTGGGCGTGCAGACGCACAGAGAGAGAGAGCTGAGTGTTCACTGGAGGAGCAGGGTGCCTTCAGTCAGTTACTGGCAGACCTAAAGAAAGAGCTGTAACACTAGCCCGATCAGGACAGAGGACAGGCCAAAGGCCAAGGGAAGAGGAGCCAAGGACCTGAGGGGCCAAGGAGCCGGGAAAGAGGCCTGCCTGAGGGTACAGCTGAGAAGAAGCTGTCCCTGATTGAAGAACTGCATCCTGAATCATTCCTGTTACTTCCAATTTGTTGCTAATTCTGAATTGTAACCTGTTATTTCCTTAATAAACCACTTAACTGTAAGTATGGTCTGTGAGTTCTGTGGCCATTGCAAAGAATTATTGAAACCAGCAGACAAGTAGTGTCATGGGAGGAACAGCTAGTTTTAGAATTGGTAAAAAAGTTGGAGGGTGGAGGTATGTTTGACCTCCACTTCATAGGAATCAGCTTTAGGCTGATGATGCTCTTGATTCTCTCTCCTCCCCTTTGTGAAGTTAGAGGAGGTCTGAAGCTGCCGCAACATTTTTACAAATTTCAAGTAAACACCAGGATCAACTTCAACTGAAGTTGTAAAAGCTGCTTTGGAGTTTGGCAGCACAAGAAATCTTATGGAATTGTTCTCAGATATTCAGCCAAGTTTGTGACGGAGAAAGATGATTTAACATATTAGGTAAAAATACAAAATCAGTATTTATATTACTTATATTTTTTGGCTCTTAAAAACAGATAAGGAGTTTACAGTAGCAGTTAGCACATTGCCTTGTGTATAACAAGTTTTCAATAAATGTTTATTCAATGAATGAATAAAACTCAGAATAAAACAGAAAAACTACATAAATCTTCTTGTGTTTTTACTATTTTCAATAATCTACACATTTTACGTTGGCAGTCATTTATCCTTAATAATCATTAAATGTTATCTTAATATTAGCTATAAAATAAGTTTCTACTGAGTTAGAAAGCAGAAGACACCATATCACATTGTCTTATTTTCTTCTGAATCTAAGATACATAGCAGCATCATTAAGTTAGACACTAAAAGGTGTATTTCATCATGATAATCCATTTCAGTAAAGGGTTGTATTGCTTTTTGCCACTTTACCTTAGCACTGTAACTTGTCATGGCCCAATCCTCTTTGTTACCTTGGGATGTGATTTTGTGGATTACAATTGGTTATTCTAGTGCACAAGAGTAGCCAAGAGACAGGTATAACAGTTTAAATAGGGAATATGCAGTTTTCAACATTTATAATATTTTATCATAACTATAATCAGTTTATAAGTTTAAGTTGGTAAATTCAGCATTCAAAACGATTATGACCACTCCATTTATCCTTGGATGAGTTAAACAGATATATATTATATATGTTATTGGACCTATCCTATTCTGGGAATCTG
The DNA here is from genome assembly GCF_000243295.1 of Trichechus manatus latirostris. Lineage (NCBI taxonomy): Eukaryota > Metazoa > Chordata > Mammalia > Sirenia > Trichechidae > Trichechus > Trichechus manatus. Next base: position 3,553,719 of record NW_004444160.1, read on the forward strand.
TTCTACTTTGTTTGCAATTAACTACATTATCAGTACTATCTGAGTTTCCATGCTGATTATGCTGGAGCTAACTGGTTCTAGCTTGTGAGAGCTGATTTTAGATTTTCAGGAATCTTATGAGCTGATTGCTAAGTACAAGCATGGCTAAAAATGAAATTATATAAACTTACATTTTAAAATGATTTATATTAAAAACAAAGCTAATAAATATTCAAAAGTCATCATTTCTTAATTATATTGCTACAATTCACTATTATTTATACTCTTTAGGTTATTTATGCTAATTTTATCTATATGGTGGAAATACTAAATAATAGAGTGCTACGGTACATCTCTTTCCAACACTGCATTTGGTGAAAGCAAATTAGTAACTTGAAATTGGTCACGGTTTGACAAGGAAATTAGCAAGCAATACAAATCAAAGCTTGATTTATTGTTTGCTTGATTTTTTATTTTTCCTTGATCAGGGCTTGGCAATTTTTTTGTAATGGGTCAAACAGTAAATATTTTAGGCTTTGTGTGCCATTGTAGTCCAAAAGCAGCCACAAGCAATACATGAACATATGAGCATGGCTGTGTTTCAATAAAACTTTAATAGTAAGTGGCAGGCAGGATTTTCCTGTACTCTGCAATTTGCCAAACCTCAGTTCAGACTTAAGAAAGTTATGAAGAAAATGTTAATAATACAGGTTAATCTCAAAAGTGTGCCATATTTCTAGCCACTGCCTTGTGAATAGCACCAAAAATTGAGGAAATATTCTTCCAGAATTTAGAATCTATTATCAAATTCAGCGAAGTTGTTCATGTCACTACTGAACAACCGAAGCTCCGTCATACACCTTCACTGTTTCACTTTTGTCTTAATTGTTAACCTAAACAAAAAATATCAAGCAACAGTCATGCTGAATCTACACCCACTCGTCAGTTACACCATAGGCTGGCTTTAGATACAAAATTTTGCCAAAAATCAAAGAAGTGTTCCGTGACAATCAAATGAAAACATGGGATTTACAATAAAGACTATTGTATATTTTATTATTATTTGTAAATAATGTGCTGCGTATCCTTTATATCAGTAAAATTTATATAATAAACTTATATATATATACTTTATTTCTCCAGACTCTGGTTGTTCAACGTTTACCAGCAATTCATTACATATAACTGTCCTGTTATACTTATATCATGGATTTATATATATCATGATCTATTTAATGCAAATATGAGACTTATTAAAATAACAAAACTTAAAAATTAAACCAAAAAGTATGTATTTTTATATATCACTCTGAAGACTGCTACCAAGATAGAGCTCGGATCAATTACTATTATCGATTCCAATTCATTCTAATATCGATCTTATATCTAGACTGGATTACTAGACTTCTTTAGTTATTAAACGAAAAAAACCAAACCCTTTGCCGTGGAGTTGATTCCGACTCATAGTGACCCTGCAGGACAGAGTAGAACTGCCACATAGGGTTTCCAATATTGTAAATCTTTTACAGAAGCAGACTGCCACATCTTTCTTTCTCAGGGCAGCTGATAGGTTTGAATCGCCAACCTTTCAGTTAGCAGCTAAGTGCTTAACTACTGTGCCACCAGGGCTCCTTCCTTGCTTATTAGTACAGTATAAAAAAAATCTGTGCTAACTAAATAGATGCTATTAGTTTACCCTTCTAGCATTATAACCAAGTCACCTATGTATATGTGTGGAGAGGTGTGATGCAGAGTAATATTTAAAAAATTACTATATTTTCATGTAACAAGCACAAATTATGCATGACTGTGTCCTTAATATGAGGGGAGCCAGTCCTCCATTCTTAAAAGAGCTAAACTTTTCCTTTCCTATGGGTATCATTAGTTGTTAACTCTTCTTCTAAATGGTTCTTGAAATTTAAATATAATCACACTTTTCTTAGCAGTGGAAATTACCCCTAAAACTAGGTACTCTTTGCAAACAGCCTGCTTAGAAGTCATCAACTCTTTCATTTTCAAAGAACACTGCTTTAAAATAAGCTTAAATAGAAAACCTAGCAAGGTCTTTAAAAATGATTTCAAGAAACTTCATCCATCACAAAGGCTTATGATTGTTTTCTTTTATTCTTTGTAGAGTGCTCGCCATATAGGTCTGAGAAAGTGGAATTATATCTCTGTACACATGGGACATACCTTGATCCCCTAAATCCATTGTATATAGGGAAGCAATTTTTAATAGAGTTTCACTGCAGTGATATTCTATTAACATCAGTACATGGTAATCATCCTAAGTGTCTAAGGCCTTCTCCATTTGACATGTCTGAATCTAACACTATAGTGTCCTTCTTTATTCTCTTTTTATTTAAAAGAGTAAATAAACAACCATTTGTTTTCTAATTAATCTGATCAATGATGTAAACTACTTCATTTGTTTTTCAATCTCTTTATAAACCCACCCACTGCATCTTCTGCTTTCATGTGCTTCCAGGGGCTATTTATGTAATAAAGCCTCCCTATTGGCTTTCAAAGGACCAAGTTTCTATTCTGCCTGATATTTAATGCACTTTATTGCTCCCTATAGAGGAATAAAAAGATGTGGGAAGAAACATTTATATGCAGCCTATGTTGTTGTTAGATGTCATTGAATTGGTTCCGACTCATAGAGACTCTGTACAACAGAATAAAACACTGCCCAGGCCTGTGCCATCTTCACAATCGTTGCTATGTTTGAGCTCATTGTTACAGCCACTGTATCAATCCACCTCGTTGAGGGTCTTCCTGTTTTTCGCTGACCTTCTACTTTACCAAGCATGATGTCCTTCTCCAGGGACATCATCTCCTGATAACATGTCCAAAGTATGTGAGAGGAAGTCTCGCCATCTTCACCTCTAATGAGCATTCTGGCTGTACATCCTCCAAGACAGATTTGTTCGTTCTTCTGGCAGTCCAAGGCATATTCAATATTCTTTGCCAACACCACAATTCAAATGTATCAATTCTTCCAAGTCCCTTATTAGACACATGTATTGTGAGTATTTTCTATAGAGAATTAGAAGCATGTTAAATTGAAGATAGGGATAAGATAACTAGTTGTAGTGCTACTAACAATCATTAGTATTTAGTCTAGAAATATTCCTTTAATATTTAGCAAGATTTTCTCAAATGTCTATGATTTTCTTACCCTTGAAACATTATTGTTAAGAATACTTCAAAATAGTCACACAAGTAGAATATCGTAGGTGTTAAGATGCAATTTCTTTTGTTCAACTCAAGTATCTACTTTTTATTTATAGCACTATATATTTTTTTTATCTCTGTGAACCATTTTTTAGCATTATGTAACAAAATGTTCCTGTTCATTACATAGTCTCTTTATTAAGCTTTCTATTGAGTCCAGCATCCATTTATTTGTAAAATAAGCAGCAGTTTACATGGCAATGGATTTTGAATATGAATAGAAGGATTAAAGCTTTCGCTTAAAAGAAGTGTGGACAGGAATGAGTCACAGAAAAATCTATACAGCAGGTCTTCCAATAAATAAAAATAATAGGTTGTTCAAAAAGTGAAAACCAATTAGAACAAATTTTTTTTTTTATAATGTCCTTGGCAAAAAAGATAAATATCATGCTGAAGTATTTTCATTAGAAACAGTAAGCAATACAAATACTGTGAATTGAAGAAATATCAAATGAAGGAACATATGTGCTACAAATTGACTTGGAAAACTATAGTGACGGTTAAAATAGATAAATGTAACAGTGGTGGTGGGTCCCTTCCTGCCCCTGGTCACAGCTCAGTTCAACTTAGCTTTGTCAGGAGTACTTTATGCTCTCATCCTCTTACAGGGTATCCATTTCCCTTGCCCTCAGTTCTGGAGTCTTACTAATGTCCAAGACTGTTGAATTGGGGCTTATCCAGAAGTGAAGTCAGCGTACGGGAGAGTAATCTATGCTCAAGAACAGTTAACCTTCAGAATTGTTTCTTCTCTGCTGTCTGGCCCATGAAGCCAGAGGCTCTCCTTTTTACCTTCTACTTCAGTACTACTCACCTCCACAAATTGTTGCCATCATACTCCCACTCACCTTCCCTTCAACACTGTCTTATTTAGTTTCCCTGTGGTGCAGTGGTTAAGAGCTCCTCTGCTAACCAAAAGGTCGGCAGTTCTAATCTACCAGCCACTCCTTGGAAACCCTGTGGGGCAGTTCTACTCTGGCCTATAGAGTAGCTATGAATTGGAATCTACTCGACTGCAGTGGGTTGGTTTTTTGCCATGAAAAACAAGTGGCAGTTGGACGCTTGGAAAGCAATCCATATACCTGAGTAATGATTCTTTGAATCTGTTTCTTCATTAATTAGTGTAAAAATGGGGGAAAATACCCTTCAGGATGTAAGTTAAAGAGAAAAGTTGAAAGACAATACACCAGATTTATAGTTCACAATCCTGCCACATTTATAATACCAAAAACCAAAACCAAACTCGTTGCCATCGAGTCTATTCTGACTCATAGCGACCCTGTAGGACAAGGTAGAACTGCCCCATAGAGTTTCCAAGGAGCCCCTGGTGGATCTGAACTGTTGACGTTTTGGTTAGCAGCTGAACTCTTTTTTTTTTATTTTAATTTTTCCCATGCAAAAATTTATACATACATTGTTCTGTGACCCTAATTGCTCTCCTCACACTGTGACAGCACATTCCTCCTTTCCACCCCTGATTTCCCATGTCCATTCAACCAGCTCCTGCCTTTCAACCTCTCTGCCTTTCCATCTCACTTCTGGACAGAAGCTGCCAGGTTAGTCTCTTGTATCTACTTGAGCTAAGAGGCACACTCCTCACAAGTATCACTTTATGTCCCACAGTCCCTTCCAATCCCTGTCTGAAGAGTTGGCCTCGGAAATTGTTTTTGTTCTGGGCTGTTAGAGAATTTAGGGGCCACGCATTCGGGGGTTCCTCCAGTCTCAGTCAGACCATTAAGTCTGGTCTTCTTACTAAAATTTGAGTTCTGCACCCCACCTTTCTCCTACTCCATCCAGGACTCTCTGTTGTGTTCCCTGTCAGGGTGGTCATTGGTGGTAGCCGGGCACCATCTACTTCTTCTGGTCTCAGGCTGATGAAGTCTCTGGTTTATGTGGCCCTTTCTACCTCTTGGGCTAATACCTTCCTTGTGTCTTTGGTGTTCTTCGTTCATCTTTATTCCAGGTAGTTGGGACCAATTGATGCAGCTTAGATGGCCGCTTGCAAGCTTTTAAAACCCCAGACGCCACTCACCAAAGTAGGATGCAGAACATTTTCTTATTAAGCTTTGTTATGCCAGTTGACCTAGATGTCCCCTGAAAGCATGGTCCCCAGACCCCTACCCCTGTTACTCTGTCTCTCAAAGTATTTGATTATAT
>NW_004444160.1:3560827-3586034 GCF_000243295.1 Trichechus manatus latirostris
GGGTTTTCTGTGTATAAGATCATATCATCTGCAAACAGAGATACTTTGACTTCTTCCCTACCAATTTGGAGGCCCTTTATTTCTTTTTCTAGCCTAATTTCTCTGGCTAGGACCTCCAGCACAATGTTGAATAAGAGTGGCATTTTTTTCTGGTTACCGTTCTCAAGGGCAATGCTTTAAAAAATCTCTCCATTTAGGATGATTTTGGCTGTTGGCTTTGTATAAACACCCTTAATTGTATTGAGGAATTTCCCTTCTATTCCTATTTTGTTGAGAGTTTTTATCATGAATGGGTGTTGGACTTTGTCAAATGCCTTTTCTGCATCCATTGATAAGATCATGTGGTTCTTGTATTTTGTTTTATTTATGTGATGGATTACATTGATTGTTTTTGTAATGTTGAACCATCTCTGCATACCTGCTATAAATCCCACTTCATCATGGTGAATTATTTTTTTTGCTATGTTGCTGAATTCTATTAACTCAAATTTTCTTGAGGATTTTTGCATCAGTGTTCATGAGGGATATTGGTTTTTAATTTTTTTTTTGTGGTGTCTTTACCTGGTTTTGGTATCAGGGTTGTGCTGGCTTCATAGAATGAGTTTGGGAGTATTCCATCCTTTTCTATGCTCTGAAATACCTTTAGTAGTTGTGGTGTTAACTCTTCTCTGAAAGTTTGGTAGAATTCTCCAATGAGGCCATCCGGGACACGGCTTTTTTTTTTTTTGTTGGGAGTTTTTTAATTACTTTTTCTATCTCTTCTTTTGTTATGGGTTTATTTAGTTGTTCTACCTCTGTGTATTAGTTTAGGTAGGTAGCGAGTTTCTAGAAATTTGTCCATTTCCTCTAGGTTTTCAAACTTGTTAGAGTACAATTTTTCATAGTATTCTGTTATGATTCTTTTAATTTCATTTGGGTCTGTTGTGATATCACCTATCTCATTTCTTATATAGATTATCTGCTTCCTCTCCTGTTTTTCTTTTGTCAGTTTGGCCAATGGTTTATCAGCAGCTGAACTCTTAACCACTACGCCACCAGGGTTTCCACATTTATGATAGTGTCAGCTAAAATGTAGAATATAACCATATTCCTTCAAGGTGTTGAGATAATTGAATTTTTTTTTATTAAAGCCAAAATCCATCTATTAAGGACTTAATTAAAAGCTTATATTCTTTCGCTATATTAAATGTTTGACTAAATTATTTCTTTCCCTTCCAAGAAGGCCTCATCAGTGTGGCCTTGAATAAGAGGAATACATCTTTCTGTTCTTTCCAGCTATGCCCAGACCCTTTATCTCCTCACATAACATGGAATATGGACTGAATTTGGGCAGGTAGAAATATTTTTCCTAGTGCAACATCATAATAGGCACTCAGTGGTATGGTAGCCAGTAAGTTTTCTCCCTTTGGAAATTTGAGGGAGATAACCAAACCGATTATTAAAATATATCTGGAAATAATTGCCTATCATGCAGTAAGGACTAAATAAATTGTGATTCTTTAATTAATAATTGATGAATATTATCAACACCATGTTAAGTGTTTCAGCAGCCGTATGCTTCTAGCTGTATTTAAAGTTTTGACTTTAACCAGTGTTAAGAAATAGTAACCAAATTTTAGAAATAATCAAAAGGAGTTACTGCATATACTATCAGTTTCGGCTGGGTGTTGTCTAGCAAGCCCACTTTAAGAAACTGTAAATTATTTACTATCTCCCATTAACTTTGAACCACCTTTGCCATCTTGCTATTTTTCTTTATCAATAAATTAATCAAATAATAAATTGTTGACACATGTTCACTTCATACATGTACAAAAGTCATGCTTTAGATTATTAAAAACTATACTTTGATACCGAAATAATTATATTTTAAAGTCTCCTCCAGATACTTAAACTGGTTTGAAATGGGTTTCTGTTTCTAGATAGGAATAGATCTTTGTCTGTGATTCTTCACGTGGCAGTAGCAAAAAGGCCATATCTAAGAGTAGAATTGTGCCTCCTCCTTATGTGTGTGCCTCTATACTATTTTGTCATTCATTAAATGTTTCTTGAAAGTTTGCCACATCAGACACTCAAAAAAAAAAAGTGGACGTGATTCCTGTCCTTGTGTAGTTTTTATTTTAGTTGGGAGAAAAGCATTAAACAAGTAAACACAGATGCCTATATAATTAAAAAATGCTGTGATAGAAAGTTTGGGGTCACATAATTATATTAAGGGTGGATGTGGGGATGAGGAAATTAAATTTAAGGTAAGACCTGAAAAATAAATAGTAGTTTGTAAAGCAAAAGATTCTAGGGAAAAAAAGATTGCAGGCAGATGGAAAGGCATTTTCATAATCGTTGGGGAGCAGCATGTCTCAAAATTTTGGGACTCCGAAACGAATCATACACTTAAAATCTCTTAATCTTTTGTTTATTTGGATTAAATCTGTATACATTTACCACATTATAGTCATTCAGTGGTGCAAATGGTTAATGGACTCTCTATTAATCGAAAGGTTGGCAGCTGACTTCCACCTAGAGGTGCCTCAGAAGAAAGGTCTGATGATCTACTTCTGAAAAATCAGCCATTAATATCCTATGGAGCACAGTTCTATTCTGACACGCATAGGATTGCCATGAGTTGGAGTTGACTCAATGGCAGCTAGTGGTAGTAGATATTGACCACATTAGAGATTAAAACCAAGAAATTTTAAAATTATATATTAATTCATTTAAATATAACAATAATCCATTTCTTCTTGGCATAAATAATACTATTTTATGAAAAATAATTGTATTTTATAAAATAAAAAACAGAGAAAAGAGTGTCATTATTTTACATTTTTACAAATCTCTACAATCTAGCTTACTACAGGAGAGTTGAATTATCATATCTGCTTCTGCATTCAATCAATTGTGATCTGTTCCTTTGGTTGAAGTATATGAAGATAATCTAAATCACACAGATACGTAGTTGGAAAGGGACAAGTTATTATTTCTTAAAGGTTATTTGCAACGTGGAATCTGAAATCAATGAATTTTTCATACTCTGTTACATAAAAACCCATTGGTCTATTTTGCCCCTTGGATCTTTTACCATGCATGATTTTATAACATTATACATGGGCCATTTGAAAAATATTGCCTCAGTGAGTTATGCAGATCTTTCAAAAGTTGACATCTTACTACACAATGTCAAAAATTGCATTTGCTAATATCACCAACAAACTAATCAGTTAGGTGCTAAAGTACTGGCAAGTTGTCATACTTATGATGGCAGATATAAATTTACCAACTTATAATATTTGGTTAAAATTTCAAATTTTATCATTTTTACCAACATTCTTAGTTGTTTCCCTTGAAGTGACAAGCATTCTTTGATTAGACTAAGGTGGTGACACTGAGTTAGATTTTGGACTTGTTAAATTTAAGATGCCTATGAGATATCCAGGGATTCTCTGGGTAGTGCAAATAGTTAAGCACTCAAGTACTAACCAAAAAGTTGGTAATTCGATCCCACCCAGAGGCACCTTGGAAGAAAGCGCTGGTGATCTGTTTCCGAAAGGTCACAGCCTTGAAAACCTTGTGGAGTGCAGTTCTAATCTGCAACACATGGGGCCACCATGAGGCAGAATCAACTTGATGTTAACTGGTTTTGTTTTTGGTTTTTACCAGTTATCCAGGGGAGTATATCCAATCAGCAGTTGGATTTGAGTAGCTGGATAAATGAGGGCACAGAAACAGGACAGGGCTGAATAAATAAATTTGAGAGTCTCATCAGTTGTCAATTTCTGTGTGGTATTTAAAGCTGTAGGAATTAGTGAAATTTTAAAAAGACCCAGAACTGAACTGGGAAGAACGATTGAGGAGAAAAAGTTGGCAAAAGAGATTGAAAGAGTATGCAATGAAATAGTAAAATCAGGAGTACATGTTTTGGTAGAGAAGAAAAGAGAAGCTAGAGTTAAAAAAAAAAAAAAAGTAGCTCCCAAATAATATCCTCTGAATTTTGTATCACTGAGGTAATTGATAGCATTGATGACAAAGAGTTGGTTCCATTGACTAACTGCAGTTGAAGCCGAGTGAATGGAATGAGAGTAAGTGGAAGGTGGGTTGAATATGTAGACAACCAGGGAAAACCTTGACTATGAAAGCAAACAGAAAGCTTTTAATGGTGTTTTTTTTTTTTTTTTTTTTAATCTTTAAGGCTTCTATCATCATTTATGTTTGCTTGATATGACTATTATTAAATCTATTTTTTTACGAATGTGGTAGGACACTAAGGACAGCCCTGGTGTTCTCAGCTTTGTATCTGTATAACATCAAAGACAGGCTTTGTCTGGAAAACCATTTGTAAAATCATCATTAAGAACTACTACTTACTATCTCAAAAATAATAGGAAGAGCAATAGAAAATATGTAAGAATCTCTAAAAATAACTTCTGTTAATATAAATATATCTATTTTTCACCTTCTGAGAATTTATTTGTCCTTTATAAAAATGTGAGATTCAGTGATACACTACCATATATTGCAATATTTTATAAACTAAAAACCTGATAAAAGTATTGTGAAAGGAGGAGGAATAAAATAAATATCAGAAGAGTTCCAGCTCCAGTTATGATATAAATTTACTGTAAACTTGGGCAAATCAATTAACTTTTCTATAAAATGAGACTTTCATGAAGCATATCTATTTCAAAAGATTGTTGTAGTTTCAAATGAGAAAATATTTTAAAGTATTTTAAAAAGTTAGCAGCATCAATCAAATATAACATTCTGTTGTGGAGGATCTATATTATATGTTACGTTGCATCCTGATTGCTAGATCCCATTTATGTGAGGAGGAAGATAATCCTTTTTCATAGAATACCATTCATCAAACAAAAAGGATTTAAATTTTGTAAAAACGATGAATTGCAAGAATTTTGCAAGATAGGAGGCAATGGAATTAAAATAACTCACAAGAGATTATCATTTGCTTAAGGAGGAAGATAATATTGATGGAGAGATTAAACGTTCAACAAAGCTACAAAAAGAAACTATGGAATTTCCTGCCCAGAAGGACTTAGCAGAAGAAAAAAAAATTGACTCAGATCCTCACTTGATAGGAGTCAGCAAACTAAAACAGATATACTCTTTAGGGCTCTTATATAACTGACGGGAAGAATGCAGGCTAGTTAAATAAATATGAAAATTTTTAGAATTTGTAGAGATGATTTTAAAAATATTTGTTATTAAATGTTGAAATAACAAGATGGTGTCAATATAACACTAACTAATTTAAAAGGCAAATTAATAAACATTCAGTACTAATTTTAGATGAATGCAAATGCATTTCTTTTTGGAGAACATATTGACTGTAGTTGAAAATAACACATTCTTCTGGAGTCATGGAAAAAAATCCAAGATTGCAGTACACAGAGATTTTCTGTTATTGAACATAAGCCAACAAGAAAATCAAAAGTGAATAGATAACATCAAGTAGTTAAATGCATGTTTCACATTGGACTAAAGTATTTTTGAGGAACCATTAGATCCCCCATTACACCAACATAAAGTCACTACAAACTGTTGCTTTGAGCACATCTACAGGGACCCAGAGATTAAATTCTTCAAGGCCAGTAAGTAGAAAAGCCTGGAATCAATTCAAAGCTTGTCTGATTTCAAAGTATACCCTTTCCAGTATTCCAGCAATTATCAAACATAGTTGACCATGGGAATCTTTAAAAATACATACACAGATTCCACTATAGAACTGTTAGGTTTTTTTCTTTAAATCTCATCATTGTTTGTTTGGTATTATGCATAAAATATTACATAGCCTGGATAAGTATAAAACAAATTTCAAAAGCAACTTTTGAATATAGTCAACATGGCCTTTCTAGGGAAATTGTATAAATATATGATATTACTCCTCTCCCTTGACTACCCACCAAAAAAGGACACTGCAATAACAATAAGCATTTTAGGGAGCCAGGTTCATCCTAATGATATTTTTTTAAATGAAATTTTTGTTTTAAAAATTTTATATTTACAGAATTATTGTGAAGAGAGTACAATTTTCATATACAACACAGTTTCCCCTATTATTAACATTTTACATTATTATGGTACATTTGTTGGAATTAATGACCCAATATTGATGCACTTTTATTAGATAAAGTCAAAACTTATTCAGATTTCCTCAGTTTTTTTCCTTAATGTCTATTTTCCATTCCAGGATCCCATCCAGGATCCCATCCAGGATATTACATTACATTTGGTTGTCATGTCTCCCTCTGTTGGCTTCTGTTAGCTATGACAGTATTGCAGATTTTTTTCTTTCTGAAGACCTTGATATGTTTGTGAGTTATAGAATGCCCCTCAATTGGGATTTTCTGATGTTTTTCTCATGATTGCTATGGTGTTTTTGAGGAATATCACAAAGGTAAAGTGCCATTCTCATCACATCATTTCAAAGATACAAACTATCAACACGACTTACCTCTGTTAATGCCAACTTTCATCACCTGGCTTAAGGTACTGTTTGCCAGGTTTGTCCATTGGAAAGTTACTTTTTTTCCCCCCTTTCCATACAGTACTCTTTGGAAGAGAGTCACTATACTCAGCCCACACTTAAGGAGTGGAGAGTTATACTCCCCCTCTTGGGGAGTAGAATATTTATGTAAATTATTGTTTGTACTTTTCTGCATAGAATATTTGTCTTTTCTCCCTCATGTATGTATGTACGTATGCATGTATTTATCCAATCTTTTGTTTTTTATTAGTATGGACTCATGCATAATTATTTTATTTTTTTAACTTATTGTTTAATATGCATGTATTGCTTTAATTTGCAGTTCCCTAATGAAAAATTATGTTAAGCATCTTTTCATAAGTTTATTTGCTATTTGGATATCTTTTTTTGTGAGGTGTCTGTTCCCAATCTTTAACACATTTTTAAATTGGGTTGTTTGTTTTCTTATTGGGTTTAAGAGTCCTTTGTATGTTTTGGATACAAGACATTTATCAGACATGTATTTTGCAAGTGTCTTTTGCAAAGCAGAAGTGTTTAATTTTTTAAAAAAATCCAACTACATCATTTTTATTTTCTTTCATGTATCATGCTTTTGGCATTGTATCTAAAAACTCATGTCAAATCCATGGTCACCTAGATTTTCTCCTATGTAACTTTCTAAAAGTTATATAGTTGTGCATTTTACCCTTAAGTTTGTGATTCATTTTGAGTCAATATTTGTAAAAGTTTGTATGTACGGGTGTATCCATTGCCATTGAGTCAATTCTGACTCATAGCAACCCGAAAGGACAGAGTAGAAATGTCCCATAGACTTTCCAAGGAGAGCCTGGTGGATTTGAACTGCCGACCTTTTGGTTAGCAGCTATAGCAGTTAACCAATACGCCACCAGGGTTTCCATGTATGTGTATAGATTCATTTTTTTGCATGTGGCTGTCCCGTTGTCTCAGTACCATTTGTTGAAAACGTTATCCTTTCTTCATTAAATTGCCTTTACTCCTTTGCCAAAGATCAGTTGACTGTATTTGTGTTTGTCTGTTCTTGGCCTCTCCATTCTGATCCATTGAGTTATATGTCTATTATTTTGCCAGTATTATCTCTCTGATTACTGTAGCTTTATTGTATAGAAATTAGGTAGTATGAGTTTTCCAACATTGTTCTTCTTCAGTATTACTTTGGATATTCTAGGTCTTTTGCCTTTCCATATAAACTTTAGTATCAGTTTGTCAATACCTACAAAATAGCTTCCTGAGATTTTGACTGGGATTACATTGAAGCCTTGGTGGCACAGTGGTTAAGAGATACAGCTACAAACCAAAAAGTCAGCAGTTCGAATCCACCAGCCTCTCCTTGGAAACTCCATGGGGCAGTTTTACTCTGTCCTATAGGGCCACTATGAGTAGGAGTCAACTCGACGGCAATGGGTTTTATACAAAACCAACAGTCAACAGCATTCTTAATGGACAGAGGCTGAAAACATTCCCCTTGAGAACAGGACAAGGATGTCCTTTATCACCACTCCTATTTAACATTATGCTGGAAATCCCAGCTAGAGCAATAAGGCAAGAAAAAAAATAAAGGACAGTTGGAATCCACAGGCACTCCTTGGAGACCCTATGGGGCAGTTATACTCTGTCCTATAGGGTTACTATGAATTGGAATCAACTTGACTGCAACGGGTATAGATCAATTTAAGAAGAATTTGCATCTGTACAATATTGAGTCTTCCAATCTAAGAACAAGAAATATCTCTCCATTTATTGAGATATTCTTTGATTGCTATCAGCAACATTTTCTAGTTTTCGATATATCGATCTTACACATATTGTGTTAGATATATATCTAAGTATTATATTTTCTGGTTAGAATTGGAAATGACATTACTATTATTTTTATTTCAAATTTGAATTGTTCATTGCTGGCATATAGGAAAGTAGTTGGCTTTTAGTATGTTGATATAGTGGATTACATTAATTGATTTTGGAATGCTGAACTAGCCTTGCATACGTGCAATACATTCTTTTCAGTCATGTTGTATCACTCTTTTATGTACTGTTGGATTAGATTTGCTAATATTTCATTGACTATTTTCATAACTATGTTCATGAGCGTTACTGGTCTGTACTATTCCATTTTGGTAATGTCTTTATATTGTTTTGGAATTAGGGTAATGCTGGTCTCATAAAATTGGTGAGGAAGTGTTCCTCCTGCTTCTATTTTATTGAGTAGATGGTGGAGATCTTGTATCATTTCTTATTTAAATGTTTGGTAGATCCACTTGTGAAATGATCTGGCCCAGGTAATTTATTTTTTTGGAAGTTTACAAGTTAATGATTAAATTCTCTTTTTCTTTCTTGGTTAACTTGGCTTGAGGTTTATCAATTTTATAAAATCTTTTTTTCAAAAGAACAGATCTTTTGTTCTGTTTATTTTCTCTGTTGTTTTCCTGTTTTCAGTTTCATTGATTTCTGCACTATTTTTTATTATTTAATTTATTCTGCTTGCTTTTTGTTTAAATTGTTCTTCCTTCTCTAGTTTACTAAGGTAGAAACTCAGATTATTGATTTTAATTATTTTTTCATAAAATATGTATTCAATGCTATAAATTTCCATCTGTTCACTGCTTTTGCTGCATCCTACAAATTTTGATAAATTGTATTTTCATGTTCACTTAATTCATACTATCTTTTAAATTTATTTAAAGATTTCTTCATTGATGCATGTGTTATTTAGAAGAGTATGGTTTAAATTCAAAATGTTTGGGGATTTTCGAGCTATCTTTCTATTACTGAATTCTAGTTTAATGCCAATGTAATCTATGAATACTCTTTGTATGATTTCTATTCTTTTAAATTTGTTAACGTATGTTTTAACCCAGGATGTGATATATCTTGGCGAATGTTCCATGTGAGATTGAGAAGAATGTGAATTCTACTATTGTTTGATGGAGAATTCTATAACTGTAAATTCAGATGCATGAGGTTCAGTTCAGCTACATCCTCACTGATATTTGGCTTTCTGTATCTATCAATTACTGAATGAGGGCTACTGAAATCTCCAATTGTAATAGTGGATTTGTTTCTTGCTCCTTGCAGTTCTATCAATTTTTCTCTCCCGTATTTTGATGTTATGCTGTTATGTGCATACCTGTTTGGTATTATTATAGCTTGTTGGAGAATTTACCCCTTTTTCACTAGGTAATGTCACTCTTTTTTTCTGATAATTTTTCTTGTCCTGAAGTCCTCTTTGTCTGAAATTAATATAGCATCTCCAGATTTCTTTTGATTGGTGGTAGCATGATGTATCTTTCCCAGTTCTTTTGCTTTTAACCTATGAGTCTATATTTAAACTGGGTTTCTTGTAGACAACATATAGCTGAGACTTTTTTTTTTAAATCTATAATGATAACATGTGTGTTTTAATTTCTGTATATAAGCCATTTGCTTTTAAAGTGATTATTGGTATAACTGGATTAATATCAACCATATTGGTAACTGTTTTCTATTCATTGCCAGAGGCTTCTTTTTCTGTCTTCTTTGGTTTTAATTAAACATTTTGAATGTTTCCATTTTGTCACCTCTCTTACTGTATCAAATATACTTCTTTTAAAGTGTTTTTAGTGTTCTTCCTAACATTTACAATAAACATTTTTAACTAATCTAAGTTTACCTTCAAATAACACTATTACTCTTAAGCGTAGTGCAGTTACCTTACAACTGTGTATTGCCAAGTCCTTCCTCCCTTCCCTTGTGATATTGCCATCATTCATTTCACTTATCCATATTCTAAATTCTCCCAATACGTGGTTACTACTATTACTTTAAACAAACAGTTATCTCTAAGATAAATTGAAAAGATTAAAAAAAAATTTTAGTTGACCTTCATTTATTCCTTCTCCAATGTTCATCTTTTCTTTATACAGTTGCAAATTTCTGACCTATAATCTTTTACCTTCTGCCTGAAGATTGTTTGCAATGTAGGACTGCTGGGGATGAATTCTCTCAATTTTTGTTTGAGAAAGACTTTATTTTCCTTTCACATTTGAAAAGTAATTTTGCTAGCTATAGAATTCTAGGTTAGTGTTTCTTTTTTTCATTCAACATTTTAAATATTTCATGCCACTCTCTTGTTTCCGTGTTTTATTTTATTATTTTTTTTCTTTTTTTATTGTTCTTTAGGTGAAAGTTTACAACTCAAGTTAATTTCTCGTATAAAAATTTATACACATATTTTTTTGTGACATTAGTTGTAATCCCCACAATATGACAGCACTCTCCCCGTTTCCACCCTGGGTTATCTGTGTCCATTCAACCAGTTCCTGTTCCTTACTGTCTTCTCATCCTGCCTCCAGACAGGAGACACACATTTGGTCTCATGTATCTGATTGAAATAGGAAGCACACTCTTCACGTGTATTATTTTTTGTTCTATAGTCCTGTGTAATTTTTGTCTAAAGAATGGGTTTCGGGAATGGTTTTAATTCTGGGTTAACAGAGTGTCAGGGGGCTATAGTTTCCGGCATTCCTCCAGTCTCTGTCAGACCATTAAGTCTGGTCTTTTTACTTGAATTTGAGTTCTGCTCTGTGCTTTTCTCCCGTTCCATCTGGGACTCTATGCTGTGTTCCCTGTCAGGGAGGACATTGGTGGTAGCTGGGCACCATCTAGTTCTTCTGATCTCAGGCTAGTGGAGTCTCTGGTTTATGTGGACCTTTAGTCTCTTGGGCTAATATTTTCCTTGTGTCTTTCGTGTTCTTCATTTCCTTTGCTCCAAGTGGGTTGGGACTAATTGATTCATCTTAGATGGCCAATTCCAAGCTTTTAAGACCCCAGATGCTACTCGACAAAGTGGAATGCAGAACATTTTCTTAATAAACTTTGTTATGCCAATTGACCTAGATGTCCCCTGAAACTGTGGTCCCCAGGCCCCAGGCCCCAGCCCCAGCTACCCTTTCCCTCAAATTGTTTAGATGTGTTCAGGAAACTTCTTAGCTTTTGCTTTGGCCCAGTTGTGCTGACTTCCCCTGTATTGTTTGTTGTCCTTCCCTTCAGCAAAGATGATCCTTGTCTGCTATTTAGTCAGTGAATTCCCTTCCCTCTCCCTCCCCACCCTCGTAACCATCGAAGAATGCTTTCTTCTGTGTTTAAACCTTTCCTTGAGTTCTTGTAATAATGGTCTCATACAGTATTTGTCCTTTGGGGCCTGACTAATTTCACTCAGCATAATGCCCTCCAGATTCCTCCATGTTATGTTTCAGGGCTTCATAATTGTTCTTTATCATTGTGTAGTATTCCATTGTGTAAGTATATCATAATTTGTTTATCCATTTGTCTGTTGATGGGCACCTAGGTTGTTTCCATCTTTCTGCTATTGTGAACAGTGCTGCAATGAACATGGATGTGCATATATCTATTCGTGTGATGGCTCTTATTTCTCAAGGATATATTCCAAGGAGTGGGATTGCTTGATAGTATGGTACTTCTGTTTCTAGCTTTTTAAGGAAGGGCCAAATCAATTTCCAAAGTGGTTGTACCATTTTTCATTCCCACCAGCAGTACATAAGTGTTCCAGTCTCTCCACAACCTCTCCAATGTTTCTTATGTTGTGTTTTTTGGATTAGTACCAGCCTTGTTGGGATGAGATGGTATCTCATTGTAGTTTTGATTTGCATTCTCTAATGGCTAATGATTGTGAGCATTTCCTCATGTATCTGTTAGCCCCTTGAATGTCTTCTTTGGTGAAGTGTCTGTTCATATCCTTCGCCCATTTTTTAATTGGGTTATTTGTCTTTTTGTTGTTGAGGTGTTGCAGTATCTTGTAGAGTTTAGAGATAAGACCCTTATCATTTATGTCATAGCCAAAAAATTTCCCCCAATTTGTAGGTTATCTTTTTACTCTTTTGGTGAAGTCTTCTGATGAGCATAAATGAATTTTAGGAGCTCCCAGTTATCTAGTCTCTCTTCTGATGTTTGTGCATTGTTAGTTATTGTTTGTATACCACTTATGCCTTGTATTAGGGCTCCTTTCATTGTCCCTATTTTGTTTTCCATGATCTTTATTGTTTTAGATTTTATATTTAGGTCTTTGACCCATTTTGAGTTGGTTTTTGTGCATGGTGTGAGGTATGGGTCTTCTTACATTTTTTTTTTGCTGGTGGATATCTAGTTATGCCAGCACTACTTGTTAAAGAGATTGTCTTTTCCCCATTTAACATACTTCGGGCCTTTATCAAGTATCAGCTGTTCATAGGCGGATGAATTTACATCTGGGTTCTCAATTCTGTTTTATTGGTCTATGTGTCTGTCTGTTGTACCAGTACCAGGCTGTTTTGACTACCATTGTGGTACAATAGGTTCTAAATTCAGGTAGTGTGGGGCCTCCCACTTTGTTCTTCTTTAGTAATGATTTTCTTCTCTGGGTCCTCTTCGGTTTCCATACGAAGTTGGTGATTTGTTTCTCCATCTCATTAAAAATTGTCTTTGAAATTCGGATTGAGATTGCATTGCATCTGTAGATCACTTTGGGTAGAACTGACATTTTCACAATGTTGGGTCTACCTATCCATGAGCCAGCTATGTTTTTCCACTATGCAGGTCTCTTTTGGTTTCTGGCAGTAGTGTCTTGTAGTTTTCATTGTATAGATCTTTTACATCTCTGGTTAGATTTATTCCTAAGTACTTTGTTTTCTTGGGAGCTATTGTAAATGGTATTGATTTGGTGATTTCCCCTTGGAAGTTCTCTTTGTTGGCGTAGAGAAATCCAACTGATATTTGTATGTTTAGCTTGTATCGTGATACTTTTCTGAAATCTACTATTAGTTCCTGTAGTTTTCCTGTGGATTCTTTGGCGTCTTCTGTGTATAAGATGATATCATTGGCAAATAGAGATACTTTTACTTCTTCGTTACCTATTTGGATGCCCTTTATTTCTTTTTCTAGCCTAATCACTCTGGCTAAGACCACCAGCACAATGTTGAATAAGAGTGGTGATAAAGGGCATCTTTGTCTGGTTCCCGTTCTCAAGGGTAATGCTTTCAGACTCTCTCCATTTAGAATGATGTTAGCTGTTGGCTTTGTATAAATGTCCTGTATTATGTTGAAGAATTTCGCTTCTATTCCTATTTTTCTGAGAGTTTTTATCATGAATTGGTGCTGGACTTTGTCAAACGCCTTTTCTGAATCTATAAGATCGTGTGATTCTTATCTTTTGTATTATTTATGTGATAGATTACATTGATTGTTTTTCTAACGTTGAACCATCCCTGCATAACTGATATGAATCCCACTTGGTTATGATGAATTTTTTTTTTATATGGTGTTGAATTATATTGGCTGGAATTTGGTAGAGGATTTTTGCATCTATGTTTGTGAGGGATATTGGATCTGTAATTTTCTTTTTTGTGATGTCTTCACCTGGCTTTGGTATTAGGGTTATGGTGGCTTCATAGAATGAGTTCGGGAGTATTCCTTCCTTTTCTATGTGTTTAAATACCTTTAGTAGTGTTAGTGTTAACTCTTTTCTGAAAATTTGGTAGAATTTTCCAGTCGGGGCCAGAGCTTTTTTTGTTAGGAGTTTTTTAATTACCTCTTCAAGCTCTTCTTTTGTTATGGGTTTGTTTAGTTTTTATACCTAAGTTTCTGTTAGTTTAGGTAGGTAGTGTGTTTCTAGAAATTTGCCTATTTCTTCTAGGTTTTCAAATTTGCTGGAGTACAATTTTTTATAGTATTCTGTTATGATTCTTTTTATTTCAGCTGAGTCTATTGTGATATCTGCCATCTCATTCCTTATTTGAGTTATTTGCTTCCTCTCCTGTTTTTTCTTTTGTCTGTTTGGCCAATGGTTTATCGATTTTGCTGATCTTTTCAAAGAACCAGCTTGTGGTCTTGTTGACTCTTTCAATTGTTTTTCTATCCACTATTTCATTTATTTCTGCTCTAATCTTTATTATTTCCTTCCTTCTGGTGCCTGAGGGCTTCTTTTGCTCCTCTTTCTATTTGTTCGAGTTGTAGGGTTAATGTTTTGATTGCGGCCCTGTCTTCTTTTTGAATGTGTGCATTTATTGCTATAAATTGACCTTTAATCACTGCTTCTGCTGTGTCCCAAAGATTCTGGTAAGATGTGTTTCATTCTCATTTGATTCTATAAATTTCTTTACTCCATTCTTGATTTTTTATATAACCCAGTAGTTTTTGAGTAAGGTGTTATTCAGTTTCCATGTATTTGAATTTTTTGCTGCTGTTTCTGTTATTGATTCGTACTTTTATGGCTTTATGGTCAGAAAAGATGCTTTGTAGTGTTTTGATGTTTTGGATTCTGTTAATGCTCGCTGTGTGACCTAAAATGTCATCTGTTCTGGAAAATGTTCCATGTATGTTGGAAAAGAATGTATACTTGGCTGCCGTTTGGTGGAGTTCTCTGTATATGTTTACGAGATCAAGTTGATTGATTGTGGCTTTTAGATCTTCTGTGTCTTTACCAAGTTTCTTTCTAGATGTTCTATCCTTCACCAAAAGTGGTGTGTTGAAGTCTTCTACTATTATTGTGGAGCTATTTCTCTTTTCAGTGCTGTTAGAGTTTGTTTTATGTATTTATTAGCCTTGTCATTGAATGCGTATATATTTATTATGGTTATGTCTTCCTGGTGTATTGACCCTTTAATCAGTATATAGTGTCCTTCCTTAAACTTTGTGGTGGATTTTGCTTTAAAGTTTTTTGTGTCAGAGATTAATCTTGCCAGTCCTGTTCTGTTTTGGTTTTTGTTTGCTTGATATATTTTTTTCCATCCTTTGAATTTTAGTTTGTGTCTTTAAGTCTAAAGTGTGTCGTCTCTTGTAGGCAGCATGTAGATGGTATGTGTTTTTTTCTTTTTTAAATCCATTCTGCCACTCTCTGTCTCTTTATTGGTGCATTTAGTCCATTTACATTCAGTGTAATTATTGATAGGTATGAGTTTACTGCTTTCATATTGATGTATTCTGTGTGTGTGTGTTTGGTGTTGACATTTTCTTTATTCCACTTAATTTTCTGGGCTGAGTCATTTTTCCTTATGTATTTTCTTTTCATTATCTTTTTCATTATTGTTGATTTTGCATTTGCTGAGTCATAATGCTTTTCTTCTTTTTTATTCTGAGGGATAGATTTGTTAGCCTCTGTTTTGGTTACCTTAAAATTTACCTTCATTTTTCTAAGTGTAAATCAATCTTTTATTTCCTGATATTGCCTTAACTTCCTCTCCATAAGGAAGTTCTATGACTATACTATTTATTCCTTTTTTTTGTTTTAATGTTTTCTTCATGTACATATTGACCTCTCTCTTTTCCTATTTTCATTCTGTTAGATTTGACTTATTTTTGCAAATTCTCTATCTTCGTTTATATCTAGTTGTTCTGTCCTGTGTGCTAGTCTTGGGTTGTTGTCTAATATTGTTACTGGAGGACTCCCTTTAATATTTGTAATTTTGGTTTGGTTTTTACAAATTCCCTTAACGTCTGTTTATCTGGAAATGCCATAATTCTGCCATCATATTTGAGAGACAGTTTTCCTGAATATATAGTTTTTGGCTGGCGTTTTTTTTTTTTTTTTTTTTTCCCTTCAAGGTTTTATATATGTCATCCCCTTGCCTTCTTGCCTGCATGGTTTCTGCTGAGTAGTCAGAGTTTAGACTTATTGTTTCTCCTTTGCAGTTGACTTTTCATTTATCCCTAGCTGCTCTTAAAATTCTGTCTTTATCTTTGGTTTTGACAAGTTTGATTATGTTATGTCTTGGTGACTTTCTCTTGGGATTTACCCTGTGTGGGGTTCATTGAGCTTCTTAGATAGATATCTTTTCATCTTTCACGATATCAGGGAAGTTTTCTTCCAGCAAATATTCAACAATTCTCTGTATATTTTCTGTTATCCCCCGTGTTATGGTACTCAAAACATTTGTAGGTTTTTCCTCTTGATAGTGTCCCACATAATTCTTAGAGCTCAGGCTTAGGGGGCATGGCAGTTGTTGAATACTGCTAGACGATGTCAGAACTGAGCGGGGTGGTGGGAGTGTGAGGGGAAAGAGGCACTTCTCCACTGTGAAAATCCCAGAGGGGGAGAGGTTATTTTGGCCCGACACCATAGGTTAGATGCTTGCACTTAACTTTCACAGGTCCAACCTTGTTTCCCCCAGTTCCAGAGGCTTGTGCAGACTCTCCACTGCCCAGCCTCTCCCAGTGTGGTGAAACACGTCCCAAATTCTACTGCTTTAGTTAGTCCACGTGTGACAACCCACCCAGCCAGCAGGGTGCTGGAAACATCATGATTGGCATGTCTTTGCTGATTCTGAACTGTCTCTCCTTCCCCCTGCTGTTCAGTCTGACTCCTCAGCTTTGTCTTTGATAATCAGGGCTCCTAAGTTTGTCATATATAATTGATTCAATTGTTTTTTTCTGACCTTTGTTGTAAGAGGGATGGCAGGAAGCATGTGACTGTTCCATCATCTTGGCCCCACCTCTGTTTGCATGCTTTATGTTGAGAAGTCTGAGGTAATTCTTCTTCTTATTATTCCTCTTTACATAAAGTATTCCATCCTCTCACCTCCTTCTGGCTACTTTCAAGATTTTCTAATTGTATTTTGTTTTCTGTTGTTTGAATAGGCTTTGCCTTGGTGTAGATTTTTTGGTATTTATTCTGATTGGCATTATTTGAGCTTCCTTAATCCGTTTTGGTATCTGTCATTAATTTTGAAAAGTTTACAGCCATTATTGCTTCAAATATTTTTTCCTCTCTGTTCTTTCTTCTCCTTCTGATATTTGAATTATTTATGTGGTAAGTCTTTTGAAATCAACCTACTTCTTTTGGATATTAGCTTTTTTTTCATTCTTTTTTTCTCTTTGATTTTTAGTTTGGTAAGTTTCTCTTGACCTATCTTCAAGCTCACTGATTCTTGCCTTGGCCATGTCCAGTCTAATGATGAGCTTGTTGAATACATTCTTTATATCTGTTTCTGTGTTTTTGTTTTCTATCAATTCCTTTAGTTTATTTATTATAGTTTCCTAATCACTGCTGATATTAGCCATCTGTAGTTTTCAGTTGTCTATTTTTTTCATTAGAGTCCTTAGCATATTAAATGTAAACCAGTAAAACCAATTGTCATTGAATTAGTTTTGACACATGGCGACTCCATATGTGTCAGAATAGAACTGTGCTCCATCCGCTTTTCAATGGCTGATTTTTTTGGAAGTAAATCATCAGACCTTTCTTCCAAGGTGTCTCTCAGTGTACGCAAACCTCCAACATTTCAGTTTGCAGCCAAGAACTTTACTCATTTGCACCACTCAGGGACTCCATATTAAACATAGCTATAAATTACCTATCTTACAATTCCAATATCTGAGTTATACTTGAATCTGGTTTTTATTCCTGCTTTGTCTTTTTAGATTGTGTTTTTCTCTTGTTTCTTGATGTGCCTTATAATTTTTTGTTGAAAGTCAGATAGGAAATATCAGATATATAGATCTCTTGTGTGAGAATTTATGTTAAACTGGCTAGGAGTTGAGTTTTGTTTAATGTTTGCTGTACTTGTACGTGCCAGAGGCTTTAATATTTTCTAGTGTCCTTGTTTTGTTTTCCTCCTTTCTTGGCTTTGTGTTTCTCCAAGAACTCCACCTAAGATAGTCTGCACCTTTGCACCTCTTTCAGCTGTAATTTGCTATTATTAATCTGGAATTCTGTTAGTTGGTCGTAAAGTGTGGGAGAGGGTGATTATTTTATAATATTTCATTTAAATTCCAGTGTTACTGGGCCTATGTCTCTAGCCTTTGAACTTCATAAGTGTTTCTTTTTGTAAAGATTCCCCCGCCCCATAGGTGAAACAGGGAGATTAGAGGGAGCTGGAGTGAGAGGAATGCCTTTCTCCCATGATTCTGGGAAAATAATTTGGTAAAGGTTTTCATCCTGGAGAGTAGGCTTTTGTTATGGAGAAAACTCTGGACATATAACATAATGATTATTCTTCCCAGTTGTCCTTGGGTGGCACAAATGGTTAAGCACTTGACTACTAGCTGAAAGACTGACAGTTCGAGCTCACCTAGAGGCACCTTGGAAGACAAGCATGGTGATCTACTTCAGAAAGGTCACAGGCTTAAACATATGGACCAGTTATACTGTATACATGTTGGGTCATCATGAGTCAGAATCAACTAGACAGCAGCTAACAACAACAACTCTTTTCCTCATCCTGCCTATGAAGAGATTTTTTTTGGATCTTCACTGTGAGAACCTGGTAGAATTTCTGGAGGCAAGGCCAATGAAACTGGCAGGCCTCCCTCTAATAAAGTAGTAACCAATAGTTTGTCATTCTTACACTAAATCACACTCAGGTTACAACAGTTTATGAAAATTATCATTTATGTGTTCATACCAGCTTACGGGTCCAGTGGTTTATTCTCAAGATAAGCAGATCTCAACAATGACTCTCTGGATTCACTTGACTCTTCATATTTCAAGTAATGGTTTGCCCTGCAATTTCTGTTCTTTGTTGGGTTCAAGAAATGTCGCTAATTTTCAGTTTATTCAGCTGTTATCTTGTTGTTAAGACTGGAGAGATAACATTACAGAGCAAAACCAGCAGTACCTAATGATACTTTTACAGACTCATATACGTTGAATTTTTGTGGTTGTTTGTTAGTTTCCTTCTTAAAAGCATACTTCAATGCTACTGACTTTAAATTTCTGCTGCGACATGTAAGTGCTTGGAAATCTTCACTCCCATCTTAACAACAAGAAAAAAGCCATGCAAACTAAAAAATAACTCTTTTTAGATCTATTGAGGAATTGAGGTCACAGGGTAAGCCACTGCCCTAAAAACTGGAGAGAGAAGCAGGTAAATAGAATCCCAACTTAACTGTAGCAGAAGGTCAGAAGCAGAAGCCCACCACTGGAGCCATTACCACTAGGAGCATGTAATGTGTAATTCACAAATTGTCAGAGAATGAATGTAGACTAGCTTGAAAGCTATAACTCAGGGTTGCCCAGTTGGAGTATCCCACACATTTAGGAGTTTTACCTCTAGGAGTACCACCAGATTCTCATCGTGAAGACTGGAGGAAAATCCCCCTTGTGCATTCAGCAAGAAAGGGGAAAAGTGACCATTTTTAAATATGCTCAGAGCATTCTGTTCTCAAAAAAAAGCCTGCCCTCTCAAGGGAAAGTATTTGACAAGAACCTAACTTATATGGGTTTTACTGAGCCTAACCCATGTGAGGGAATGGAAATACCCAACTCCAGTCCTGTCTAGCCTTCCTTTCTCACCTAAGAGAGGAAAAAAACAAAATCTTAGAAGTACCTGTGAAAATCACAGTCCAGGAACACAGACTCACTGATAGAATAAGATGTAATTATAGCATTATAGATCACTTCCTGTCTTCCTGGAGACCTGGTGGTGCAAAGGTAAACAGCTTGGCTGTTAACCAAAAAGTTGCAGTTCAAATACACCAGCCACTCCTTGGAAACCCTGTGGGGCATTTCTACTCTGTCCTATAGGGTCACTATGAGTCGGAATATACTCAACAGCAGTGGGTTTTTTTTTTCTTCCTCTCCTCCCAGACCTTATCATCACATCAATCAGGCTACTGTCTAATAACAGGGTATTATAAGGGAAAGAACTGCAACATAGATATTATATAAGAAGAACTCTCTAAGTAAACCCAAAGACAACAAGACAAAAACAAGGACACTAGAGGAAATTTTAGCCTCTAACACTTGCAGCTACAACAAACAGTAAACACAGCCTAACTCTTAGCCAGATAAACATGAAATCTCACAATAAAGCTCTGTTCACCTCAGTTCCTGTTACCCAGTACAGTATGTCTAGCTTTCAACAAAAAAATTTACAAAGCATACTAAAAGAAAACACATTCTAAAAGACAAAACAAGCATCAGAACCAGACTTAACTTTAATACAGAATTTTTAATTATCAGACCAGGAATTTAAAATAACTATGAGTAATATATTAAGGACTGTAATGGAAAACATGGACAACATGCATGAATAGATAGTCAATGTAAGCAGAGAGATGGAAACTATAAGAAAAAATCAAAAGAAAATGCTAGAAATGAAAAACACTCTATGAGAAAAGAAGAATGCTTTTGATGGGCTCATCATTAAACTGGACGTGGCTGAGGAAAGAATTAGTGAGCTTGAAGATAGGTAAATAGAAACTTCCCAGATTGAAAATCAAAGAAAAAAAGGAGAGGAGGAAGATACTATCCAAGAACTGTGGAACAATTACAAAAGGTGTAACATATGCATAATGGCATAATGGGAATATCAGAAGAAAAAGAAAGAGAGAAAGGAACAGAGGCAATATTTGAAATAATAATGAATGACAAGGTTTCAAAATTAATGACAGACACCAAACTACAGATCCAGGAAGTTGAGAGACCACCAATCAGAATACCAATGAGATACACCTAGGCATATCATATTCAAACTACATAAAATCAAGGACAAAAAAATCTTGAAAGAAGCCAGAGGGGTGTGGAATCTTACCTATAGAGGAACAATGATAAAAAATTACATTAGACTTCTTTTCAGAAACCATGCAAGAAAGAAGAGAGTAAAGTGAAATATTCAGCATTGAAAGAAAGGGGAAAAAAATCTAGAATTCTGTATTCAACAAAACAAACCTTCAAAAGCAAAGGAGAAATAAAATTTTCTCACAAAGACAAAAACTGGAGGAATATATTGTTAGTAGACTTGTCTTGCAAGAAATGTTAAAATAAGTGCTTCAGAGAGAAGAAAATGATATAGGTCAGATACTCAGAACTACACACACAAAAAAAATAAATAAAGGTAAAATAAAATCTTTTATGTTTTTTATTCTCAGCTGATCTAGCAGATAACAGTTTATTCAAATAATAACACCAACAATACATTAGATGATTCTAGATTATGGACAAGTGAAATAAATTACAGCAATGTTATAAGGGATGTGATGGAGAAATTAGAAATATTTTGTTATAACTTACCTTCACCACCCATGAAGTGATATTGTGTTAATTGAAAGTAGACTTAGGTTACTTGTAAATGTATATTGCAAACTTCAGATAAATCACTAAAAAAAAAAAAATTAAAAGGTGTATAATGGATATGCAGGATGGGGAGAAAATGGAATCATATAAAAGGCTCAGTTAAAACCAGAGATGGCAGAAAAAGAGTGAAAGACCAAAAAAATAAAAAATAAAAAATAAGCCAATTAATAGAAAATATTTACAAACATGGTAGATATTAATCCAAATATATCAATGATGAATTTAATTGTGAATTGTCTAAATACACCAATTAAAAGACAGTGACTAACAGAGTAGATTTTAAAAAAAACTCCCAACTATATATTATCCACCTGAAATCCCCTATAAATATAAAGACAGACATAGAGTAAAAGTAAATGGATGAGTAAAGATATACTATGCTAACACTAATCAAAAGAAAGCTGGAGTAGGTATATTAATTTCAGGCAAAAAATAGTTTAGAGCAAAGAAAATGATTGGGGATAAAGAGGGGTATTTCATAATGTTAAAGGTGTCAGTTTTCCAAGAAGACAAAACAATCTTGAATATGTACGCACTTAACAACAGAACATCAAAATATGTAGGGCAAAAACTGATAGAACTGCAAGGAGAAAAAGGTAAATCATCTATTATAACTTGAGACTTCAACATCCCTCTATTAGTAACTGACATATCCAGCAGGCTGAAAATCAGTATGGATATAGTTGAATTGAACAGAAACATCAAACAGCTGTATCTAAATGAAATTTATACACTATTTCATTCAAGCTTACATGGAACATTCACCAAGATAGATCACGTTCTGGGCAACAACACACATTAACAAATTTAAAAGAATAGAAATCACACAAGTTAGGTTCTCAGACCACAATGGAATTAAAATAGAAATTAATAACAGAGAGACAACTAGAAATCCCCAAATATTTTAAGATTAAACAACACACTTCTAAATAACACATGGGTCAAAGAAGAAGTCTTAAAATAGTTTTTAAAAAAATTTGAACTAACTGAAAATGAAAATAGAGTTTATCAAAATTGTGTGATATAGCAAAAGCAATGTTTGAAGGAAATTTATGGCTTTGAATAAATGTATTAAAAAATAATAAAAATTTAAAAATTAATAATCTTTGATTCCACCTATGGAAACAAGAAAAAGAGGAGAAAATTAAATCCAAAGTGGGAGAAAAGAAATAATAATAAAAAAATAGAGCATAAATCAATGAAATTGAAATCAGGAAAATAATAGAAAAATAAAGAAAACCAAATACTATTTCTCTGAAAAGGCAAATACAATTGATAAACCTCTAACCAGGCTAAACCAGAGGCAAAAAGAGAGAAGACACAAATTACTAATATGAGAAATGAAAGAGAAGCCATAGTTAATGATCCATGGACATTTAAAAGATAATAATGCAATATTATCAAGACATGTGTTGTCGTTAAAAAAAATAGACAAGTAGATGGCGGGATAGACTAGAAAACCCAAAAATAGACAAAACATATTCAACTGAATCTTTGACAAAGGAGAAAAGGCAATCCAGTGGAGAAGGGATAGTCTTTTCAGCAAATGGTGCTGAAAAAGCTGGACATCCACATGCAAAAAAAAAAAAAATCTAGAAACGCATCTTAAGCCTTGCACATAAATTAATTAAAAACTAATCATAGCTCTAAATGTAAAACACAAACCATAAAACTTTACAGAAGCCAACAAATGAGAAAATCTAGGTGACCCTGGGTTTGGCAATGACTTTTTAGATACAACACTAAATGCACAATTTATGAAAAAATTGGTAAGTTGGACTACATTAAAATTAATAATTTCTCTGTGCAAAATACCCTGTTAAGAGAATGAAAAGATAAACCATACATAGTTTTGATAAAGGACTTGTGTCTAAAATATATAAAGAACTCTTAAACCCTTTAAACCTGTTGCCTTTGAGTCAATTCTGACTCATAGTGACCCTATAGTACAGAGTAGAACTGCCCCTTAGGCTTTCTAAGGAGTGGCTAGTGGATTCAAATTGCTGACCGTTTTGGTTAGCAGCTGAGCTCTTAACCTCTGAGCCGGCAGGGCTCCTAAGAACTCTTAAAACTCGACAATAATAAAATAAACACCCAAATTATAAAACACGACTGGGCTATCTCACACAAGCAGCCTATTTGGGCATATCAAAACAAAACAAAACAAGAAGCCAGGACACAGTAAGCGAACATAAAATAAATAAATCTAATAATTTATTGATGGCTCAGAGACAACAGTCAATATCAAATCACATAAACAGGCAATCCATGATGGCTTCAGCAAGCTCCCAAAATAAAGAATCTAGAAATTTTCCAGAGGAAGAAAAATTCTTGGAATTACCAGAGGCAGAATAAGAAAAATTAATATACAGAACTCTTCAAGAGATTACGAAGGAAATTTAGCAAAACACAGAACATGCAATAGAGGAAATTAAAAAGATTAGAGAAGAGCATAATGACAAAATTAACAGGCTGTAAGAATCCATAGAGAGACAGCAACCAGAAATCCAGAAGATTAACAGTAAAATGTCAGAATTAGACAACTCAATAGAAAGTCATAGGAGCAGAATGGAGGCAATGGAAGTCAGAATTAGTGAGACTGAGGATAAGGCACCTGACACCAACTTATTTATTTATTTTAATTTTTTTTATTGTACTTTAAGTGAAGGTTTACAGAACAAATATTTTATCACTAAACTGTCCGTACACATATTGTTTTATGACATTGGTTAACAACCCCATGACATGCCAACACGCTCCCTTCTTGGCCTTGGAGGAACTTTTTTTTTTTTTTTTAGTGAAAATATACATAGCCAAAGGTACACCATTTCAAAAATTTCTACGTGTACAATTCAGTTACGCTGATTACATTCTTCCAGTTGTGCTGCTATTCTCACTTTAGATGAAGGTTTACAGAACAAAATGCTTTCTCATTAAACAGTTAGTACACATATTGCCCTATGACAATGGTTAAGAACCTCAATAAATGTCGACACTGTCCTTACTCAACTTTGGGTTCCCTACCACCAGCTTTCCTGTCCCCTTCTGCCTTCTAGTCCTTGTCCCTGGACTGCTGTGCCTCATTAGTCCTGTTTTGTTTTATGGGGCTGTCCAATCCCCAGCTGAACTGTGAATCTCAGGAGTGACTTCACCACTGAGCTAAAAGGGTGTCCTGGGGCCATACTCTCAGGGTTTTTCCAGTCTCTGTCAGGACAGTAAATCTGGTCTTTTTTGTGTGTTAGAATTTTGTTCTACATCCTTCTCCAGCTCTGTTGAGAACCCTCTGTTGTGATCCCAATGACACCAACTTATTTGAGGAAAATCAGATAAAAGGATTAAAAAAATGAAGAAACCCTAAGAATTATGTGGGATTCTATCAAGAGGATAATCTACGAGTGATTGGAGTACCAGAATGGGAGCGATAACAGAAAACACAGAGAGATTTGTTGGCAGAGCACTTCCCTGATATCATGAACGATAACAAGATACCTATCCAAGTTGCTCATTGAATCCCACATAAAGTAGATCCCAAAAGAAAGTCACCAAGACATATTATAATCAAACTTGCCAAAACCAAAGATAAAGAGAGAATTTTAAGAGTGGCCAGGAATGAACAAAAAGTCATCTACAAAGAAGAGTCAATAAGA
>NW_004444160.1:3586283-3588514 GCF_000243295.1 Trichechus manatus latirostris
CTTAGAAAAATAGGGGTAAATATTATGGCAATCACAAAGGAAACTAACAATCCTACAAGTCAAAATAAAAAACGAAAAATATTATAAAGACTCAGCAAATACAAAACCAACAACAATGAAAAAGATAAAAAGAAAATACATAAAGAAAAACGACTCAGCACAGAAAATTAAGTGGAACAAAGAAACTGTGAACAACACACAAATTATAAAATAGGCAAAAGATCTGAACAGACACGTTTCCCAACAAAGATATACAGATGGATAATATGCATATGAAGAGATTCTCAATAAGGTATGCCATTAAGAAATTGCAAATTGAAACAGCAATTAGATACACACCTACTTCGAAGGCTGTAATCTTTACAGAAGCAGACTGCCACATCTTTCTCCCTTCGAGCGACTGGAGGGTTCAAACCAATGAATGACTTTTCCATTAGCATCCAAGCGCTTAACCACTGCACCACCAGGGCTCCTTACACATCTATCAGAATAGCTAAAATTAAAAAAAAAAAAAAAAACTGACAATACCAAATGCTGGTGAGGATGTGGTGATGGGAATGCAAAATGGTACGGCCACTTTGGAAGACAGTTTGGTATTTCTCAAAAAGCAAAACCTAGTCCTATTATACAGTCCAGCAATTACACTCCTATGTATTTTACCTATTGTTATTGTTAGCTGCCATCTACTCGCCCTTAACTCATGGCAATCCCATACACAATGGAATAAATTGCTGCTCAATCCTGCACCTGCCCCATGATTGATTGTGGATCAGACCATTGTGATCCATAGGATTTTGATTTACCGATTGTTGGAAGTAGATCGCCAAGCCTTTCTTCCTAGTCTGTCATAGTCTGGAAGTTCTACTATAAAACCTGCCCAGCATCATAGAAGCACACAAGCCTCCACTGGCAGATGGGTGATGGCTGCACTGGCTGGGAATTCAACCTGGGTCTCCCACATGGAAGGTGAGAATTCTACCACTGAACCACCACAGCCCCCAGGTATTTACCTAAATTAGTTGAAAATGTATGTCCATAAAAGAATCTGCATATGAATGTGAATAGTTGCTCTATTCATATTTTCCAAAAATTGTATGCAACTAAGATGTCCTTCGATGGGTGAATGAATAAACACACTGTGGTACACCCATACAAGAGAGTATTATCCAGCAGCAAAAAGAAATGAGCTATCAAAACACAAAAAGACATGGAGGAACTTTAAGTGCATATTGTTAAATGAAAGAAGCCAGTTTGATTAGGATACATACTATATGATTCCAACTATAGGACATTCTGGAAAAAAGACAAAACTATCCAAGAAGTAAAAGGTCAATGGTTTCCAGGATTTCAGAGAGAACGGGGGGAGGCATGAATAGGTGAAGCACAGGACATTTGGGGGACGGTAAAACTATTCTGATACTATAGTGAAACGTATGAGACCTGGAACTCGAAGGGACTGCCTTGTTTTTCCAAGTCTCGCGGGTTTTTCTGCTTTTGACAGGATGCAGTCTTAACACATTTCTATCGCTCTCTATTAAGAATCCTACCTCATAAACAACAAGAAAGTGTTTCTTTTTGATTATATAGGACTGGAAAAGAAACTAAACTTTTTTTTTTACAATTTTCATGTTTATTCAAATTAGGTACAGATATGTGCATATATTATTCAAACAAAGATATGGACAAAATTCACTTTTTAATAAAAACATCTAATGTCAACTGTTTCAGTTTGTTTTGATTTTTTGATGAAATTATTGAAACAAATTTCTAAGTCTGTAGCCTTATCCAAAAAAACTTGGTCTCTGTTATGGATTGAATTATGTCCCCCCAAAAAATGTGTGTATCAATTTGGCTGGGCCATGATTCCCAGTATTGTGTGGTTGCCCTCCGTTTTGTGATTGTAATTTTATGTTAAAGAGGATTAGAGTGGGATTGTAACACCTTTACTAAAGTCACATCCCTGATCCAATGTAAAGGGAGTTTCCTTGGGGTGTGGCCTGCACCACCTTTTATCTTACAAGGGATCAAAGGAAAGGGAAGCAAGCAGAGAGTGGGAACCTCATACCATCAAGAAAGCAGTGCCGGAACAGAGCCATCCTTTGAACCTGAGGTTCCTGAGCCTAGAAGCTCCCAGAGCAAGGGAAGACTGGTGACAGAGACCCTCCTCCAGAGCTGACAGAGGAAGCATTCCCCTGGAGCTGATGCCCTGAATTTGGACTTGTAACCTACTA
>NW_004444160.1:3588614-3604636 GCF_000243295.1 Trichechus manatus latirostris
ACTGTGAGAGAATAAATTTCTCTTTGTTAAAGCCATCCACTTGTGGTATTTCTGTTAGAGCAGCACTAGACAGTCAAGACAGTCTGACTAACACAGTCTCCTTTAACTTTTTCAAATTCGTTCAAAGACTTGAATAGCTGAAAACTTGTGTTTGACTTAAAGGCTCAGACTCTTCTAATGGTAGGTCTTCATTAACTTCTGTCATCTTTAGATTTCAAGTCCACAATATCTTGAAGGTTTTTATCATCTATTTTATGTGACAATTTCTTTGTCAATATCAATGCGGCACTGACCCTGTTTTCTGAAATACCACTATAAATGTCATTTATTGCGTCCTGAATCTGCATGATGTTATTGGGCTGGATAACTGTTTTGTTTTGTATACTATCGCCACTGCTAAATAAGAAACCACAGTTTTAAAGCATTTTCTTATGGTTTCATCCTTAATCGTTGTAACTGATCACTTAAAAAATGAAATTGAATCAAGGACTTCAATTTTCCCCAAAATTTCCAATGCCATCTGGCACATCTAAGTGTTGGCTATCACTTTTTGAAGCAATAAGGTCCTGTAATTTCCTTTAATATTTGGAATAATGCTATTATCCAGAGGTTTTAGGACAGAAGTCATGGATGGTGGAAAAAAATTATTTTAATATTGGACAGGGGCAGTGAGCAATGACAAGTGGCATTGTCAGTGAACAAAAGAATGCTTTGATTTTGTGTTTTCATGCTATTGTTGTTTATTTAAAACTCATTGTAAATTGCTCCAGTTATCCAAGCATTTATTCCATTCCCATTCTAGTGAAAGCTGATTAATTTCTATATTCTTGAAGCATCGCAATTTCTTGCTGTTTTTCAAAAAACGATGATTTCTCAAATGTCCCATCCACAAATGTGATCAAGAGGAAGGTAAGCCGCTCTTGCCAAAACTGATCTAGGGAGAATTTTTCCTCCTTTATTTTCAGGGTCTTATTAGGCATTGCCCTGCAAAATAGAGCAGTCTCATTAGCATTTGCAATGTCTTTAGGATCATATCCCCTTTTGATGTCTTTTAATTTAGTGAACCAATTTTCAACCTCTTTGTCAACCTCGTTTGACTCCAGACAAGCTACAGTGGAAGTGATTCTATTTCCTTTTTTCTGAAGCTCTGAAGCCATCCATTAGACGCTGAGACGCTGCTTCCTTCACCTTTGCTTGCAGGATAGGTCCTGAAATGGGAGAATTTTGGAGGAGCCTGAAGAAACTACTCAAGAGATTTGTTGATTTCTGCATAATTTCCATTCCTTCCTTTCTTAATGTTTTCATTGGTGCTCCTCTCGTATTTTTCAATTACTTTATCCTTTTCTTTCATAATTGAGTAAATTTACCTTTTTCGGCAATTGCACTTAATTACAGCTTCCTTGACAATCTTTTTCTCTTCAGTTATTATTTTGACAGCATCAAACTTTTCTTTCACAGATGAATTTCTTACTCTCTTGTCCATGGATGTGAAGGAATAAGCTTTTTATTAAACAGCACACAAAAAAGGAAATAAATTCTTATAAAAATTAAGGCATTTTTTAGTCTTCACGAAAACGTGAATCTCTTGAATGAAAAGGAAAAAAAATGAAAACTATCACATCGTTATATGATAAAGTTAACACACTTCAGGAAAATATTTAAGAAAAAAAAACAAATGAGAAGAATGTTTTTGCTTTTGTACATGCATTGAATGTGTTCAGTGAAAAAATGCTTCTCTATTTTTCGGGCAAAACAAGAAATTTTGAAGGAAAGAATTTCAAGAAAATGAGGGAGTGGATTTTGAAGTTTGTAATAACTTGTATCAAAATTAGTAATAGCTAAAGTAGCAACTAAAAATTAAAGATAAGGAGAATTAAACTTCTCAATACAAGAAAAAAAATTGTGCTTTGCTAGATTTTAATGAAAATAAAGGAAGTTATTAGTATCTCTTAGCTTCTTCCAAAGTTATGGATGTTCTTTTTCAATGGAAACAAATTTACAGGCCAAAACAACGCAAAAATATAAAGAATAGACATACTCAGAGAACAGTAGGGATGCACAGTAAGCCCTCACATACAGTAACAATGCAAAAGGAAGTGGAAGACTAAGGCTTCCTCTCTGATCTTGTACTTCTTGGAACTATTTCCGGTTTTCTTGTCTTCACTTCCTCTTATTCGGATTGCAATACCAAGGATTTTCTGATTCTGTCTGTGTCTCGCAGGTTCCGGCTTTCAGAGAATATTTATAAGCTGTGGTAATTGTTTTAGTGGAAAATGTTAGAATATTCCTTCTCTGACAGATTTTTCGCCTTATACAAGTTCCGGCTTTCCTAGGTTTTGCTGTATAATGGTGGATACATGACATTATGCATTTTTCAAAACCCATAGAACTTTACAACACAAAGAGTAAACCTTAATGTAAAGTATGGACTTTAGTTAATAATGTATCAATGTTGGTTCAACAATTATAACAAATGTACCACACTAATGGCAAATGTTAAAAATAGAAATTATGTGTGTGGGAAGGGATATATGGGAATTACTTTCTGCATATTTCTGTAAACCTAAAAGTGCTGTACAAAAACAAAGTCTGTTTTAAAAAGTGTTCTTTCATTTATTTAATTTACTCTATTTTCCTCATACTAATACATATAGGTTAATATGCATGTTTTATTTTAGCATTTTTATTTTTATTTTGTGTTTGTAATTTTAAATCTCTCTATTCATGTTTCCAACCAATTGTTTAATTTTTCAACAATAATTTTATTTTCTGTTCAATCTTTTTATTAATTATTTAAAAACATTTTTATTAATTCTCAACTCAACTTTTGATCTTTATTTTTTTTTTAATTTTAGCTTTTATTTTTTATAACAATACCTACTATTCATCATAATGCTTACTATGTCCTAGGCACTGTAATATATTTTTCTTCTGTCTTTTCCCACTTGAATATCAGTCACAAAATGATAGAATTAAAAAAAAAAAAAAATCACGGTCCCTAAAACAGTGACTGGCAAGTAGTATATGCTCAATGACTTTTGCTGATTGAACAACTAACTGAAAAATAAGCAAACAGATCAACTCTTTTGCTCATGGTATATAATTCAGGGCCTTGACAACTCATTTGTTTATTTAGGAGACCCGTGACTCTGCCTATAGGTGCCCTCAGCCGTTCTCATAAATGGTGGATGGCCTCCTTATTTAGCTTTGTGTCCTTGTCAAAAGCCTCAACTTTTATGAGAGAGTTGATCATAACTTTCACTGGAAATACTGGGAAAGCATATAGTTCTACACAAAAGGATCAGCATAAGCTAGCTGCACTACAGGTAATACCTATTCTTGTTGAAAGGTATAACCTAAAACTCACTCTCACTCTAAATTGATCAAAAGCTATATTGAAAGAAAGAGTATTTGGAGAGAATTGCCTGAAGGATATGCAGTTCATCCATTCTTCTGGATGGTTTAATTTTTTTTTTTCCTGGATTAAGCCAGACAAGCCCCAATAGAATTTTTTTTTTTAAAGGCTTGGGTGTTTTGCCATTAATCTATATTCCT
This sequence comes from Trichechus manatus latirostris, assembly GCF_000243295.1. Classification (NCBI taxonomy): domain Eukaryota; kingdom Metazoa; phylum Chordata; class Mammalia; order Sirenia; family Trichechidae; genus Trichechus; species Trichechus manatus. The sequence goes on from NW_004444160.1 coordinate 3,592,170, forward strand.
CAATGTTAGCAGAAACAGCCCTAACAAATTCATCATGGTACTTGCAAAAAGTTTTAACTAAATTCCAAAGTGTTTTTCTTATGAGAAGTGTAGAGAATAATTATCTGTTTTCTATTTCAGGAACAGTTGTTCTTTTACTTTGCACCAGTCTTTTAATCGTATTGATATTTTGAAATATATATAGCAGTTTTAGAAAGTTCAGCTGAATTGTATCTAACTTCTAGCAAATGAGCATTTCTTCTTGGCATTCATTTTGTCTACTGGCATCACTCTTGACTTACCTTTATCTTTGTCACCTTTTCATTAAGTTTCATAGTAATTTTATACTGCTAGATCAGTTGTAGAATATATTGTAGTATTTTTATATATTTTTTATCATTATTATAATCTTATTCTTTGAAAAAACCATTGTTTTTTCTTGATTCAGTGCTTTAATTTCTGCTATATCACTGCATTAGTAGCAGGTCAAGGGAAATTTTGGGGAAACTGCTTATTTCTATAATAAAGGTTGACTCTCAGTGTCAATGATAGAGCAGCATAATTACAGATAGTAAATACCACATAGTCGCATAAATTGCCCCCTTTGTGTATGGATAATTCTTACTGAGGTATAATCTACATACAATAAAATTTATCCTTTATTAGTTTACAGTTGGTTGAGTTTTGACAAATGTATACACTGTCTAACCACTACCATACACAATCAAGGTATAACATTTCCATCACTCTAAAAAGTTCCTCCTGCCCCTTTGCAGTGAAACCCTTTCCCATCTCAGCCCCACTGTCTGGCAGCCACTGTTTTGTTTTTTGTTTCTCAAATTTTGCCTTTTCTAGAATGCTGTTTAAAGAGAATCATATACTAGGTATCTTCTGTATCTGGCTTCTTTAACTTATCAAAATGCTTTTGGCAGTCATTCACATAGTTGCATTAGTCAGTAGTTCATTATTTTTGATTGCAGTATTCCACTGTATGGATGTACTACAGTTTCCTTATATTCACCTATTGATGGACAAGTGAGTTATTTTCAGTTTCTGGGTATTACTAATAAAAGCTGCTCTGAACATTTGTTTATAAGTCTTTGGGTGGACTTATGGCTTTATTTTATTTTTTTGGAGTAGAAAGTCTGGGTTGTATGGTAGATTTAAGTTACCTTTTTAGAAACTACCAAACAATTTTCCAAGGTAGTTACACCATCGTATACTCTCAACAGCAGAGTATGAGATTTCCAGTTGCTCCATATCCTCTCCAGCACTTGGTATTGGGAGATAGTAATAATTTTAGACATGATATTAGGTATATAGGTTCTTATTAATGAATTTTTAAGAGTTTTTAATATATTCTGGTTATAAGTCCTAAACGTTTTCACCTAATATTCCACATTTATTTTTCAAGAGTTCGATCGAATTTAAAGAAAATAAATGTTCTTTCCAAAAGTTTCATGAAGTGGGGAGAAAGTCAGTGTTCACTTAAGTACATTGTTCAAATTAACAACATTAGATTACATTGTGCTTTTTCTATTATTTTTCACATTTAAAATGGTTGGCTATTTTGACTAAATTAGCCATTTGCTGACCACATGAATTAAACCTTGCCTTTAGTGAGTGATCAGCTAAGTCCAAATTGTCCAAAGAGATTATATTAATAAAAACATACTGACAGCTTGCAGAGACTTCTAAAGTCATTTAACCCAATAGTTTTCAAACTCCGTGGGACTCCAGGATTTTATGGAATTGTTTCAAAGGCTGTCCTAGAGGGTAAGTGGAATTCCAAGTGTGATAGCACTAAATTCATCATCCCCTACTTCATAAAAACCAATCAGCTTTTGGTTACTAATTCATTTATTGGAGGCTTGTGTAAGATTTTATTAAAAATGGGGAGGCTTCAAATGATAAAACAGATTTTTAAATCCCCCAGTATATTATTTTTAATTATGATATAATTCACATACCTTATAGCTCACCCTTTTAAAGTGCACAATTCAGTGTGTGTGTGTGTGTGTGTGTGTGTGTGTGTTTTGTATATTTACAGAGTTGTGAATCTATCATCACTACCTAGTTCCAGAACATTTTTATCACCATAAAAAGAAATCCCATTGCCTCCTGTTCCCCAGCCCTTGGCAACCACTAATTTACTTTCTGTCTCTATGGATTTGTCTATTCTAGTAAATAATAAATTGGATCATACAATATGTGGCCTTTTGTTTCTGATTTCTTTCACTTAGCATAACGTTTTCAAGTTTCAACCATGTTGTAACATGCATCAATACTTCATTTCTTTATATTGCTGAATAATATTCCATTGTATGGATATACCACATCTTGTTTATCAATTCATCAGTTGATGGACACTTTTTGGCTTGTATAAATAATGCTGCTATGAACATTCATGTACAAGTTTTTGTGCGGACATTTGTTTTTATTTCTCTTGGGTATATGACTAGAAGTGAAATTTCTGGGTCATGTGGTTACAATTTTATGGTTAACTTTTTGAGGAACTGCTGTTGAAGAGAAACAACTTTCACCAAAGACTTCTGCAACAAAGAGATTTTTATCGTGACATATCAGAAAACAAAGGATGGGAAATTGGCTGCAAGCATTCAGGATATAAACAGACCAAAATCCAAAGAAGTACAATCTGTAAGTGCCTTTTATACAATTTTGACAAGTGCTGATTCATTATTAGTAAATTACTAACAGACCATGACTTGATAAGTAAAGACAAAGAACTAACATCATGATTGGGTAATCTTTTCTTGTTTTCCTTTTCTAACAATTTGGTCTCTTGGCTCACGGGTCCTCGGTCTGTCATATGATGGTTGTTTTTTAATTGTTATGTGAGCTACATATGATATTGGTAGATCTTTAACTTGCTTCCTTGGATAAATTTTCATTAAGTTTTGGTACGCATGTCCACTGTCCATGGAACCTGTTAAAGCATTCTGTCCCACTCCTTTGATGTAGTTTCTTATTGTTTCAAGTTTTTCAGATTCTGACAAACAAATTGGCCTTTTGTGGTTATGGCCTGCTGTGGTTAGGTGAACCCTTTATTGCTGCCAAACTGTTTTCCAAAGGGCTGCAACATTTGACATTCCAGCTAGCAATTTTTGAGCATTCCAATTTCTCCACACTATTGCCAACACTTGTTATAGTCTGTCTTTTGATTATAGCTTTCCTAGTGGTTTTGAAGTGGTAGCTCACTATGGTTTTGATTTGCAGCTCCCTAATGACTTTGGGCATTCTTAACTGGACTTACTGCACATTTGTATATCTTATTTGAAGAAATGTCTATTCAACTCCTTTGCTCATTTTTAAATTGCTTATTTCAATTTTATTGTTGAGCTGTAAGAGTTCTTTATATATTCTGTCCACTAGACTCTTATGAGACATATGATTTGCAAGTTTTTTCTTTCATTCTGTGGGTTGTCTTTTCACTTTCTTGATAGTATCATTTGCAGCACAAAAAGTTTTTATTGTGATGAAGTCCAACTTACCTATTTTTCTTTAGTTGCTTGTGCTTTCACCAATCTAATTTTCTAACATTATGTAATAAGTCATCAATGCCTGAGGGATTGGATAAAGGTCATAATTCTATTTAAGATTTTCCTATAATATAATAAGAAATTAGTCCTAGAAATTATTGAGCATACAATCAAGAATGTTTCAAAGACTTAATGTACTTATATACCTTGTAACCCTCAAGTAGTATTATACAGGTTGCCTGAACAACTATGAGAAGAGGGGAAGGATAGACAATCCTATGCCAAGGGACTAAAAAAACTAAGTTTTATTAATCCAAAACACATCAAACTAGTCATCTACTAAAATTCCTGTGTCAAGAATTTTAGAAACTTAGTAAAATAATAATAAAAACAATTATCTATCTGTATATATAATAAAGAAGAAATTATATTGGTGGAGGTTTGAGTACCTATGCAAAAAATAAATTATGTGGCATGCATATGTATATATATGTATACACTCACACCACACACAAATACATATACATTTTTTAATATGACATAGAAGCTACTAACATAAGTTTGTGATTTTACTGCAAACTGAGCCAAACTAAAAATATATATTCCTTAAATTGCAGCTTGAATTGTTGAAATTTTTATTAACATATGCTTATAAAGTTTATAGGCTCCTTAAGGAGTTATTATTCATTTCTTCCTCTCCACAGTTGTCTCACAGAGTGCTTTGTTCACAGTATATATTTGATAAACATTTGTTGAATTTAATGGAAATTTTATACAGGCAGGAATGGTCATTCCATTTTAACGCCAAACAAACATGAAACAATCTTATTTTTTTATGGCCATAATAAAGAAATATCAGCCAGCATTTTCTCATTATTGGCAGTGGAGTGTCCTAGATTCTGTTTCCTTTCTTATTTCCTTCCAAAATCTAACGTCAAAAGTACAGGAAAAAATGTTTATTTTTCTACCTGCTATATATAAGGTGCTTTGCATACAATGACCTATATAAATCTCACAACCACCCTATGAGATAGAATTATTGTCCCAAGTTCACAGTTACATTGCTAAAAGAAGTTAAGTAACTTGTCCAAGTAACCGTGATTTTAAGTGCCAGAGCTTAAATTCTTATTCAGGTCTGTCTTAATTCCAGTGCCTATGCTATTTCCAGAAGTCCCCCATAGGGACTTGCCTTTATTACATTAGGAAATGTCTATAACTTGCTATAAAATGAGAACTTTTGGCCAGATGATTTATTTCTAATGTGATTTTCAATTCTAACATTATTTAGCTCATATTTGAAAATTTAATGTATACTTAGTCTTTTCTAAAAATATACTGTGGTTCTTCCACAAAGATCATATTGCCATTAAAAATATAAATCACAAAATAAAAATTAAAATCTCTAGTATTCACAGTAATTCCCTGATCAAAAAACATAAAATAGATATTGTCCACATACACCTGTCTGCCATGCCCTATTCCCCAATATTTTCCATTCTTTTCCAATATTTATAAAACTTTAGGTTAGAACAGTACTTGTTAAATGTACACAAGACAAAGGAAAGCTAAAAATACTCTAATAGGTGATTAATACATTAAAACCTTTTGCATAATTTGGAAAGGATGAATTTTAAATATTTTATATTCCATAGATTTTAAGATTATAAAAAATTACACAATAAAATTATATTCCTACATATTATATGGAATGCATCATGCAAATTATGTTAAATATCTTTTGGATTTGTTTTAACCTGCAATGGTGCATAAGAATTCAGAAAACTAATATGAAACACAAAACAAAATAAAGAGAAATGTAATAGATGTATATATGTCCCAGTGATAAGAAAATTGTTTAATATCATAAGAAAACACAACAAGAATATTTTGTTAGGTAATAAAATATGAATTCCTTTGAAATATTTACTACCACATACTTCATCTAATCCAATTGAAAAAACCCTTAGAAAATTAGAGGGGAACAACATATTCTGTTCTAGAAGATTTTTTTTATGGTTTCTCTTTGATATCTCTCAGTAACCTATTTCCTGCTCTTCTCTGTTTTATCTTCTCTTTTTCTTCCCACTTTATCTTGTTTTGGAGCCCTGGTGGCACAGTGATTAAGAACTACAGCGGGCTGCTAACCAAAATGTCGGCAGATGGAATCCACCAGCCGCTGTAAGTCGGAATCAACTCGACAGCATAGGGTTTTTGGGTTTATCCTGTTTAATTTAAGCTTCCTTCTCCCTGTCAATCTTAAAACCTTTATATTAGTGTGCTTGGGGGGAGACTTGAAATGGAGCCATTACAATTGATAATGGAAAACATTATTAATTAATCATTTGTATTTGCTAGTCATCTATCTTCCTTTTTGTGGGTTTCATTTTCTATACTACCATGTGATCATTTACGGCAGAGATGGAAAATAGATTTATCTTTGTATGCCATATCAAAATGGATTAGTTTTGGCATAATGAGTTGATACAAGAATTGGAGATCAAGCATTTGCTGAACATCAAAGATTTCTATGAATATTCAGCTAGTTGGGTAGATGGCACATAGCAGCAAATGTGCAGTACATCTGCCATGACTGATTTAAACCATAGCCACTATTGAATATTTTCTTCCTAAATTTGTTGAATTTGACCCCAGGACATACCCTTCTGGAGTGCCCCACAATTGTTTTGTTGTCCGAGAGAGTGTATAGCAATATACTAACGTTTATTGAGTGTGTATTACGAACTAGGCACAGTTTTTAGTTTTTTACGTGTGTTAGTTACTATTATTACCTTCAGTGTAGAGATGAAAAAACAGAGTGTTATGGATTGAATTTTGTTTTCCAAAAAGCTATGTTGAAGTCCTAACCCCCGTACTAGTGAAAGTGATCCTGTTTGGAAATAGGGTTTTTCTTTTGTCATGTTAATGAGGTCATACTGGGGTAAGACAGGTCTGAAACCTAATCACTTCTGAGTGATTTCTTATAAAATAGAGTACAGACACAGAGGGACACATATACAGGGGAAGATGCTATGTGATGAGGCAGGCAGATACATCTGTAAGCAGTAATGGAATGCCAAGGCTTTACAGTAGTCCCTAGAAACTAGGAGAGAGGCCCACTAAAGGAATTTGTAGGGTTAAGACCCTGATTTGGACTTTTAGCCTCCATTACTTTGAGAAAACAAATTACTGTTCTTTAAAGCTTTCCATTTTGTGGTATTTTGTTATGACAGCCATAGGAAACTAAGACACTGAGGGAGAGAGTTTAAGTATAAACATTTCCATTTACTTGAACACATACTTGCTTTAGATGGAAGTTTGTGGGTGAGTGACAGGCGATGGAAGAATATGTAACATTCTATCCTTCCTGAAATAGTTAATTAAATGTAAGTGCCATTTATTGGAATTGATTTCAAGCCCTTACTTCACAAGCTAGACAGTTAACATCCTTTAACACAGAAGATGATACCTCAATCTTCTCAATGTCTCTGTTGATCAGACACTTGGGAACCAATCATGAGGCTGGTTTGTAAGGTTCAACTCTTTCTAGTTACCATATTTAAAAGGTTATTATGACCAGTGACCAATTCACTTGCTCTGAGGAGAGCTAGATAGGAGGCATACCAATCCCTTTTAAGTCATGAAATTGGATTTAATTAATGGTTTTCGTCCTAGATCAAACTGAATTTCAGGGCTAATGAACTTAACCTATCTAGGTTTAGAATTGAAGTTTTCCTTTCTTTCTATAACAGAGGTAATGAGCTTCATACCATCAGATGATTGCCAAATTTAACAAAGTAACTCTTGAAAAACAAGCAATAATTTCTGATATTACCCTATATCATTTCATGTATTGATTTAGTGGCACTTTACATTACATACTATGAGAATGTAACATCAAAGAGTTGGGAGTTGCTCTGTCTTGCCATTAAGGTAAAATGAATTTTAGCTGCACTTTATCCTCATTTAAAAAAAAAAAGATTAACAATTTCATGCAATTATAAAAATTATAAAGATGACCAGTACTCTTTAAGAATCCTAAATTAAGAAAATGTCTATAAATTATGTAAAAATTATCTACTTTATTTCCAATCTTTTGATGGATATAAATATGAGTGAAGACCTTTTCTGTGTAAAGAAAGATTGTTGTTAATAGGTGTTTTTTTCAGTTAAAATCATTGTGTCTTTATGTAGGAAGTTAAATATTAACATTCATTTTTACGATAATTTGATTATGTACTTTAAGTGAATTTATCTATGATGATGTCATTACAAATACGTGTCGTTCTTGTCTAAAGAACACAAACCATCAGCAAATTCAGAAATCCAATATCAGCTTAGGGAGCTTTTTCAAGTACAGAGGGCTGGTAAATTTCCCTTCATAATTACATTTTTTTAGACTGAGGCCCCACTCTAACACTGCCGTTAGCAAACTTTTTGACTTCAGAAGATTGCTTTCTAAGGCAAGATGTCTTCCAGGAAAACTTCTGTATTGAAATGTTAAGAGGAATGAAGTATGGGAAATCCTTTCCTTTCTGTCAGACAATGCAAGACCACAAAAGAGAAAACATTCTCTAGACATACACATTGTCGTTTTAACTTCATGATCTGAATAGAAATTTTATACATTAAAAAAAAAATGATTTAGCTAGTTATACAATTTTTTCATTTGAACAAATAAAGTAATTACACATTCTGGCACTGTTGATAAAAGCACTCAATTTGAGGTTGATAATTCTTATTTCCTTACATTCAAATTTCAAGCTCTATAACTTGATAATTACAGGTGATTAGATGTGAAAGTTGGAAACAAAGAAGAAGGATCAGTAGTTGGAAAATATGGCACAGTGATAGAAATGATGCTGGAGATCACATGGTAGAACTTTGCAAGACCAATGACTTATTCATTGCAAATACATTTTTTCAACAACAATGACCATACACCAGGACCTGGCTGGATGGAATACACAGGAATCAAATCAACTACATCGGTGAAAAGAGACAATGGAGAAGCTCAATATAATCAGTCAGAACAAGGCCAGAGACTGACTGTAGAACAGACCATAAACTGTTCATATGAAAGATGAAGTTGAAGCTGAAGAAAATTAAAACAAATCCACAAGAGCCGTAGTGTGACCTTGAGTATATCCCATGTGAATTTAGAGACCATCTCTAGAGTAGATTTGACGCACTGAACACAAATGACCTAAAAAGAGAAGAGTTGTAGAATGACATCAAGGAGATCATACATGAAGAAAGAAAAAGGTCATTAAAAAGACAGGAAAGAAAGAAGAGACAAAAGTGGATGTCAGAAGAAACTGGAACTTGCTCTTGAAGGTACAGTAGATAAAGCAAATGGAAGAAGTGATGAAGAAAAAAAGCTGAACAGAAAATATCAAAGGATGAATATAGAAGACAAAGTAAAGTATTACAATGAAATGTGCAAAGACCTGGAGTTAAATAACCAAAAGAAAGAACATGCTTGGCATTTTTCAAGATGAAAGAACTAGAGAAAAAAATTCAAGCCTTGAGTTGCAATATTAAAGGATCCTATGGGCAAAAATTTGAAAGACACAGGAAGCATTAAAAGAAGATGGAAGGCATACACAGAGTCACTGTACCAAAAAGAACTGGTTGATATTCAACCATCAGGACATATGATCAAGAATTGATGATACTGAAGGAAGAAGTCCAAGCTGCACTGAAGGCATTGGCAAAAACAAGGCTCTATGAACTGAAAGAATACCAATTGAGATGTTTCAACAAATGGATATGACACTAGTAGGGCTCAGTCATCTACAATAAGAAATTTGGAAGAAGCTACCTGGCCAACCAACAGGAAGAGATCCACATATGTGCCTATTCCAAAGAAAGGCGATCCAACGGAATGTAGAAAGCTTTCCCCTGGAACTGGTGCCCTGAATTCAGACTTCTAGCCTCCTAAACTGTGAACGATTAAATTTCTCCTTGTTAAAGCCATCCACGTGTGGTATTTCTGTTATAGCAGCACTAGATAATTAAGATATTGAGCAATTAATCTGTGAAGCTGGATTATATGAAAAAGAATGCAGCATCAGGATTGGATGAAGACTAACAACCTGTGAAATGCAGATGACATAACTTTGCTTGCTGAAAATGAAGATGACTTGAAACACTTAAACTGATGAAATCAAAGACTACAGCCTTCAGTATGGATTACATCTCAACATAAAACAAAAATCCTCACATCTGGACCAATAAGTAACATCATGATAAACAGAAAAGATTGCAGTTGTCAAGGATTTCATTTTACTTCAATCCACAATCAAGGCCCATGGAAGCAGCAGTCAAGAAATCAAACAACCTATTGCATTGGACAAATCTGTTGCAAAAGACCACCTTGAACTGTCAAAAAGCAAAGATGTCACTTTGAGGACTAAGGTGCTCCTGATCCAAGCCATGGTTTTTTCAATAGCCTCATATGTATTCAAAAACTGGACAATGTGTAAGGAAGATCAAAGAAAAATTGATGCGTTTGAATTATGGTGTTGGTGAAGAATATTAAATATACCATGCACTGCCAAAAGAACAAACAAATCTGTCTTGGAAGAAGCACAGCCAGAATGCTTCTTAGAAGAGAGGAGGGCAAAACTTCATCTCATGTTTCACGCTTGGTAAGGTAGCGGGTCAGCAAAAAAGAGGAGGACCCTCTACAAGATGGATTGACACAGTGGCTACAGGAATGGGTTCAATCATAGCAAAGATTGTGAGGATGGCACAGGACTGGGCAGTGTTTCGCTCTGTTGTACGTAGGGTAGCTATGGGTTGGAAAAATCTTGACAACGACAACAACAATAACACTTTCTATCTGTATGACCTTGCAACTTCACTAGGGCTGAAATCTTTAATAATGGTAAACGATGAACTGAACAAAGTTCATTCTTCCTAAATCTTGTGTAGGTCTCTGTATTATATTGTAAGGACATGCTATCAATATTTTTACCAATATATAGACTTTGATAATTTTTAATAACTTCTTATATTTTAAACATTTTCTCTTGTGATGGAATATTCAATCAAAATATTTTAATGGCTAAATTATATTTTATTTCATGTAACTGTATATCATTATAATGTTTAGAAAATTGGTTCATATTTGTAATATAGCTTTAATATACTGACAGTTTTGATAAATTATAATTATACCAATAGGAAAATAGCCATAGGATAAAAAAGGTCCTTCTTCCTTTAGAGATTTGCTCAAAATATCTCCTAGTCAATGTTGTAATAAATATCTTGGTAGATATGCTTTTAAAAATTGGTACATATGTTTTCACAATTTTCAGCAAAATAGTAAAATAAAAAGCCATCTGCATCTCAGCCAACAAACAAATTTATCTCATCACTGTAACTTGTAGTTCTTTGACTATTAGTAAATTTTAGTTTTTTTTAATAGTTTTTACTATTTTTATTTGATTATCTGAGAAGAATCTATTCATATATATTATCCCTACTTCCCTATTGCATCTGAAGTTAGGACAACAATCCAGGGGGAAGCAATAGTCTAACACATACGTCTTCTTTAAAAGTAATATTGAAGTTAACAGTAACATTGAGTACATGACGGTAACTTAACATAGGAGACGCTAATAGATCTGAATTTTCATGCCCAGATCATGAAAGGAGATGACAGATCCAATATTCAGTCAAATTGCTGGCACTAGCTAACAACTGGGCTAATTTAACAGATGCATTTTCTCTCCAAGCATTAAAATAAATTGTTTTTTTTTTGGCGGGGGGGTAATAATCTAGTTTCTTTATTTGGCTATTAATTTGTAGGCTTTAGTTCTTAATTGTTGGGAAATTATAATGTTATTTATTGTCGATGTTAGGTGCCATCAAGTCAGTTCTAACTCACAATGATCCTACGTACAATAGAATGAAAAACTGCCCGGTCCTGCACCATGCTCACAATCACTGTTATGTTTGAGCCAATTGTTGCAGCCACTGTATCAATCCATCTTGTTGAGGGGCTTCCTCTTTTTCACTGACCGTCTACTTTACCAAGCATGATGTCCTTCTCCAGTGACTGGGTCTCACCTGATAACATGTCTAAAGCATGTGAGACGAAGTCTCACCATCCTTGCTTCTAAGGACCATTCGGGCTTTACTTCTTCCATGACAGATTTGTTCATTCTTCTGGAAGCCCATTGTATATTCAATATTCTTATCCAACACCATAAGTCAAAAGCATCAGTGCTTCTTCAGTCTTCCATATCCATTGTCCACCTTTCCTATGCATGTCAGGTGATTGAAAATACCATGGCTTAGGCCAGGTGCAGCTTAGTCCTCAAAATGACGTCTTTGCTTTTTAATGAATTAAAGAGGTCCTTTATGGCAGATTTGCCCAATGCAATACATCATTTGATTTCTTTTTTTTATTTCTTTTTTCATTGTTGTAATTAAATGAAGTTTACATTTCAAGTTAGTCTCCCATACAGAAAAATTTTTTTACATACATTGTTATGAGACCCTAATTGCTCACCCCATTCTGCGACAGCACACTCCTCCTTTCTGCCCCTGATTTCCCATGACCATTCAACCAGCTCCTAACTCTCTCTGCCTTCCCATCTCACCTCTGGACTGAAGCTGCCTGTTCAGTCTTTTGTATCTACTTGACTAAGAGGCACACTCTTCACAAGTATCATTTTATGTTCCACAGTCCTGTCCAATCCCTGTCTGAAGAGTTGGCCTCAGAAATTGTTTTAGTTCTGGATTGATAGAGAGTCCAGGGGCCATGCTTTCTGGGGCGCCTTCAGTCTCAGTCAGACCATTAAGTCTGGTCTTCTTACTAGAATTTGAGTTCTGCACCCCATCCTTCTACTGCTCCATCAGAGACCCTCCGTTGTGTTCCCTGTCAGGACGTTCATTGGTGGTAGCCGGGCACCATCTAGTTCTTCTGGTCTCAGGCTGATAAGTCTCTGGTTTATGTGGCCCTTTCTGTCTCTTGGG
>NW_004444160.1:3605713-3606819 GCF_000243295.1 Trichechus manatus latirostris
TCCCATTTATCTAGTCTCTCTTCTGGTGCTTGTGCATTGTTACTTGTGGTTCATATTGTGTTTATGCCATGTGTTTATGCCAGGGCTCCTAGCATTGTTCTTATTTTTTCTTCCATGATCTTTACCATTTTTGATTTTATATTTAAGTCTTTGATCCATTTTGAGTTAGTTTTTGTACATGGTGTGAGGTACGGGTCTTGTTTCAGTTTTTTGCATATAGATATCCAGTTATGCCTGCACCATTTGTTAAAGAGACTGTCTTTTCCCCAATTAATGGACTTTGGGCCTTTGTCAAATATTAGCTGCTCATAGGTGGATGAGCTTATATCTTGATTCTCAACTCTGTTCCATTGGTCTATGTATCTGCTGTTGTACCAGTACCAGGCTGTTTTGACTACCGTGGCGGTATAATAGGTCTTAAAATCAGGTAGTGTAAGGCCTCCCACTTTGTTCTTCCTCTTGAGTAATGCTTTATTTATTCGGGGCCTCTTCCCTTTCCTTGTGAAGTTGGTGATTTGTTTCTCCATCTCATTAAAAAATGCCAGTGGAATTTGGATCGGGATTGCATTGTATTTGTAGATTTCTTTGGGTAGAATTGACATTTTCACTATGTTGAATCTACCTATCCATGAGCAAGGTACATTTTTCCACTTATGCAGCTCTTGTTTAGTTTCTTGCAGTAGTGTCTTGTAGTTTTCTCTGTATGCATATTTTACGTCTCTGGTTAGATTTATTCCTAAGTATTTTAACTTCTTGGGGGCTATTGTAAATGGTATTGATTTGGTGATTTCCTCTTCAAGGTTCTCTTTTTTGGTGTAAAGGAATCCAGCTGATTTTTGTATGTTTAGCTGGTATCCTGATACTTTGCTGAAATCCTCTATTAGTTCCGGTAGTTTTCTTGTGGATTCGTTGGGGTTTTCTGTGTATAGCAGCATATCGTCTGCATATAGAGATACTTTGAGTTCTTCCCTACTTATTTGGATGCCCTTTATTTCTTTTTCTAGCCTAATTGCTCTGGCTAGGACCTCCAGCACAACGTGGAATAAGAGTGGTGATAGAGGGCATCCTTGTCTGGTTCCTGTTCTCAAGGGGAATGCTTTCAAAGT
>NW_004444160.1:3608174-3654331 GCF_000243295.1 Trichechus manatus latirostris
TGTCTTTGTTGAGCTTCTTTCTGGATGTTCTGTCCTTCACTGAAAGTGGCGTGTTGAAGTCTCCTACTACTATTGTGGAGCTGTCTATCTCTCTCTAGAGCTGTTTGAGTTTGTTTTATGTATTTTGGAGCCCTGTCATTGGGTGTGTAAATATTCATTATAGTTGTGTCCTCCTGGTGTATTGACCATTTAATCATTATGTAGTGCCCATACTTATCCTTTGTGGTGGATTTTACTTTAAAGACTGTTTTGTCAGAGATTAATATTGTCACTCCTGCTCTTTTTTGAGTGTTGTTTGCTTGATATATTTTTTCCATCCTTCGAGTTTTAGCCTGTTTGTGTCTTTAAGACTAAGGTGGGTCTCTTGCAGGCAGCATATAGATGGATCATGCTTTTTTATCCAATCTGCCACTCTCCGTCTCTTTATTGGTGCATTAAGTCCATTTACATTCAGCATTATTATTAATAGGTATGAGTTTAGTGCTGTCATCCAGATGTCTCTTTTTGTGTGTTGTTCACAGTTTCTTTGTTCTCCTTAATTTTGTGTGCTGAGTCATTTTTCTTCATGTATTTTTTTTCATTGTTTTCATTGTTTTAGATTTTGTGTTTGCTGGGTCTTTATATTTTTGTACTTTTTTATTCTGATTTGTAGGATTGTTAGATTCCTTTGTGGTTACCTTAATATTTACCCCATTTTTCTAAGTTTATACCAGTCTTTTATTACTTTATATCGCCTTAACCTCCCCTCCATATAAAAAATCAACGTCCGCATTTTTTAAGTCCCTCTTTTTTTGTTTTGATGTTGTCCTTTTTTACATATTGATATCTGTTTCCCTATTTTCAATGTTTTAGCTTTGGTATATTTTTGATTTCCCTATCCGATTCAATATCTGGTTGCTCTGTCCTGTGTTCTAGTTTTGTGTTGTTATCTGATGTTATTGATTTTCTAACCAGAGAACTCTCTTTAGCATTTCTTGTAGTTTTGGTTTGGTTTTTGCAAATTCCCTGAACTTCTATTTATCTGAAAATGCCCTAATTTTGCCATCATATTTGAGAGACAGTTTTGCTGGATATATAATTCTTGGCTGGCAGTTGTTTTCCTTCAAGGCTTTATATATGTCATCCCATTGCCTCCTAGCCTGCATGGTTTCTGCTGAGTAGTCCGAGCTTATTCTAATTGACTCTCCTTTGTAGATGACTTTTCTTTTAACCCTAGCCACTCTTAAAATTCTCACTTTATCTTTGGTTTTAGTAAGTTTGATTCTAATATGTCTTGGGGACTTTCTTTTGGGATCTACCTTATGTGGGATTCGATGAGCATCTTGGATAGATATCTTCTCATCTTTCATGATATCCGGGAAGTTTTCTGTCAACAAATCTTCAACAATTTTCTCTGTATTTTGTGATCCCCCCTGTTCTAGTACTCCAGTTACTCATAGGTTATTTCTCTTGATAGACTGCCAATGACTCTTAGAGTTTCTTCATTCTTTCTAATTCTTTTGTCTGATCTTTCTTCAGATAAGTTGGCATCAAGTGCTTTTCCTTCAATGTCAGTAATTATAACTTCTACTGCCTCAGTTATGCTCCTATGACTTTCTATTGAGTTGTCTAATTCTGAAATTTTATTGTTAATCTTCTGGATTTCTGATTGCTGTCTCTCTATGTATTTTTGCAGCCTATTAAATTTGTCATTATGTTCTTGAATAACTTTTTTAAGTTCCACTACTACTTTGTCTATACAGTCCCTGGCCATTTCTGCATTTTGTCAAATTTCCTTTTCTAATTTTTAGGAGAGTTCTGTATATTAATCTTTTGTATTCTGCCTCTGGTAATCCCAAGAAATTCTCTTCCTCCAGAGAATTTATTGGTTCTTTATTTTGGGAGCTTGCTGAAGCCATCGTGGACTGCCTCTTTATGTGATTTGATATTGACTGTTGTCTCATAGCCATCAATAAGTTATTATAATTTTATTTTATATTTGTTTTGTGAGTCCTAGCTTCTTTTGTTTTGGTATGCCCCAATAGGCTGCTTGTGTGTGCTAGTTTGATTATTGGTGCCTTTGAAGCTCTAATGTCCTGTCACCAGGTAGTTAGTTCTGTAACTAAGTATGTGCCCACAAGAGTCCATTAAATTTTCCTATATGGGTTCAGCTCAGGTGACCAGGAAGTCAGTCACCAAGTGTGTGGTGCAGGCTCTCACCTACAATCCTAGAGAGGCATGGGTGATTGGTTCAGGCACTGGACTCTGGCTGTGGTAGGGGATCACACACTGAACCAGGCAGGGGGCTGATGGCTGCCCCTGAGAGTAGGAAAGGAAAGCGTGTCCATATTGTCTAAAGTGAGTATGTAGGTGAGTTTTGCAGCCGGACTATGAGTACCCCACTCTGTTGGCTGTAAAAACTCGAGGGCACCACTTTTTCTTGGACTCCTGTAGCAGGTGATTTGGAGGTTTGGGTGACACCACCAGTCCTCAAGCCCCTGTTGCAGATCGATAAATGTGCCTACTTAAGGGGCAGGGCTGTTTCAAGTGTTACAAATCTGCGATTTCACTGCTGGAACAGTTGAAGTTAAACTTCAGATGTTTGCCCTGTTGTACTGTGGTAGTGAGGGCTAACACTGTTGAGATGGGTCCCCACAAGTCTATACAGGGGTGTAAGGCACTCATAGTCTGAGGACCCATTATGCCAGTGCCTAGCAAAGGAGCTGTGCCAACCCTGTGTTCCTGGTTTAGGGGAGCCTGTAGTGTATTTGTTCCCACTCCAAAGCCAGGAGAACGGGTCAGGGTGCCTTTTGGGATCTACTTCTGGCCCAGTTGACTCCTGGTGCAGAGCACAGAGAGAGGAGGTAAAAGGGAGAGAGGTTTTTCCCAAATGGGCTTTTTTTTTTTAAAATCCCACAAAAGGCCACATGCATGTACTTATCTATAGCCACTTGGGAGCTGCTTTTCTCTGTTTCAGAGTTTCCAAGCAGAATCTCTGCTGATGGATCTCTCTCGATGTGGAAACTACTTTATGAGTGCGTGCACAGCTGTTTGCCTGCTTCACTGTGGACCCGGAGCGGCTGAGGAGTTGCTGGCGCGGCTGAAGAGTTGCCGTCCAGCCATCTCAGCTCTGGTGCTGCTGGCTTCTTCTGAACCGTCTCCCTCTCTCCCCACCACTCAGTCCAGTTCCTCAACTTTGCCTTGTTCAGAGCTCCTAGATATTCATATATAATCAAATCACTTGTTTCTCCAGGTCTTTCTTGTAAGAGGGATATAGGAAACGTCTAACTACAGCACCATCTTGGCTCCGCCCCCATCAGAAATTGTTATTAATAGAAGTATAAGGCTTAGATGGACTTTCACGCTGAATAAAACTACCAGGAAATAAGACTACAGGTATATGATGAGGTTAATAGTATAAGGATAGCTACAACTACTAAGTAAAGTCCACAAAATTCAGCAATATACATGAGGTCTATTCTGTGATCTTGGGGCTGTCTATTTCCATTGTCATCTACTTCCAGGTGACCTCAGCATGGGTGAAGTTTGAGTCACCTGCTGGTATACTTGTCTAATGATCAGGAGGTGCACGTTTAAGTTGACTCATGTGTATCCACAGGGTGATGTTGTTGAGTCTAGCTGCACACCGTTTGTTCAGCAACACTTGAAATGGTCCCTCGCAGTGGACTTCTAAAGTTTTGGAGCTGAAACTCTTCCAGTAGACTAGGTCTCCAAGTTGCAAGCCATGGTCAGAGAAGTCAAGAGCCTTGAAATGTTTGTCCAAAAGGTTGTTCTACCTGTGAGACACAAGCTTGAGAATAGGTCGTCAGTCCTTTGCAATACTTATGAATATCTGCATTAACAATTTATGCATCAGTGTAAGTAAAGTGACTTAAGAGCATAGGTCTTCCAGTGACTATTTCATGAGGAGACAGTTTGGGTTTACCAAATGGAGAGAATCTAAGATTTAATACCACAGAAGGAATTACTTTAGACCATGGCAGCTCTATGCTTTCAGTTAATTTTGCTAACTGTTGTTTAATACAGGTAGTCTCTGACTTACTACAGGGTTCCATTCCAAAGACTCCAGCATAAGTTGGTTCTGATGTAAGTTGAGTACCTCATTTTTTTCTTTTAGTTTTCATTATTATTGATTTTATTATCAGTATATTTATAAATCTGATCTTTATTAGTCTTTAGAGATTGGAACATTACATATAAACTTACAGATATATTTTAATACACACATACATAAAAATATATAAACCATAAAAATTACTCCGATGAAGAAGAGATGGATGACATTCGTATTTTGTCAGTAATAACTCCACTTGTGGAAGGTTCTGGATCATCTGAATTATCCCTGGGAATGAGGGTGATGCTTCTAGTCAGAAAATTAGCGAGAATTGTCTGTATGATCCTTTTCTTTTTTTCTTCATGTGTTTCTCAGTAACATTTCACTGCTTCCTGAATCTGCCTATCGACTTTAGTAAAGCAATCAGCATTTGGGTCCATGTTTTCAAACAACTGAAGTCCCTGATTTAGTTTAGAAAACAAAATCTATAGGGCAGTGTTTTGAATAATAAATCATTAAATTGACCATCTGCGAGTGAACATCTGAGAATGATAATATCAGCAAATTATGTGCTGAACATTGTACGTAGTACATATTAGTAACAATAAGATGTACAAAAAAAAAGACAATCATAAGTGTGGTTTGTCATAACTCAAACACTTCATAAGTCAGGGACTACCTGTAATTCCATTGGTATGTTCTATTAGTCCAGAGGACTGGGGATAAGGAGTATGCAAAAATTGAGTGATTAGAAAGATTTATCAGATTTCATTAATAATATGTCCAGTAAAAATACATTCCTCTGTCACTGTAGAGTGTGGTGGGTGTATGCCATGGTAGTATGCTATTCTCTAGAACCTTCTTAGCAAAAAAGGTGGCAGTTGCTTGGCAAGCAGAGTAAGCTTCAACCCAATAAGACTGCATACAAATCATTAATAAGACAAATTTATATCCCATAGAGGAAGGAAATTAATGAAATCCATCTGCCATTCCAACACTGAACCCATAAATCAAGGAAATTCTCTTGGTGATGCCTTCAAGGGCTTCCCTGGATTGTGCCTTTGCATGTTTGACATTGTACATAGGCTTATTTGGCTATACAGAGGAAATTCCCCCACCAATTTTTTTGCATAATTAGGGCCATTTAATCAACCACATAGTAGCTTAAAGAATGAATTGCGTGCAGCATAGACACCTTTAGGCTTTCTGGTAATCAGATTTTAGATTTGTCACCATCCATAACTTCAGATTACTGTAATATTTGCACTCTTGTGGTTTCCATTAATTTAATTCCTCACTAGGTGTCCGTGATTGTTTAGTGTCCAATTCATAGGATGGAACTCGCATGTTAGGGGAAGTGAATTTATTCAACTCATGCATAGGTACAGGCTGAGCAGTTACATTTGCAGCAGCTCTAGCAGCATGATCTGCTAAAGCATTTCCTTTAACCTCAGGAGAACAACCTTTAGTATGTGCTTCTGTCTTGATGAGAGAAATTCCTTTTGGTAAGAGTAAAACATCTGACAACTGACATATTTGGGGTTCATTTTTTATGTTATCACCATTAAAGTTTAAAAATCCTCACTGCTTCCATAGCATTCCAAAGTCATGCTATCCATGAAAATAATAACTCTTTGATGTTTAGCTAGATGACAAGCTCAAGTTAAAGCTATTAGGAGATGCTTCAGGAAGTGGAGAGCTTTCTAATATATCAGTATAAGTAGGTACAGCGTACCCAGTTTGGTAAGAACCATTAGAAGTCTTTAAATAAGACCCAACAAGATCTGGATGACTTAAAGGAACATCTTTAGGATCAGCCCTAGGAACTAACAGTTATTCAGTCAAATCTGGGCAACCATTGTCAGGAGTTCCATCATCAGGCAAAGGTAAGAGAGTAGCAGGATTAAGTAGTCTGCTGTGAAGTAGATGAATGTGTGGAGGGGATAAAAGAAGAATTTCATAAGAAGTGAGTCCACTAACAGAGAGATGCTGAGTAAGAACAGAATTAATAAGGATTCTACAAATATAAGATGAGCACATCTAAATCATTTGCCCTATCAATGTCAGTAGTGACTTCAGCCAGTTTGGCAGTAGCTGCAACTGCTCTCAAGCAAGGTGGATAGGCTCTGGCTACACAATCTAATTGGAGACTATAATATCCAATAGGTCTCTGCTGATTTCCATGTGACTGAGTAAGGACACCTAAGGCATTTCCATTTTTTTTTCATGAACAAATAATGAAAAAAGTTTATCATGGCTAGGTAGACTTAAAGCCACGGGATTGGTTAGATTCCTCTTAAGTTTATGGAAGTGTTGTATTTGTTCAGGAGTCCATCGCAGAAGCTTTGGCCCCTCCGTTTTAAGCAAAGCATGGTGTAGATGAGCAATCAAAGAAAATTTTGGAATCAGTTGCAGCAGTAGTCACAATGGCCCCAAAATCATCTAAGCTTTTTTTTTTTTTTTTTTTTTTTGTATTTTAACTGGTTTGACCTTAAAGGGCATCTGAGACAGCAGAGGAGGTTTAGGGTCAAGAGACAGATCATCTTTTGCAAATGACATTTCAGACAGACCAGGATCCTTTCCAGGATATGGAGGAAAAGTAGGGTAGGAAGATAGAGGAAGAGCAGAGGAGGCAGAAGGAGTGGATTCATTGACTGTTGTCTTAGGCTGGGTTCTCTAGTGAAGAAAAACCAGTAAAGCGTATAAATATATACAGAGATTATATCACGGAAATGGCTCACTCTGTTGTAGACATTGGAACATCCCAAGTCTGTGGGTCAGGCTGGAGGCTCCTCCTGATTCATGTAGCTACAGGAGCTGGTGAACCCAAGATAGCCAGGCAGAGACCAGAGCTCTTGCTCACAGGCTGTAAAGATCTACGAATTCTAGGAACAACAAGCAAGACAGAAAATAAGCTGCTAGCTCCAGTCCCTAGAGCTGTAGGTCAGATGAACAGGAACCAGTTGCAAGATCCAGAGTGAGCAAAAGCTCCCAAGCCTTGGCAGAATGTCCACTTACATTCTCTGCAGGCCACATGCCCAAGGAAACTCCCTTTCAACTGATTGGCTACTCATCGTCTCATCGTCGGGGTGATCACATCATATCTAATCTTAATGCGGAAGTGATCACAACATCATACGACTGCCAAACCGCTGAGAATCACGGCCCAGCCAAACTGATGCACAATCTTAACCATCACAACTGTCTTGTGTGTTTCCTCCTTAAGAGACTGATTAATCTTAGTTAATTTGGATACTGTGTCTTGTTGAGAAGCCAATTTTGAATCATTGACACATTTAGAAGCTTCTAAATACAGGTAAGTCCCTGATTTACAAAGTATTCAAATTACAACAAACCACACTTTTTTGTGTGTGTACATTTTATCATTAATAATATGTACTACATTCAACGTTGCAGGGCATAATTTACTGATGTTACCATTCTCAGATGTTCAATTTTGTGATTTACTGTTCAAAACACTGCCTTATAGATTTAGTTTTCTAAACTAATCAGGGGCTTCAATTGCTTGAAAATATGAACCCAAACAGTGATCATTTTGCTAAAGTCAACAGGCAGATTCGGAGAGCAGTGAGATGTTATTGTGAAATATATGAAGAAAAAAAGAATCATACAGACAACTCTCACTAATTTTCTAACTAGAAATTCCATTTTTATTCCCAGGAATAATCCAGATGATCCAGAACATTCCATAAGTGGAGTTGTTACTGCAACTGATGAAATACAAATGTCATTCAATTCTTTTTGATTATCAGAATACATTTTTATGATTTGTGTATTTTTTTAATGTATGCATGTAAGTATTCCCTTACCCATCTGTCAGTTTGTCATACTGTGGGGACTTGCTTTTTGCTGTGATGCTGGAAGCTGTACCACCGGTAATCAAATACCAGCAGGGTAACCCATGGTGAACTGGTTTCAGCAGACCTTCCAGGGTAAGACAGAGTAGGAAGAAGGACTTGGCAGTCTGCTTCTGAAAAAGAAAATTAGCCAGTGGAAACCTCATGAATAGCAACAGACATTGTCTGATATAGTGCCCAAATATGAGCCCCTCAGGTTGGAAGGCACTGAAAATATGACTGGGGAAGAGCTGCCTCCTCAAAGTAGAGTTGACCTTAATGATGTGGATGGAGTCAAGCTTTCAGAACCTTCATTTGGTGATGTGGCATGACTTAAAATGAGAAGAAACAGCTGCAAACATCCATTAATAATTGGAATGTTGAATGTACGAAATATGAATCTAGGAAAATTGGAAATTATAAAAAATGAAATGGAATGCATAAACATTGATATCCTACGCATTAGTGAGCTAAAATGGACTTGTATTGGTTATTTGGAATCATACAATCATATGGCCTACTATGACAGGAAGGACAACTTGAAGAGGAATGGTGTTGCATTCATCGTCAAAAGAACATTTCAAGATCTATCCTGAAGTACAATGCTATTAGTGATAGGATAATATCCATACACCTACAAAGAAGATCAGTTATTATTGATTGACTATTATTCAAGTTTATGCACCAACCACTAGGGCCAAGAAAAGAAATTGAAGATTTTTACCAACTTCTGCATTCTGAAATTGATCAAACATGTAATCAAGATGCACTGATAATTACTGGTGATTGCAATGCAAAAGCTGGAAACAAAGAAAGATCAGTAGTTGAAAAATAAGGCCTTGGTGTTAGAAACAATGCTGGAGATCACATGATACAATTCTGCAAAAATAATGACTTCTTCACTGAAAATACCTTTTTTCAACAACATAAATGGTAACTATACATGTGGACCTTGCTGGATGGAATACACTTGAATCAAATTGACTACATCTGTGAAAAGAGACTACAGAAAACCTCAATATTATCAGTCAGAAGAAGAGCAGGGGTCGATGGCGGAACAGACCAGCAATTGTTCCTATGTAAGTTCAACTTGAAGCTGAAGAAAATTAGAAGAAATCCATGAGAGCCAAAGTATGATCTTGAGTATATCCTACCTGAATTTAGAGACCACCTCAAGAATAGATTTCACGCACTGAGCATTAATGACTAATGACAGAAGACCAAAAGAATTATGGAATGATATCAAGGATATCATACATGAAGAAAACAAGAGGTCATTAAAAAGACAGGAAAGGAAGAAAATACCAAAACGGATGTCAGAAAAGCCTCTGAAAGTTGCTCTTGAAAGTCGAGTCACTAAAGGGAATGGAAGAAACAATGAAGTAAAAGAGCTGAACAGAAGATTTCAAAGGGAGGCTCATGAAGACAAAGTAAAGTATTATAGTGACATGGGTAAAAACCTAGAGTTAGAAAACCAAAAGGGAAGAACATGCTTGGCATTTCTCAAACTGAAAGAACTGAAGAAAAAATTCCAGCCTTGAGTTGCAATCTTGAAGGATTCTATAGTCAAAATACTGAACAACACAGGAAGCATCTAAAGAAGATAGAAGGAATACACAGAGTCACTGTATGAAAAACATTGTTCGACATTCAATCATTTCAGGAGGTAGCATGTGATCAAGAAGTGATAGTATTGAAGGAAGAAGTCCATGCTGCACTGAAGACATTGGTGAAAAACAAGGCTCCAGGAATTGACAGAATACCAATTGAGATGTTTCAACCAATGGATGCAGTGCTGGAGGTGCTCACTTGTCTACACCAAGAAATTGGGAAGACAGCTACCTGGCCAGCTGACTGGAAGAGATCCATATTTATGCCTTTTCCAAAGAATGGTGATCCAACCAAATGATGAAATTATCGAAAAATATCATTAATGTCACATACAACTAAAATTTTTTGAAGATCATTCAAAAGCAGTTACAGCAGTATATCAACAGGAAACTGCCAGAAATTCAAGCCAGATTCAAAAGAGAACGTGGAACCAGGGACATCATTGCTGAGGTCACATGGATCCTGGCTGAAAGCAGAGAATAACAGAAAGATGTTTACCTGTGTTTTATTGACAATGCAAAGGCATTTGACTGGGTGGATCATAACGTATTATGGATAAAATTGTGAAGAATGGGAATTCCAGAACAATTAATTATACACACGAGGAACCTGTACATAGGTCAAGAGGCAGCTGTTTGAAAAGAATAAGGGGATGCTGCATGGTTTAAAGTCAGGAAAGGTGTGTATCAAGGTTGTATCCTCTCACTGTACTTATTCAATCTGTATGAGAATATAATGCAAGAAGCTGGACTTTATGAAGAAAAACATGAGGGGTCAGGATTGGAGGAAGACTCATTAACAACCTGCGTTATGCAGATGACACAACCTTGTTTGCAGAAAGTGAAGAAGACTTGAAGAACTTACTGACGAAGATCAAAGACTACAGCCTTCAATGTGGATTACAACTCAACGTAAAGAAAACAAAAATCCTCACAACTGGACCAATAAGCAACATCATGATAAGTAGATAAAATACTGACATTGTAAAAGATTTCATTTTACTTGGATCCACAATCAACACCCATGGAAGCAGCAGTCAAGAAATCAAATGATGCATTGCATTGGGCAAATCTGCTGCAAAAGACCTCTTTAAAGTGTTCAAAAGCAAAGACGTCACTTTAAAGACTAAGGTGTGCCTCACTCAAGCCGTGGTGTTCCCAATCACCTCATAGGCATACAAAAACTGGACTATGAATGAGGAAGAATTGATGCCTTTGAATTATGGTGTAGGCGAAGAATATTGAGTATACCATGGGCTGCCAAAAGAACAAACAAATCTGTCTTGGAAGAAGTACAGCCAGAAAGTTCCTTAGGAGCAGGGATGGTGAGATTTCATCTCACGTACTTTGGACGTGTTATCCCTGGAGAAGGACATCATGCTTGGTAAAGTAGAGGGTCAATGAAAAATCGAAGACCCTCAACAAGATGGATTGACTCAGTGGCTGCAACAGGGGGCTCGAGCATAACAACAATCATGAGGTTGACATAAGACTGCATAGTTTTTCATTCTGTTGTACACAGGGTTGCTATGAGTTGGAAGTGACTCGACGGCACCTAACAACAACAACGTGTAAGTATTTAACTATATTTGTAAGTTTATATGTAATGTTTCCAAACCCCAAAGACAAATAAAAATAGAATTCATAAAGATACTGATAAGAAAATCAATAATAATGAAAACTTAAAAAAAAATGTGGTATTTGACTTATGTCCTAATTGATTTACAAAGGATTCATTGGAATGAAACCCAATCATAAGTAGTGGACTACCAGTACCAATCAAAATAAGCATCCCAAATGTTTTGTTTAGTAGCATAATTTTCTAATTTAAATCTCAGGTAGACCAATTTTCCCAATTCAAATGAACCCAAAATTGGCCACAGTTTAGAAAACTCTCTTTGGTCAGGGCATGCTGGAGTTCTAAATACAAACATGACCAAGGTCCGTAAGTCTTGGAAATGTAGTGGGAAATATGCTAGGGTAATCTGCAGGCTTAGTTTCGGCAGAACCATGACTATGCAAAAAGAGACAAGCATTTGCAGACACAAACCAAAATCTGAATAAATCAGAGCTGAGCTGCAAAGTAAGGAGATGGAGCTTGAGATCTGAGAGGACTCACCTAGTGGCCTCCAAGGCTCTTTGAGGAGATAGAGAGCTTAAAAGAGCTTGGTGGGATACTTCACCCGTGTTCAACAAGCACTTCGAGTTTGTAGGCTGGTCACTTCAGTCCTGCTGCTAATACCAAATAATTGTTAAAAATGAAACAGTTTCTGTGAAATAGGAGTTTTATTCAGATTCAAAGATTTGCGAATCAGGAGGTGCTGAAATAAAGTTCAAAATGGCATTCCAAAGAGGGAGCATAAGTACACATCCTTTATATTCGATTTTGGAGAACTCTGTACAGAGTTGGGAGAGTATTGGTGTACATTTGATTGGTAGATATTCAACATGCTCTTTAAGACTCATTTACAAAGAATTTCTATTGGCTGGGATACTCAACCTCAGCCTCAGTTTCCTGAGTTCCAGAGCTGGTTCCTGCAATAATCTGGGTGGGCTACCTCAGAATGCTGCAGAACAAGTTATCTTGGTCAAGTGTGTGGTCATGGGTCACGTACTCTTAAAAGCAGAAACAGGGGTCTAGGACAAAATGGAGTCCAATTCAAACCTGTGTCAGCCGTTTTAGTTACGCCAAGTAGCTCAGTTTTAGAGTGCTCTTTCACAACTACCATATACACCCACAAAAATTTCATTGGAATTGCACTAAACCTAGGTATTGATTTAAAACTATTGACATATTCACATTATTTAACCTTCCTGTATACAACAACCAGGGAACTGGAGTAGTTGCTTGGTTTACAATTCTCTTAGTAGCCATGTATGTTTTGCTTGTTCCTTTTGGTAACCTTTTCCTCTATCCTTCCCCAACCTAGCCTTTCAATTTGACTAGAATTCTCCATTGCTTTATGTGACTCAAACTTTCTATCTACATTGATAATTCAAGACGTTATCAAGATGTGTCAATCAAACCCATTCCTAATCATTTTACAAATGGGAGTTGATGCAGAAAATCTCTTTCCTATTTGTTTCTGGAACTGTAAGGCTGTGACTAGGGAGCTATTGGCAGCCCCATTCTTACTAAAAGGCAGAGAGAAATCAGATGAGAGAAATAGAGTTCCTGATGGTGTTTAAGTTCCCTTACTTATTATTCCTGAGACGAGCCCCACTTTTCTCTATCATGTAATTTTGATACACAAACCAGTAGACTTTTGCTTAACTTTGTTGAAATTGTGTTTCTGTTACTTGTTACAGTAAGAGTTTTAACTAATTCTAAATTAACGAACATCGTATATCTTCACATATTTAACATTATTTAAATGTCTAAAATATATTCATGTTAACAAACTCCAAATTAATTTGAGTTTTCTTTATCTAGGTTTTAGTTAGTTCTCTTTAAGATAATAGCTAGTCAGGTTACAAATTTTGTTCCTAATGCTAATGTGATTTTCCCCATTGATATTCCTACAGGTAATTTTTTATATATAGAATAGCTAGTGAATTTTATGTATTGATTTTGTAAAAAGCCAGCCAATTACACTATTTTAATGTTGAAATGATTATTTTCAATTGATCCTTTGGTGTTTTGAGATAGACAATTATAATTCTTTTACCCGACTTTCAAATAAAATACACCTTATTTCTGTCATTTATCTGAAATGTTTTTGATATTATGACATTCTTTTATATACATATATCGTGTGATAATTGTGATAACAAGAATGAGGACAGCTAGAAAATTACCATTTATCCTAGCTAGTTTCTTGACTTCTTAGAAAAATTAAAAAATCACAAGGAAATAACTTGACAAAACAGTTAGAAGAAAAATTAAACCAACTTCTTCTAGAATTTGTCAAAATCAGTAGAAATGTGGTAGAGATGTATTTTCTAATTATTCATAAGTAAATCATAATATTAATTATTAAATTAACCTGAATACTCAATTCTCTACAAATTTGATTTAGCAAAGTCTTTTTAATGTATATTCTTTATAAAACAATAATGAGTAATGAGATAGGTTTTTTAAAGAAATTTTTCTTTTATTTTTGTTACCTCTGTCAAAGATAAAAATTAATAACAGATATCATACTTTGATTTTAAGGTTTTTTCTTACCCACAAAACCAAATACTAAGTCTAAAAATTCCTGACCCAAAATTAATCCTGCCAGCAAATTTTTTATACAAAGTTACTAATCCTTTTATTCGTGTTCAAAGCCAGGCTTATTTATTTTAAATTTCAAAAGGTATCATGGCTGCAGGTGAGTGGCAGGCCAGAGACTAACTTGGGACCTGATATCAGTTGTTCTCAATAAAAGAGGAAGGGCAAGTTTCAATCAATCATATTAGGATTAGCCAATGGTTGACCTTCTATTCTTTTCCCTCCTCTTCTCTTTATAAGATTCATTGTAACTAGCCTACTTCAAGCCATTTGCTTTTTTTTAAAATCAGAATGGTTTCCCTATATACACATAGAATAATTGCTCAGAATAAAACTTGTTTCACTTTCATTGAGTTTTGATTTTTTTTTTTTTTTAACACTTATCACACATTAAAATTGACCTTTTAGGAAGAAGCCTCAGATAAGTTAAACACTATTGAAGAAAAAGAATAAAGTAGGAGGCCTCACATTACCTGACCTCAGAAACTACTATCAGCTACAGTAGTCAAAACATCCTGGTACTGGTACAATGACAGACACATTGACCAATGGAACAGAATTAAGAATGCAGATGTAAATCCATTCACCTATGGTCACCTGATATTTGACAAAGGCCCAAAGTCCATTAAAGGGGGAAAGATGGTCTTTTTAACAAATGGTGCTGGCAAAACTGGATGTCCATCTGCAAAAAAATGAAACAGGATCCATACCCCACACCATACACAAAAACTAATTCAAAATGGATCAAACACCTAAATATAGAACCAAAAACTATAAAGATCATAGAAGAAAAAATAAGGTCAATGCTATAGGCCCTAATACATGGCACAAATAGGATACAAACCATAGCTAATAATACACAAACACCAGAAGAAAAGCCAGATGACTGGAATCTCCTAAAAATTAAATACTTATGCTCATCAAAAGATTTCACCAAAAGAGAAGGGTAAGACAGAACACATTACTGGGGAAGCCAGCACAACTTGTACAAGGAAAGGTCATGGAAGCTCCATAGTCACTTCCAAGCTCCCTGAGGGACTGAATTGCTGGGCGGAGGGCTGTGGGGACCATGGTCTTGGGGAACATCTATCTCAATTGGCTTAACACAGTTTATAAAGACAACGTTCTACCTTCTACCTTGGTGAGTAGCGTCTGGGGTCTTAAAAGCCTGTGAGCAGCCATCTAAGATATTCTACTGGTCTCACGCCTTCAGGAGCAACGGAGAATGAAGAGAACAAGACACACGGAAAAGATTAGTCCAGAGGACTAATGGACCACAGCTACCATGGCCTCTACCAGACTGAGTCAAGTATGGCTAGATGGTGCCCGGCTACCACCACTGACTGCTCTGACTGGGATCACAATAGAAGGTCCTGGACAGAGCTGGAAAAGGATGTAGAACAGAATTCTAACTCACAAAAAAAAGGCCAGATTTACTGGCCTGACAGACTGGAGAAATCCCGAGAGTATGGTCCCCAGACACCCTTTTAGCTCAGTGGTGAAACCCCTCCCGAAGTTCACCATTCAGCCAAGGATTGGACAGCCTCATAAAACAAAACAGGACTAATGAGGCACAGCAGTCCAGAGACAAGGACTACAAGGCAAGAGGGGACAGGAAAGATGGTGATAGGGAACCCAAGGTTGAGAAGGGAGTGTTAACATGTCGTGGGGTTGTTAACCATTGTCATAGGGCAATATGTGTACTAACTATTTAATGAGAAACTATTTGTCCTGCAAACCTTCATCTAATGTACAAAAAAAGGAATTATCTATGTGAGATCAAATTGACAACGGCATCTCGAAAGGTTTGATGGGAAGCCTAGGGGACAATGAGTTGAAGATAATGGTGATGGAATAATCTGCAAAAGGATAGTGAGAATAGCAGCATAACTGGAAGAATGTAATCAATGTCACTGAATTGTACATGTAGAAACTTTCGAAATGATGTAACTTTGGCTATGTATATTTTCACCAAAAAAAAGGTCCTCAAGGTTGAGAAGGGAGAGTGTTGACATGTCATGGGGTTGTTAACCAATGTCTTAAAACAATATGTGTACTGACTGTTTAATGAGAAACTATTTGATCTATAAACCTTCATCTAAAGTACAATAAAAAAAATTAAAAAAAAAAAAAAGATTTCACCAAAAGAGTAAAAAGAGAACCTACAGACTGGGAAAAAATATTGGCAGTGACAAACCAAACAAAGGTCTAATCTCTAAAATCTACATGAAATCCCAACACTTCTACAACAAAAAGACAAATAATCAGGTTAAAAATGGGCAAAGGATATGAACAGACACTTCATCAAATAAGACATTCAGGCAGCTAACTGACACATGAGGAAATGCTCATGACTACTAGCCATTAGAGATTTGCAAATCAAAACTACAGTGAGATACCATCTCACCCAACATTACTGGAACAAATCAAAAAAAAAAACAAAACAGAAAATAACAAATGTTGGAGAGGATGCAGGGAGATTGGAACTCTTATGCACTGCTGGTGGATATGTAAAATGGTACAACAATTTTAGAAAATGATATGGCGTTTCCTTCTAAAGCTAGAAATAGGAATACCACACATCTAGCAATCCCACTCATAGGAATATATCCTAGAGAAATAAGAGCCATCACATGGATAGACATAGGCACACCCATGTTCATTGCAGCATTATTAGCAATAGCAAAAAATGGAAACAACCTAAGTGCCCATCAATAGATGAATGGATAAACAAACTATGGTATATACACACAATGGAATACTATGCAACAATAAAGAACAATGATGAATCTGCAAAACATCTCACAACACGGATGAATCTGGTGGGCATTATGCCGAGTGAAATAAGTCAATCAGAAAAGCACAAATACTGTATGAGACCACTATTATAAAAACTCATTAAAAGATTTATACACAGAAACAATCTGTGATGGTTACGAGGGAAGGGAAGATTGGTGAGGGAAAAACACTAACTAGACAATAGATAAGTGGTAACTTTGGTGAAGGGTAAGGCAGTACACAGTACTGGGGAAGTCAGCACAACTTGACCAAGGCAAGGTCATGGAAGCGTCATAGACACATCCAAACTGCCTGAGGGACTGAATTACTGCACTGAGGGCTGGGGGCCACGGTCTTGGGGTACATCCAGTTGAATTGGCATAACATAGTTTATAAAGAAAAGGTTATACATCCTACTTTGGTGAGTAGCGTCTGGGGTCTTAAAAGCATGTAAGCGGCCATCTGAGATAATGTACTGTTCCCACCCTGTCTGGAGCAAGGGAGAATGAAGAAAACCAAAGAAACAAAGAAAAGTTTAGTTCAAAGGACAAATGGACCACAACTACCATAGCCTCCACCAGACTCAGTCCAACACAACTAGTTGGTGCCTGGCTACCACCACTGGCTGCTCTGACAGGAATCATAATAGAGGTTCCCAGACAGAGCTGGAGAAAAATGTAGAACAAAATTGTAAGTCACAAAAAACGACCAGGCTTACTGGTCTGACAGAGAATGGAGAAATCCAAAAGTACTGAAGTCACTCCTGAGATTCACCCTTCAGCCAAAGATTAGACAGGCCCATAAAACAAAACGAGAATAAAAGGGCACACCAGCCCAGGGGCAAGGACAAAAAGGCAGGAGGGGACAGAAAAGCTGGTAATGGGGAACCCAAGGTTGAGAAGGGAAGAGTGTTGACACATCATGGGGTTGGCAACCAGTGTCACAAAACAGTATGTGTATTAACTGTTTAATGAAAAACTTATTTTCTCTATAAACCTTCACATAAAGCATAATAAAAAAATGACCTTTTACAGGTATACAAGTCCATGAATTTCAACATATATGTAAATTTTTATAACCATCATCAAAATCAAGATACTCCCCCCAAAATTCTCTCAACGGTATTCTTAAAAGGAAATTTTGAAATTCATGTTTTCATTTCATACCGTTTGTACCATAAACATGATATAATGATGCATGTGCAAAAAAATTAAGAATGTAGAATGGAACCTAGCATTAACTGGTACTTTTACTTCTGCGATTTGTGATTTTAAAATATACCGAAATGTTGCCGGGTGGAAACCCCAGGTTCTCCTCGATGCAACTCACCTAAGCCAATAAATGAGACACTGAGGTGGGACATCAGAAAGGTACTTTTATTTCATTGGACAAGGAAAGGGAACAGTTGGGGCTGGTGCCACCAAGACTGCTCATCGTGGACAAGAGGGAAGGTTACTTTTATGGGGTTTACAAGCAGGAAGTTCATATAAGTTACATCAGCACTATTCTTAATCATACTACACAGGTGCAATGGGGTTTACATATAACTTCATGCATCGCATGTTCAGAAAATGGCAGTTACACTCCACCCAGAGGCAGGAAAGTTACTATGTATGAGTTACTTAATGAGCTAAAAGGTGATCAGAAGGTCAAAATGACCCCTAAACCGGTTTCTGCCGATTTCTTCTAGTTTTAGGCAGTGGTTAAGGAAAGGGGAACCAGGATGTTAATGTAAACCATGGGGCTTGCTAAGCAAGCTGTTTGAGGCAGTGGAATTTTCCACATCCTGGGGACCTCTGTCTTAGAAATAGTGGGGTACAAAGGTTTTGTACTGAAGTAAAAAGCTGATTTCTGAATGGACATATTCATCCAATGATAGAGATTGAAGATGTGCACAACACACAAAGACAAAATTATTAATGTCAACTATAGATAATGTAAAAGAATTTTTAAAAGATGTACTCTGAATTTTATTTTTCCCATAAACACACACTTGAAAGGTGAATTTCCCCTTCTTAATAGGCATATACACATTATTTGTGAATGACAGAGACCTCACCCAGAAGCAGCTATTCGTTAACATCACAGTTAGAGCCTAATTTATCTGCATGAAATAGCATATTGATTTATATGTGGTGACAGTTTTTGATCAATATACAAGAAAATATCCACCATTTAACAAATCCAGTTGTTGCTTTTAAGAACAATAACCAAAAAAAGTATAAATTAAGAAAGCATAGATTTTCATTTACTTCAAAATCACTGTGTGCTGAAAAAGCAAGGTTATCAGAACATTGTATGCTTTAGCCT
The DNA here is from genome assembly GCF_000243295.1 of Trichechus manatus latirostris. Taxonomy (NCBI): domain Eukaryota; kingdom Metazoa; phylum Chordata; class Mammalia; order Sirenia; family Trichechidae; genus Trichechus; species Trichechus manatus. The sequence continues at coordinate 3,626,997 of NW_004444160.1, forward strand.
TTAGACACCATTGCCTCTTTTCCAATACTGCATTAAAGGCTGATCTTGATGGCTCATTTTCATTAATAAAGTATAGAATCAGACTTTTTAGTGACCTTCGTCTTGCAATTTCGTTAACTCGTGTATATTTATCAGGCAGTACAGGATTTATGGTTAAATTCTATCAATTGTTAGAGTTGCATCCATAGCTACTAAACCAATATTCAGTTTCCTGTTTTTTCTATTAAACTGTAAGTCAGATAAAATCCTTTCTAACAACTAATTTTAATGTAAATGAAGTACCAAAGACAAAGATAATATATTTGAAACCAACATCTTGACCCAATGAGGAGCAAATTACAATGTCTTAATCACTCTATCATTATCATATATATGACCCATCTAGGGGAAGACATATTTTATTGTCTAGGGTCATCTGCATTTAAATAGGTACAGTAGGAAGAAAATATGCACACCACAGGGTAGCATTTTTCCTTTTAGTAAGTGTAGATTTAATGCATTTTATTTTTTTAGTTTAAAGTAGGCAGAGCCACAGACCTTGGATAATACCAAAAATATCAGAAATTCAAGTGTACTGAAACAAGAGAGGGGCACAAACTCTGTTTTTTGAATTTGTTGTAAGTAAATGTCTGGATGTAAGTTATTACTGCATACAGTTTTATTAATGAACAAAATAAAAGCATATTAGGAATGACATTTGCAGGGTAAGAACAAGACATCATATTGGAATTTTATAAAGCTGATCAACATTCTTTCAGATAGTGATTATCTTTCAAGAAACATTCAAAATGCATTAGTCTGAAAAGGGTATTTATTTTGTTATCTGAATATTTTAAAACATTGATATCAATGTAAAACTTCCCCTTGATGCATCAAAAAATAAGTCAAAATATCTGAAATAATAGGGCTGTTTGGAGGTTTGTGTTCATGTGATTCATACAGTGTATTTTTCTAACGTAAATGTCCCCATTCTCTAAAGTCAGCATTTGATACCAGTATAAATAGATTCACCAGCAGATCTTCAGGGAAAACAAATACAACACTGTTACAATGTGTTTGTGTGTGTGCGTGTGTGTAACAAAAGAGTACTTTATCTTTAATGAAATATAGCCTCAAAGCCAAGGTAGAAAGTATGCTAACAGATTTGATTCTAAATAAACATTTTTTTTTCTCCTTAAATGAAAATCTGAAACTGTGTAGCATTATTAGTGCAACTACAAAACCCTATATTTAAAGGCAAGTATGACACATAGGGAAACCCTGGTGGTGTAGTGGTTAAGTGCTACGGCTGCTAACCAAAATGTTGGCAGTTCAAGTCCACCAGGTGCTCCTTGGAAACTCTATGGGGCAGTTCTACTCTGTCCTATAGGGTCGCTATGAGTCGGAATCTACTCGATGGCAATGGGTTTTTTTGGGTTTATGGTACATAGGAAGCACTAGCCATATTTGTAGTTTATCCAGATTGAAGATGGTTGAAAATTAAATATAAAAATATTGTAAGTTCCATGTTGTTAATTCAATAAAAAGAGTTGTACCTTTTAAAATTAATTTCCCCTGAAGGGCAGTGGAGCTTATAGATATTCTCTTAAATTTTCATCTTCACCTAGCAGTCCCCAAGATGAAACGGAAGCTAGAGCCCTTGCTGGCACCTGAATATCAGCATATTTAAAGTAGCATACTGAACCATCTCTCTTCATCCTCAATCTGTTCCCTCTTCCCAAATCCCCATTATAGTTATTGGCACTATGTTCTTCTTGATACTATGAAACTCACCCCTTTGAAATTTGTTGATTTTTTGTCTTTTACCGTATTGAATCAATCATTGAGTGCGGTAATTTCTTTATTTCAAATGTGGTGTCTTAGGCTGGGTTCTCTAGAGGAACAACATGAGTGAATTGTGGGTATAAATGTATATTGTTGCTGTTGTTAGATGCCTTCAAGTTGCTTCCGACTCATAGCGACCCTATGCACAACAGAACGAAATACTGCCCAGTCTTGTGCCATCTTCATGATCGTTGTTATGGTTGAGCCCATTGTTGCAGCCACTGTGTCAATCCATCTCGTTGAGGGTCTTCCTAGTTTTTGCCAACCCTCTACTTTACCGAGCATGATACCCTTCTCCAGGAACTGATCCCTCCTAATAACATGTCCAAAGTATGTGAGAAGAAGTCTCTTCATGCTCGCTTCTAAGGAACATTCTGGCTATACTTCTTCCAAGATGGAATTGTTGCTTCTTCTGGCAGTCCATGGTATATTCAGTATTCTTTGCCAACACTGTAATTCAAAGGCATCAATTCTTCTCCATTCTTCCTTATTTATTATCCAGCTTTTGCACGCATATGAAGCGATTGAAGACACCATGGCTTGGATCAGGCACACCTTAGTCCTTAAAGCGGTATTTTTGCTTGTTAACACTTTAAAGAGGCCTTTTGCAGCAGATTTTCCCAATGCAATGCGTTGTTTGATTACTTGACTGCTGCTTCCATGGATGTTGATTAAGAATCCAAGTAAAGGGAAATCCTTGACAACTTCAATTTTTTTCTCCATTTATCTTGATGTACCTTATTGGTCCACCACTTGTGAGGATTTTTGTTTTCTTTATGTTGAGGTGTAATACATACTGAAGGCTGTAGTCTTTGATCTTCATCAGTAAGTGCTTCAAGTCCTCTTCATTTTCAGCAAGGAAAGTTGTGTCATCTGCAAAAAGCAGGTTGTCAGTGAGTCTTCCTCCAATCTTGACGCTGAGTTCTTCACATAGTCCAGCTTCTCAGATTATTCTGCATGAGCACAACTGCATGAGCACAATCAAGTGTTCTGAAATTCTCATTCTTCCCAATGTTATCCACAATTTGTTATGATCCACACAGTCCAATGCCTTTGCATAGTCAATAAAACCCAGGTAAACATCTTTCTGGTATTCTCTGCTTTCAGCCAAGATCCATCTGACATCAGCAATGTATATCCCTTGTTCCACATCCTTTTCCGAATCCAGCTTGAGTTTCTGGCAGTTCCCTGTAATGTACTGCTGCAACCATTTTTGAATTATTGTCAGCATAATTTTACTTGCATATGATATTAATTATATTGTTTTATAATATCTGTATTCTGTTGGATCACCTTTCTTTGGAATAGGCACGTACGTGGATCTCTTTTAGCTGTCTTCCAAATTTCTTGGCATAGACGAGTGTGTGCTTTCAGACTTGCATCCCCTTTATTGAAATATCTCAATTAGTATTTTATCAGTTCCTAGAGCTTGTTTTATCCAGTGCCTTCAGTACAGCTTGAACGTCTTCCTTTAATACCATTGGCTCTTGATCATACGGTACCTCTTGGAATGGTTGAATATCAATCTTTTTTTTGATACAGTGACTCTGTGCATTTCTTCCATCTTCTTTTGATGTGTCCTGCATCATTCAATTTTTTGTCCATAGAATCCTTAAACATTGCATTGTATCTTTTTAATTGCAAGGTCAAATATCATCTCCTTTACGTGAAGTTGAAGGCTCTTCTTCAACTTTTCTCCTTCTGTCTCCCACCTGCTCTACCCACTCCATAGCATTTTTTGTTACTTCTACACATACCCCTTCTCTTCCAACTGGCCAGGAGCCTTGCTATTTCATACATGCAAGTTTTTCATTTTAATATCAATGCTTTTTATTATAGGATTACTTAAGCTGCTGTGTTCCTTTATACATTGCATCCTGTTCAATCAAACCTTCAAAGAAAGCCAGCCCCTGTTAACATCATATTGATAATTGTGTTGTGTGTGTGTGTGCACGTGAGTGTGCATGTGTATGTTCTTTTAGCATTGATTTTATAGTTAATTGAGAGCAAAATGATGCCTGTGCTTTGGTTCGTATATGAACCATCGGTCTATACATTTGTAACCTTTGTCTCTCTCCTTTAACTCTCTGCCTTCAGCTTCTCTTTGGCAAGTTCCTAAGTTTTTACTTCATTTATATTGCACCAACAGTACCTAGTACCATTCACTTCACATAAGAAAGTATCACTAAATGATCACTAAATGAATAAATCACTGTGCAACTATTGGGAGAAGGAAAATGAAATTCCATACTCAATTGAGGTGTTTAATTTTCTATAATTTGAGCATTAATAGACTCATAAAAGTTTAGAGCTTGAAGAGAACATCAAAGTCCTCACCTCATTTTATAGATGATGAAACAAGGAAGAACAGAGGAAGAAAATAGCTTACCTTAAAAGTCCAATAATTCAGTAGATAGGCAGAAGCATCATTGTTGTTGGGTTTCTTTACGGTCTGCTTTAATGTGTTCCGGAATTCTTAGAGGCAGTTTATTCTATGCACACTCATTGAGCCCCTAGACACTGTGCTAGTTGCCAAGGAGCAGGGCTTTTCAAAAAATGTGTGGTGGAGCGTTACATTTGCACAGAGAGGGATCATATAACAGAGATTTGGTGGATAAGGATTTAAGATACACAATCTCGTGTTAGCTAGAGCAACTCCTCTTTGTGTTATGTACTAAACTTCAAGACTAAAATTTCATTTTTACAACATGGTGCTGTTGCTTAAGAAAAAAAGTGTATTTGGGGATTAGGTCATTTCAGAGTGGCTGGAGTTTAGGCAAGAGGAAGAACAAGGATTCAAAGTGGCTAGAAACGGAGGTAGGGTATAGATCACTCACTACTTTTAATAAATTTGTATTCTATTCTCCAGGTAATGGGGAATCAGTGAAGACTTCTAAGCTAATAAATGCCCTGTTCAAGGAGCCCTGGTGGCACAGTGGTTAAAGCAGTAGACAACAGTCCAATACCACCAGCGGCTCTGTGGGAGAAAGATGTGGCCATCTGTTTCCGTAGGGATTTACAGTCTCAGAAACCCTATGGGGTTGCGATGAGTCAGAATCAACTCGACCGCAGTGGGTTTATATTTAAGTTATACCTCATAGCCATGTTTTGAAAACCCATTAGAGGTGGAAACTTAAAAACTTGTTGTATTTATTTATAAATTTTGTAATAACACGATTATACTGGTATTCCTTACCTAAGAAACTGAGAAAATTATAGTAGCTACCCCATAGGATAGCTGTGAGGGTTAAATACAAAATGTCTAGGCAGAGCACTTAATTCTTGGCACTTAGAAAGCTCAATAAAATTTAGTAGTTATTATTATTAATCTCTTATCCATCTTTTCCAATTTTTAGGCCTTATGGATACTGGTTACTTTACGGGGTCAAGGCCTCTATGTTGCAAATCTCCAAGAGGCATCAATCATATCATGGTCTATGAGAATGGCACCGTTGGAGCTTTCAGGGCATAGTCTGAGCAGCCATTTGTAGTGACCCTGAATGGGTCACTGCTAAGCCATGCAGATTACTTTAGAACAGCTGTAGTTGCTGAGCCATGATCCATAAGTTCTGCCCTCAGTGATTATAGTTATATAAAATTCATTCTTTTCCTAACCAAAAAACCTGGGGAGAAAACCTCCCTAGCTATTTCTAGAGTGGGTATACTTTCTTGGTAACCAAAAAACCGAACCTGTTGCTGTCAAGTCGATTCCAGTGCATAACGACCCTATAGGACAGAGTAGAACTGCCCCGTAGGGTTTCCAAGGAGCGGCTGGTGGATTCGAACTGTTGACCTTTTGATCAGCAGCCAAGCTCTTAACCACTGTGCCACCAGGGCTCCATTTTCTTGGTACCAAAAGGCAAGTATGCAGTAAAATGAACACTTCTGCATTCCACAAAGTGAAGTACTTTATACCTGCCTATGAATTATGATTTATTATAAGGCATAGCTCTGAGATATGTTGGGTGGGAAAAAACAGTAAAACTTTATAAAGTCTTCATCAGAAAATTTGTATTCATATTATTATGTACATTTAGAATTTGATAAGAAGACAAAATGACCCAGTGTCTTTCTGAAATCTAAGTTATTTTCTGATAGTAAGTTCAGGGAGACATTAATTTAGACTTCTAGGGCAGAGATTGGGGACTTCAATTCCAGGAACCTGATCAATGTCTTTCCTCGATTTCATCCAACTTTCCAGGCAATATCTGTTACAGCCCATGCAGAACCTGTAAGTGAGGAAGGACTTTAAAGAAAGTTTCAATAATGGAATGGGCTGCAATACGCAGTTGCAAGTTTCTTATAGCTGAATATACTCAAAGATAATATGATTACATTTTAATAATGCTGTAATGATGATTCATGCATTTTATATAGGGTTAGAGATGACCTCTAGATTTCTCTCTAATTCTAGGATTTTACTATACTATAATTAAGAAGGTTAAGAAATATGAAAAATGATGAATATGCTACCTCGAGCTATATTTTCTCCCTTTATAATTTCATTAGGTCCTTCAACTTTGAATGCTATGTCAGTGATTCCCAAGTCTATAATTCTAGACTTTATCTATCCCCAGATCTCTAGACTCTATTATCCATCTAACTATTTGACATTTTCACTATGGTATCTAATAGATACTTTGTATTTGATACGGCTAAAATAATATTATTGGTTTTTACACTTTTATACAGCACTTTATGTGAATTAGAAAACAAAGACTCCTACAACATACAATGATTCTAATTGTCAGAAAAATACAATATACTGATATTATTAAAATGGGACACTTTTCTGAAATTTTCTGGAAGGTGTCCACACAAATATGAAAATCTGTAATGTCTACATTGAGAATGGTGCTCCCCTATGGCTGCATAGTTGATAATCTGAATAACCATAGCAGTAATCCTTTTATTTCCACCAAACAAGTTCCCCCCATCTTCCCCATCACAATAAATGCAACTACCTTGCAATCCATTGCTAAAGCCAAAAAGCAAGAAATTATCCTTGATTACTTTCTTTCTCTTAAGCCCATATTCAGTTCATCGGTAAATTCCAAGCAGTTATCATCTCTCTCTGCAATATCCTCTTATATGGTCTCTTTGTTTCTTCTCCTAAAATCATTTGTGCACAGAGCAACAAGAGAGAAAGAAAAACAGAAACCATAAATGTCATGTCATGCCCAAGTTTGTCATTTCTGCCACATTGTAAACTCTAGGGGGAAGCATTCATTGTGAACATTAAGTAAATTGTGTCCCTGGGAGTTGTGTAATACAGTGGCCGGGTAAACCCTTTGTTGTCTTCCCCTCATTAAGGAATAAACGAAAAACAATTTACCCTGACCTGGTGATCTGGCCTCTGCCTGCTACTTCAACTTCATCTTGAACCACTTACCTCATTACTCTTTGTGTTTCAGCATGTTCTTTTTTTTTTCTTTCAAATAAATTAAGCTAATTCCTAGTTTGTCTCCTTTGAACTAGCTATTGCCTCAGTCTGGAATACTCTTTCTCCTGCTAGCCACAAAGCCGGACTTTCTTTTGTCTTTCAGATTTCAGATTAAATGTCAACCACTCAATTTCAAGTAGGGCCCCAGTTACCCTTCACTGTATCACTGTTTTTTCTTTGCACAGCACTTCTTACTATCTTATTTTTTTCCTTTATTTGCTTTTTTTTCCTTTTAAATTCCCTGCCCTCCCACAAAAAATGTCAGCTCTCTGAACAGGGGCACCTAGAGCAGTGCTTGGCACATAGTAGCAACACAATTCTTACTTGTTGAATAAAGAGATAGTTCAATGAAATCTATTTCTTAGGGGATCTGACCTTCGATTAATTAAAAAATAAAACAAAACTTTGCCATAGAGTCGATTCTCATAGTGACCCTATAAGACAGAGTAGAACTGCCTCATAGGGTTTCCAAGGAGCAGTTGGTGGACTCAAACTGCCAACCTTTTGATTAGCATCATCCTGAGCTCTTAACCACTGTACCACTACGGCTCCTATAGTCTTTTGAAAATGTATTATGTCCTCTTTCTTTTCTCTTTCCTTCTGTTGGCGTCTTCCTCCAGCCTACTTTTTTTTTTTTTTTAACGATTGTTACATATACAACTTTCTGTTAAACTTCCTGTTGTCTCTTTCTTCATTTCTGTATATCATCGCTCCTTTTCTCTTGCTCTCCACCTTTAACTAGTAAAAATATATGGCTGTATTATATTTATTGTATTTGTTGTTCATTTTCAATAATGTTTGGTATTTAAAAAAAACAAACAAATTGCCATAGAGTAAGTTTTGAATGATGGCGACCCATGTGTGCAGAGTAGAACTGCACTCCATAGGGTTTCTAAGGCTGTGACCTTCCAGAAGCAGATTCCCAAAACTTTCTTCTGAGGTGCCTCTGGGTGGATTTGAACCTCCAACTTTTCAGTTAGTAGCTGAGAGCTTAACCATTTACACCACTCATGGACTTCCTACGTTTAGTATAATAGTGTATGTTTAGTATAAGAGTGTGGTATTGAGGGCCTGTAATGCTCAAAACACTTAAATGTGCTCATATGGAACCTGTACATAAACCAAGAGGCAGTCATTCGAACAGAGCAAAAGGATACTGCAAGGTTTAAAATCAGAAAAAGTGTGCATCAGGGTTATATCACTTCATCATACTTATTCAGTCTGTATGCTGAACAAATAATCCAAGAAGCTGGACTATATGAAGAAGAATGTGGCATCAGGATTGGAGGAAGATTCATTAACAACCTGTGATATGCAGATGACACAATCTTGCTTGCCGAAGTGAAGAGGACTTGAAGCACTTACTGATGACCATCAAAGACTACAGCTTCAGTAAATATTACACCTCAATATAAAGAAAACAAAAATCCTCACAAGTGGATCAATAAGAAACATCATGATAATGGGGAAAATTTTGAAGTTGTGAAAGATTCATTTTACTTGGATCCACAGTCAACGCCTATGGAAGCAGCAGTCAGGAAATAAAATGACGTATTGCGTTGGGCAAATCTGCTGCAAAAGATCTCTTTAAAGTGTTGAAAAGCAAAGATGTCACTTTGAGAGCTAAGTTGCACCTGACCCAAGCCATGGTATTTTCAATCTTATGCATGACAAAGCTGGACAATGAATAAGGAAGACCAAAGACGAATTGATGCCTTTGAATTTTGGTGTTGGCGAAGAGTATTGAATATATCATGGACTGTCAGAAGAAGGAAAAATCTGTCTTGGAAGCACAACCAGAATGCTCCGTAGAAGCGAGGATGGTGTACTTTGGACATGTTATCAGGAGTGACCAGTCCCTGGAGAAGGACATCAGGCTTGGTAAAGTAGAAGGTCAGTGAAAAAGAGGAAGACCCTGGATGAGATGCATTGACACAGTGGCTGCAACAATGGGCTCAAACCTAGCAATGGGTTGTGAAGATGGTGTAGGACCAGGCAGTGTTTTGTTCTATTGTACGTAGGGTTGCTGTGAGTGGAAACCAACTCCACAGCACCTAACAACAACAATGTCCAAAGCACTGCTCTACAGATTGTCCAAGGTGTATTGATAACGAAAAGTCTAGTTCTGCACTCCTAATCTTCCAGATGTAAAAGGAGAGGCAATTCATAAATACAATAAGTGAAGTTTAAAGAGGAAAAGAGGTGTGGGAAAAGTGCTGAGTGTGTGCTGAGTATGAAACTAATTTATTGCTAGTTTACCCATGAAACACTGGTATTAACAGTCCGCTTTTTTAATATTTCATAATAATTATCTGTTGCTCTCTGAGAATGAAAAAGCAAATTGGATCAAAGTAGCCTTATATAAATGCTCTTTTTTGAAAATATTGTGGAACATTTTTCTATTTAAACAATATACTAAAGGATTTTTATGTGGCTTTATTCTGTATTTAAGCCTGACAATGAAGAGAATACAAAGAAAAGAGAGGGGAAAAAGGAGAAAAAAAAAAAAGAATAAATGATTTTCTCTCCCACCACTAGCATCATAGTTAACACTATGAAACTTAGAGATGTGAAGTATTTTGTGCATTTGCCTACCTTGTTTACTACCTAGAAATGATGCTGTCCACATGTGAATCTTCATAGTCAAGTCATAGTACACTGACTTATTCCCCTTCATTCTAGAAAGCTCATTAATTTGACACCCATGAGTAGCAGAAGGTAAAGTAAGCTAGTTAATTAATAACAAGATTAAGGTCTGTAACTAGGGCTACAGACAGTTCATCTGGATTAGTGCCACATCCCCATCCCCTCACTGCCATGAACCTCCTAACAATAAAAAAGAATTATTTTGAAGAGTTTAGGCCAAGATACACCACTGTTTCTTTTTCTCAGGATACACCATTATTTCTTTTTTTCAAGGCCTGAGGACAAGAAATGGTGATTTGATAGTGAAGATTATACCTTATTAGGAACATGGATAATATGTATATTTGTTTGTGTTGCCTGGGCAATACATTATGAATTTCACTCTTCGTCATCTTACAATCAAAGACTTTGAGAGAAAGTAGTAAATTGATTGTTTGAGGTTAGCTTCTCTTGGTGGCTTCAATACATGGGTTGATGTAGAATAATTCAGCAAAGTAATAATGTGTTTCTCAAAACAGAAAGTTCTTCATTAATTGCATAATTATTAGAGAAGGTATTTCTTTTAAGAAGATCATCTATAGATTACACATTAGCTGTTTTGATAGCTAAATCATCATTTATCTTCAAGGTTTTTAATATTTTTGTTTACTTATCACATAACACAGCTGTGATTTATGGCTGATTTTTCCTGGAGCAAAGGCAAAATCTGTTTGTGACTCAATAGGTACATGACGTTAGATAAGATTTCATCATCATATATTTTAAAATAGTTTTAGACATCTAGCTTCATCAAAAAAAGCATGCATGACAACCTTGTAAATTTGGCATCATTCTTGAAGATAAGGTGTAATCTGACTCATTCAGTGTTTGAGGTCTCCCCTACTGCATTTACCTTCCAATCTAGGTTGGGAGATATAGAAAAATAAAAATCCTTTTTGTATGCAAAACTATGCAAAGGCCCCCTGAGGATGAAGCTGTTTTAGTCTTTTTAAAATAATTTTGTCACAATAACAAAGCAACCTTGAAATGCTAAACTTATAATTTTATGTTTATTTATTCTAAACTCACAGCCATGACTCTGATGTTTTCAGTCACATGTTCCTAATTTCTTTTTTCTTTTGATTGAATTTTAACGCAACTGATACAGCTAAAAATTGACGAGACCCACAAAGGGAACAAAGCTAAATGACTTCCTTCTGCCGAGCAAATAATTTATTTTTTCCTTTATCCCTCAAATTAGAAGAAAGTTGAGTATCCTACTATGTTTCCTAAATATTAGACCTGTCTAGATATGAAAATGTGGGGATTTTATTGTTACTCATAAAGAGTTGTTCCTGTGCACATACGGAGGCATTAACCTAAATGGTATAGATAAAAGATTACCACACAGTATAACTAACTCAACATGTTACCCCCTGCCCTGACACCTCAGACCCTATCCAATGGGCTTAAAATCTTCGCTAGTGTCATCACTTCTCTAAGTTAGAAAAAATAGGTGCACTGTCTCTACAAAGTCATTATCTAAGTTACATCATTACCTGGTACAGGATGGTTTCTTTGTCTTTACACTAGTACATCAACATGAGCTGGATATTTGTTTTATTTCACTTTAAATTAGAAAATAGGACATTGTTACATTTGTAAACCCAAAGAAGTTAGCAATGAGGGTGAAACTATAGTAGAGGGAAATTTAAATAGAGGTGAACGGAAAGTGTTAGAACTTTGATTTAGTGTACAGAAGGTAGCATTAGGGAAAGTAGCACTTCCCACTAAGAAAAACGACTCACCTCACCTTCACCCAGCGTCCCTAGTCTCTCTCCAAGTATGGGTGTGGGGGCCTAGGTAGTCAGGTATGAGAATGAAGGTCACAAGTAAAAATGGGCAATATCGTATCCTAGACTAGGCAATCTAAGAGGGAGTTGACTAGACTGAACATTTACATGGGATGACATTTGCAAAAAAGCAGAGGAAAGAGGTAAGTACATGAACTTAGGAGGATGAGGGGTGAGGTTGGCATCAAAAGGGCAGGAGAATTAAAGCCAAATTTTCTTAATTCCTTTAGATGTATTACTGCATCCATAGCCCATAAGCAAAAAATGAAGAGATTATAATTTTAACCTTCTTGACTGCAGAAGTCTCTTGAATCTTCTGTAAAACCTGGAATAGTGCTAGACACATAAATGGCTTGTTAAATTGAATTGGAAAATATAAATCCATCATCAAGAGACTCATAACTATGTTAATAGAACACAAATTTTTTTTTAACTCTTCTTAATAGACTTTATTTTTTAGAACAGTTTTAGATTTACAAAAAAAATTGAGCAGATAGAAAAGAGAGTTCCTATATTACCCCAGCCCTTCTCACTTTCTGCACACAGTTTGCTCTGTTATTAACATATTATTAGGGTATATATATTTTCTTTACAGTTAATGAGCCAATATTGATACATTCTTATTAACTAAAGTCCACACTTTATTCAGATACTTTAGTTTTCAACTAATATCCTTTTTCTATTCCAGGATCCAATCAAGGATAACACATTACATTTTGTTGTCATGTCCCCTTAGGATCCTCTTGGCTGTGATATTTTTTCTCATTTTCCTTCACTTTGACAGTTTTGAGGAGTACTGGTCAAGTATATTGTAGAATGCTCCTCTATTAGGATTTGTCTCATGTTGTTATTATGATTAGATTGATGTTATGGTTTTGGGGAGGAACATCACACAAGTAAAGTGTCATTTTCATCACATAATATCAAAGGTATATACTATCAACATGATTTATGACTGCTGATGTCGACCTTGATCATCTGGCTCAAGGAGTGTTTGTCAGGTTTCTCCTTTGCAAAGTTACTCTTTTTTTCTGATTTTCCCTACTATATTACTTGGAAGGAAGTACGTACAACCCACACTTAAGGAGTAGGGATTTATGTCCCTCTCCTTTAGAGTGCAGTAGCTACAAACTTTAGTTGGAATTGTTCTGCACAATGCCATTTAGGATTTTAGTCTTAAATATAAATAAAGAAATGCTCAGGAAATGGAACAACAAGAGCAGAAATAATGAGAATGTTCACGCATTGGGAAGAATGTAACCGATGTCACTGAACAACTTGTGTAGAAATTGTTGAATGGGACCTAAACTATGGGTTCACTTCACTGAAAACACAACAAAATATTATTTTAAAAAAGAAAGAAATGCTCAGATTTGTTCATGCATAAACTCATTTAGTTTATTGCAAGGTAGTCATGGCAAGGCATGCAAATAAGACCTCATGATATTCTTTTTAGAGCAGGATAATCCAAATTAACAGTTACGATTACAACGTTAGTTCAATGGTTATTGTCCAAAATCTTTAGACTTCAGGTGTTTGCCCTTTTTGAGTGGTCTCTGGAGGTAAGCTTGACCATGGCTTGAACTCCAGGGAGGTCCCTCATAGCTACAGTTTGAGGTTGGTAGTTGGTAGTCTCAGCCTATGCCTCTGGCAGGTTATCCTCTTTGGACAGTGTCAGAGTTGAAAGGACAATACTTCGTCTTGGTCTTCTTTCAGTGAGTAAGCAGAAATTCAGGATTTATAAGTGTATATGTCACCTTAGCCTCACACAATAAAGGCCACTATGACATCGAAGACTAATATGTTATATTTTCTCTCTAGGGTTACAGATTAAACAAATGTTACATCTTCTCTTCAAGGTTAGAGATTAGGGAGGTTGTTTAGACTTATGTCTCAAGGCTAGTTTACAAGGATTAACTATGTTATGTTTTCTTTTATCACAGCATGCCAGGTCAAAGTCAATTTAAAGGTCGTTTACATTCTTCACATACTTGACATGTTTCTATGTCTAAGTTCAGAAATTTTCTAAATAACTTTCTAATGACTTATAGTTAATGTTAGAGAGCCTCACAAAGTGAACATATTTCTATTTCTAAATCATATTATAAGTAGCTCATGCATCTGTGGCTTAAGATCATTACAGAATCAACATAATAATGCCATACATATTACAGACAAATGTGATTTGAGAACATTACAAAAAACATGCACAACAACAGGAAATTTCTCCAGGGCTTCGAACATGTTCTTCCCAGTTCAGTCATGGCAGGGGAAGTGAAATCAGAACAGACCCGAATTTTTTAAATCTGGATGAACCAGAATGATAACCAGAATGCGAAAAATTAGAGTTGAAGACCTGCTAGAAACCTAATCTCCCTCTTAGAAAACAAGGGTAGTGTATGCACTGCATAGCAACCAAATCTCTCTTGCCTGTTGGATTTTGAGCAGAGTCAGAAACAGTCGTGCACCACTCAAAGACGGCAACTGACTGCACCACTTTGAATGTGTGTCACTCTCTACAGTCTTGCCAATAATCTAATCTCACACATCAGGGTTCTGAAAGGGCTCATTTTGCATCTTCCAAATCTCCCACCCCAGGGTTTCCGCCTGTAATTTTTCCTGTTCCAGTTTAGGATCAAATTTATCCCAGTATGACCTTACTAATATAACAAAAAATCCTATTTCAAACAGAGTCATATTCACAGGAACAAGGGATAGGTTGTCAATATATCTTGTGTGGGATACAATTCAATCTGTAACAACAGTTAAATATAGAGAACAATAGCATTGCATGTTTGGTTTGTAATTCTTTTTTTCTCTGTTATTTAAAAATACAACTTGTAAAAGAAAATTACAAATCTATGTTGATGGGTACACATTGTATAAAAATGTAATTTTAGACACAATAATATAAAAGGGTGGAGATATAGATGAGCAAAGATTGTGAACATTAATGAAACTAAGTTGATATTAATTTGAACTAGACTATTATAATAGAGATTTTAATTATACACACCAACAGAACAAAGAAAAAGAAGTGCAGAATCATCTCAATTGATGCAGAAAAGGCATTTGACAAAATACAGATCCTTTCATGACAACAAGTCTCAGCAAACTAGGAAGAGAGGGAAATTCCTCAACATGATAGTGGACATTTACAAAAAACAAAACACACACACACCCACACAGCTAACATCAATATGTGAAAGACTGAAACTGCCCTCCTTAGATCAGAAACAAGATAAGGATACCAACTTTCACTATTGCCATTAAATATTGTACTTGAAATTCTAACTATAGTAATTAAATAAGAAAAAAAAGGGGGAGGCATCCAAATCAGAAAGGAAAAAGTAAATCTATTTCTATTTACAAATAACATCATCCTGTTGTTGTTATGGTTAGGTGCTGTCCAGTCAGTTCCTACTCATAACAAATCTATGTACAACAGAATGAAACACTGCCCCATCCTGCGCCATTCTCATAGTCTTTGTTATGCTTGAGCCCACTGTTGCAGCCACTGTCAAACCATCTCATTGTGGGTCTCCTGTTTTTCGCTGACGTTCTACTGTACTAAGCATGATTTCCTTCTCCAGGGACTGATGTCTCCTGATAACATGTCTGAACTACATGAGACGAAGTCTCACCATCCTTGCATCCTATATGTATAATGTCCCAAGAAATCCACAAGAAAGCTGCTAGAGCTAATAAATGAATTCTGCAAAGTTGCAGGGTACAAAATCAACACACAGAAATCAGTTGTGTTTCTATACACAAGAAATAAGCATTCTGAAAAGAAAATTAACAAAGTAATTCCATTTATAATTGCATCCAAAATAATAAAATACCTGTAAATAAATTTAACCAATAAGGTGAAAAGCTTGTACACTGAAATCAATAAAACATTGCTGAAAGAAATCAAAGAAGACCTAAATAAGTAGAAAGTCATCTTCTATTCATGGATTGGAAGCCTGTCTACTGTAAAGATGGCAATACTACCAAGAGTGATCTACAGATTAAAGGCAATCCCTGTCAATTTTCCAACGGACTTTTTTGCAGAAGTGGAAAAGCTGATCCTCAAGTTCATATGGAATTTGAAGGGGCCCCAAATAGTCAAAACAATCTTGGAAAAGAAGAACAAAGTAGGAGGACTCACACTTCCCAATTTGAAAATATACTATAAAGCTACAGTAATGAAGAGAGTGTGATTTTGGTATAAGTATAGAAATATTGACAAATGGAGTAGAACTGAGATTCCAGAAATAAAGCCATGTGTCTATAACTAACTGGTTTTCAACAAGTGTGCAAAGTACGTTGAATGGAGGAAAGAAAAGTGTCTTCAACCAATGATATTGGAAGAACTGGACCTTCAAATGCAAAAGAATGACGTTAGACACATACCTCACATCATATAAGAAAATTAACTCAGTATGAATGAATGCCTTATATAAATTAATCAAAATCATAAAACTCTTAGAAGAAAACATGGAGGTAAAACTTCAGAACCTTGTTTTTGATAATGGATTGTTAAATATGACACCAAGAGGATGAGCAACAGCAAGAGAAAGTCAATTGGACTTTATCAAAAGTAAAAAAAAAGTTCATTAAAGGAATGTGTAAAGAAAGTGAAGAAACATTCAACAGAATAGGAGAAAATATTTGGTAACCATATATCTGTTAAGGGTTTAATATTCAGAATATATAAAGAACTATAACTCAACAACAAAAGGACAAAAATCTCAACTGAAAAAATTTGCAAAGGACTTGCATAGACATTTCTCCAAAGAAAATTACCAATAAGCACATGAAAAGGTGCTCATTGTCGTTAGTCATTAGTGAAATGCGAATAAAAACCACAATGCAATACAACTTCTATAAGAATGGCAGCACGGGGTCAGACCTCCTCATCCAACTTCACAAAGGGGAGGAGACAGAATCAAGATAACAGAATCAAGATTACTATGATTTGCAGTTTAAACACACCTCCACCCTTCATCCTTTTTACCAATCTGGCAACAGCCTTCCCTCCCACAGCACTATCTACTTGTCTGCTGAGTTCGACAATTTGTTGCAATGGCCACACAGAACTCACAGACTATCCTGGCAGTTATAGGGTTTATTAGGGAAGTAACAGTTTACAATTCAGGATCAGGAACTACTCAGGATACACTTCTTCAGTCAGAACGGCTTCTTGGATGTGCCTGCAGGCAGACCTCTCTCTCTTCCTCTCTGTTGGTTCTTAGCCCCTCAGCCTCTTGGCCTGGCCTCTACCCTGCTTGGGAAGCGTTACAATGCTCTTTAGTTCCACCAGTAAGTGCCTGGAGGCACCCCACTCTGCCAGCAAGCCTCCTTCCCGAAGGTGCTCAGCTCTCTCACTCCATGAGTTGGCACACCCACTGTAGCCAACTCGCTCTGTGGGCTAAGAAGCCCACTGCACCGTTTTGCATGGGTCTTCTGGTTCTGCTGTCATTTCACTGCCACAGCTTCTTGTCATTTCCATTATTGCATCTCTCTCTGTCTCTTGGGTCTAGGAAGTTCTCAGCACAGGGACCTCAGGTCCAAAGGATGCACTCTTTTCCTGGCTCTTCTTGTTGATGGTAGTGAGTTCCCCTTCTTTTTTGGGGATTGGCTCCCTTTAAGCCTAGTGGGATGGCAAAACTGACCAATCTTCTTTTAGGTAAATCCCTGTTCTCCTTTTAGCATATCCAATCAAGTGTTGGCTGAAGGTGGAGTTACCACACTCTCTGTAATCTATAATACCCAATAATCATTTCCATCATACATTTAGGTCTGTTTTACAACACTAGATAGGAGAAACATTCAGTATCTATAGTACATTCAAATAAACATAACCTTTTTAAGCATTCCAGTTTCATCTCTTCTCCACACCTTGACTATCTTCCCATTCATATACATATGACCTTGAAATCTGGCTGGGTGACACCAGAAGACCCTGACCCCCTGTCAATCATCTTGTTGAACTGGCCTGGCTTTTGCCCCAAGCCACTTCAAATGCAACTTTTCTATCCTCCATTTCCCTATCTGCTACTCCAGCATAACATCTCTTACTTTCCTCTCAGCCATTACAGATAACAACAAAACTACCCATCTAAGAATCAAAAGTTTTACTTCTCACACCCCTTTGTCCTTTCTATTCCAAAGTTGCATGCTTCTATGTGTCAGGAGTCATTAGATTGAACCTTACTTCCGGTACCAGCTGTAAGAATTGCATCATGGGGTCAGACCTCTTCATCTAATTTCACAAGGGGGAGGAGAGAGAATCATATTCCTATGAGGTGCAGGTCAAATATACCTTCACCCTGGAAACTTTTTACCAATTCTGACATCAGCCCTCCCTTCCATGGCACTCTCTACTTCTCTGCTGGGTTTCATGATTTTATGCAATGGTCACACAGAACTCACAGATTATATTCACAGTTATAGGGTTTATTAGGGAAGGAATAGGTTACAATTCAGAATCTAGTACAACTCAGGATATAGTTCTTAGGTCAGGGCAGCTTCTCAGCTGTGTCCGCAGGTAGCCCTCTCTGTCTCTCAGCCCTTGGCCCCTTAGCCCCTTGGCCCCTTGGTGCTTCATCCCCTTAGCTCCTCTACCTGGCCTCTACCCTGCTCAGGCAAGTGTTACAAAACTCCTATCTATGCCAATAAGTGCCCAGAGATAGCTCACTCCTCCAGGAAACCTTAACTTAAATGCGCTCAGCTCTCTCGCTCGATAGGTTGTCAAACCTAACTCTGCCAAGGGCCTGGAGGCACTTCACTCTGCTAGCAAGCCTCCTGCCTGAAGGTGCTCAGCCCTCTCGCTCCTTGAGTTAGCACACCCACTGTAGCCGCCTTGCTCCATGGCCTGGGAAGCCCAATGTGCTATTTCATGCCAGTCAACTGGTTCTGCTGCGGCTGTTTCACTGTTGCCACTTCTTGCCATCTTGCACCATCTCTAGTGTTACAGCTCTCTCTGTCTCCTGGGTGTAGGAGGTTCTCAGCTCAGGGACCCTAGCTCCAAAGGACACACTCTGCTCCCAGCCCTTCTTCTTCTTGATGATACTGAGGTCCCCTCTCTGCTTTTGGGATTGGCTTCTTTTAAGCCTAGTGAGATAGCAAACTGACCAATCCTTTTATTAAGGTTTCACATACCTTATTTGCCTAGTCCCATTCCCACAAGGGGGGCCCTGGTGGCACAATGGTTAAAAGCTACAGCTTCTAGCTAAAACTTTGGCAGTTCGAATCCACCAGCTGCTTCTTGGAAACCTTATGGGGAAGTTCTACTCTGTCCTATAGTGTCACTATGAATTAGAATCAACTCGATGACAATGGATATTCCTATATGGGTTCCATGCACCTTATTTGCATTAGCAGGCTGTCCAATCCTCTTGGTGGGCCACAAGCACCTTATTTGCATGGTGTCACTCAATCATATTGTGGGAGTCACAAGACCAGGATTGGCTAGAAGGGTCATATTAAGTAATTCACTACACTACAACTTGATACCCATTGAATGATGTCATGTATTGAATAGTTTCTCCCAAAAATATGTGTCAACTTGGCTAGGTCATAATCCCCAGTGTTTGGTGGTTTTCCTTCATTTTGTAATCTGATGCAATTGTCCTGTGTGTTGTAAATTGTAATCTCCATCTGTGGTAAATGAGGCAGGATTAGGCTATGTTAAAAAAGAGGATTAGTGTGGATGCAATACCCTTACTCAGGTCACAGCCCTGATCTGATGTAAAGGAAGTTTCCCTGGGACGTGACGTGCATTACCTTTTATCTAACAAGAGATAAAAAGAGAGAGAATTGATCAGAGAGGAGCCTCTTACTACTAAGTAAGAAGAGCTGGGAGCAGAGTGTGTCCTTTGGACCTGGGGTCCCTGTGCTGAGAAACTTCTAGACCAGGGGAAGATGGATGACAAAGACTTTCCTCCAGAGCCGATAGGAAGAGAAAAAACTTTCCCTGGAGCTGACACCCTGAATTTGGACTTTTAGCCTCCTAAACTGTGAAAGAATAAATTTCTGTTTGCTAAAACCATCCACTTGTAGGATTTCTGTTATAACAATACTAGATAGCTAAGACAAATGACTATCACAAAACAAAAAGAAAATAACATATTTTGGCAAGTATATAGGGAAATTTTAACCATAGTGTGTTGCTTGTGGGAATGTAAAATGGCAGTTACTGTGAAAGATAGTTTTGTGCTTTCTCAAGATGTAAAACATAGAATTACCATATGACTCAGTAATTCCATTCCTAGCTATATACCCAAAACACTTTAAAGAAGTGACTCAGACACTTGTAACCCAATGCTTATTGAAACATTATTCATAATAACTAAAGGGTGGAAACAACTCAAGTGTCCATCAACAGAAAAATGAATAAAGAAAATATGGTCTATACATACAATAGATTACTATTAAGCCACAGAAAGAAATTAAATTCTGATACATGTTACAGCTTGGATGAGTCTTGACAACATTATGGTAAGTAAAATAAGCCAGACACAAAAGGACAAATACTGTATGATCTCACTCATATAAAATATTTACAATAGGCAAATGCATAGAGACAAAAGCTTATTAGTGGTTACCAGTGGCTGGGGGGAGGGTGAAATGAGAAGTTATTGCTTAAGGTATATGGAGTTTGTGATTAGAGTGATAAACATTTGGAAATCTATAGGCATGATGGTTGCACAGTATGGTGAACGTAAGTAATATCACTGAATTGTACATTTAAATATGGTTAAAAAAGAAAAAATATAAATAACAATATAATATAGAGAAAAAATTAATTGTAATCAACAGAGAAGCCACCAAGAAAATAACTAAAAATATATAGTAAACAAAATAAAAAGTGAAATAGGTCAGTACCCTAGGATATAGTCATCTAACACAAAAGAAGGTAGTAATGGAGGGAATGAAGAACCAAAAATATACAAGACATACAAAAAACAAGGAACAAAATGGCAGGAGTTCTTTCTTATCAGTAATTACATTAAATGTAAATAGATTAAACTCTCCAATTAAAAGGCAAAGATTGGAAGAATGGATAACAAAATATGATCCTACTATATGTTGTCTAAGGAGCCCTGGTAACCCAGTGGTTAAAGCGATTGACTGCCAACTGAAAGGTCAGTGGTTCAAAACCACCAGTGGCTCTGCAGGAGAAAGATGTGGCAGTCTGCTTCCATAGAGATTTATATCCTCAGAAATTCTATGGGGTCACTATCAGTCAGAATCAACTCTATGGCAGTAGGGTGGATATATGTTGTCTGGAGCCCTGGTAGCACAACACTGAACCACTCTGCTGCTAACTGAAACGTTGGCAGTTCAAAAACCCACCAGCAACTCTGCAAGAGAGATGTGGCAATCTACTCTCATAAAGATTAAACAAATTTTTCGGTTAGCAGCCAAGTGCTTAACTACTGCTTCACCAGGGCCCCCTTTCCTAAAAAGTACAACACATAAAGCTCTACGGGGCAGTTTTACTCTGTCATGTAGGGTTGCTATGAGTCAAAAATTGACTCAACAACACTTAACAACAATAACATACATTGTCTACAAGGGACTTTCTTTAGATATAAACACATACATACGTTGAAAGTAAAAGAATGGAAAAAATTTCATTCAAATGGTAATCAAAAGAGGGCTGGAGTGACTATACCAATATCAGAAGACAAGGTAGAATTTAGGGGAAAAATGTTAAAGAGCAAAGAGTGACATTTATAATAATAAAAACTTCAAACCATCATGAAACTATGACAATTATAAAAGTATATGCACCTGTCTTAGTCATCTAGTGCTGCTCTAACAGAAATACAATGAGTGCATGGCTTTAACAAAGTGTTTATTCTCTTACAGTCCAGTAGGCTACAAGTCCAAATTCAGGGTGTCAGCTCCAGGGAAGGTTTTCTCTGTCAGCTCTGGAGGAAGGTCCTTGTCATTAGTCTTCCCTTGGTCTGGGAGCATCTCAGCACAGGAACCTCAGGTCCAAAGGACGCACTCTGCTCCTGGCACTGCTTTCTTGGTGGTATGAGGTCCCCCGATTCTCTGCTTGCTTCCCTTTCCTTTTATCTTTTGTAAAGTAAAAGGTGGTGCAGGCCACACCCTAAGGAAACTCCCTTTACATTGGATCAGGGATGTGACCTGGATAAGGGTGGTATTACAATCTCACCCTAACCCCCTTTAACATAAAATTACAATCACAAAATGGAGGCAAACCACACAATTCTGGGAATCATGGCCCAGCCAAATTGATACACACATTTTTGGGGGGACATAATTCAAACCATGAGAGCACCCAACAACAGATCCTCAAAATACATGAAGCAAAAATGGACTAAACTGAAGGGAGAGCAGACTCTTCTACAATATTGAATGGAGACTTCCATATCCCACCTTCAATAATGGATAGAACAAGACAGAAGTTTAATAAGAAAATAGAGGACTTGGGAGAGGCGTGGTCAACATGGCGGAGTAGTTAGACACTTCCTATATCCATCTTACGAACAAAGACCTGGAAAAACAAGTGATATGATTCTATGCAAACATCTGCCAGCCCTGAACAAGGCAAGGTTAAGAAATCTGTCTGAGTGATACAGGAGAGGAACACCGTTTGGAAGAGGTGAGTAGGGCTAGAGCCACGGTGGCAAAACTGCAGAACCACAGCCATGCCAGTCCGTGGTGAAGCAGGCAAACAGCTGTGCTGTGTGTGCACTCGGGAAGCAGTTTCCACAAGAGACCTGGCAGCAGAGCTTCTGCTTGGACACTCCGAACCAGTGAAGAGCAGCTCCCAAGAGGCTAGGATAAGTACACAAGTACACCCTTTCACAGGGATTTTAAAAAAAAGCCCATTTGGGAAAAGCCTCTCTCCCTTATACCGCCTCCCTCCACACTCTGAACCAGACTTAGGAAAAACCTCTCTCCCTTTTACCTCCTCCCTCCGTGCTCTGCACCAGGAGTCTGCTGGGCCAGAAGTAGATCCCAAAGGTGCCCTGACCCATTCTTCTGACCTTGGAGAGGGAACAAATAAGCTGCTGGCTCCCCAGGCCAGGAACACAGGGTCAGCACAGCTCCTTTGCTGGCCACAGCTATCAGGGGTCCACAGACTCTGAGTGCCTTACACCCCTGTATAGACTTGTGGGGACCCATCTCAACAGCGTTAGCCCTCATTGCCACAGTACAACAGGGCAAACATCTGAAGTGTAACTTCAACTTCTTTGGCTGTGAATGGGAAGAATTGTGACTCTCGAAACAGCTGTGCCCCTTAAGTACGCACTTCTATTAATCTGCAGCAAGGTCTTGAGGACAGGTGGTAACACCTAAAGTGCCTAGTCACCTGTTACAGGAGTTCAAGAAAAAGTGGTGCCCTCGAGTCTTTACAGCCAACAGAGTGGGGTGCTCTTAGTCCGACTGCAAAACTCACCTACCTACTCACCCTACAGAATAGGGACACACTTTCCTTTCAGAATGTCAGGGGCAGCCATAGGCCCCCTGCCTGGCTCAGCATCTGATCCCCTACCACAGCCAGAGTCCAGTGCCTGCACCAATCACCCATGCCTCTCTAGGACAGGGGGTGAGAGCCTGCATCACACACTTGGTGACCAACTGCCTGAACACCAAAGCTGAACCCATATAGGAAAATTTAACGGACTCCTGTGTGCACATACTTAGTTACAGAACTAACTACCTGGTGACAGGACGTTAGAGATCCAAAGGTGTCAAAAATCAAACTAGTGCACACGGGCAGCCTATTTGGGCATAACAAAACAAAACAAAATAAGAAGCTAGGTTTCACTAAGCAAACACAAAATAAAATTATAATAAATTATTGATGGCTCAGAGACAACAATCAATATCAAGTCACATAAACAGGAAGTCCATGATGGCTTCGGCAAGCTCCCAAAATAAAGAACCAATAAATTCTCTGGAGGAAGAGAACTTCTTGGAATTACCAGAGGCAGAATGCAAAAGATTAATATACATAACTCTTCTAGAAATAAGAAAGAAAATTCGACAGAATGCATAAACATCCAGGGAACATACAGACAAAGTAGTAGAGGAATTTAAAAAAGTGATTCAAAAACATAATGCCAAATTTAATAGGCTGCAAGAATCCATAGAGAGACGGCAATCAGAAATCCAGAAGATTAACAATAAAATTTCAGAATTAGACAACTCAATAGAAAGTCATAGGAGCAGAATTGAGGCAGTAGAAGTTAGAATTAAAGACATTGAAGATAAATCTCTTGACACCAACTTATATGAGGAAAAACCAGATAAAAGAATTAAAAAGAATGAAGAAACTCTAAGAGTCATGTGGGACTATTAAGCGAAATAACCTACAAGTGATTGGAGTACCAGACCGGGGTGGGGATAACAGAAAATACAGAGAAAATTGTTGAAGATTTGTTGACAGAAAACTTCCCTGATATCATGAAAGATGAGAAGATATCTATCCAAGATGCTCATCGAACCCCACATAAGGTAGATCCCAAAAGAAAGTCACCAAGACATATTAGAATCAAACTTACCAAAACCAAAGATAAAGAGAGAATTTTAAGACCTTCTAGGGATACAACAAAAGTCATCTACAAAGGAGAGTCAATTAGAAAAAGCTCGGACTACTCAGCAGAAACCATGCAGGCTAGAAGGCAATGGGATGACATATTTAAAGCCTTGAAGGAAAATAACTGTCAGCCAAGAGTTATATAACCAGCAAAACTGTCTCTCAAATATGCTGGCGAAATAAGGGCATTTCCAGATGAACAGAAGTTCAGGGAATTTGCAAAAACCAAACCAAAATTACAAGAAATAATAAAGGGAGTCCTATGGTTAGATAATCAATAACACCAGCTAACAATGCAAGACTAGAACACAGGATAGAGCAACCAGATAATGACTCAGATACGGAAATCGAAATTACATCAAAGCTAAAACATTGGAAATAGGGAAACAGATATCAATAGGTAAAAAAAGGATAATATTAAAACAAAAAAAGAGGGACTTAAAAAATAGAGACATTCATTTTCTATATGGAAGGGAAGTTAAGGTGATATAAAGTAATAAAAGACTGGTATAAACTTAGAGAAATAGGGGTAAATATTAAGGCAACCACAAAGGAATCTAACTATCCTACAAATCAAAATAAAAAAGTAGAAAACCATAAAGACCCAGCAAACACAAAATCTACAGCAAAGAATAAGATGAAAAAAAAATACATAAAGAAAAACGACTCAGCACAGAAAATTGAGGAGAACAAAGAAACTGTGAATAACACACAAAAAGAGATATCAGGATGACAGCACTAAACTCATACCTATCAATAATTACACTGAATGTAAAAAGACTTAATGCACCAATAAAGAGACGGAGAGTGGTAGATTGGATAAAAAAGCATGATCCATCTATATGCTGCCTACAAGAGATGAACCTTAGTCTTAAAGACACAAACAGGCTAACACTCAAAAGATGGGAAAAAATATATCAAGCAAACAACACTCAAAAAAGAGGAGGAGTGGCAATATTAATCTCTGACAAAACAGACTTTAAAGTAAAATCCATCACAAAGGATAACGAGGGGCACTATATAACGATTAAAGGGTCAATACAGCAGGAGGACATATCAATAATAAATATTTACGCACCCAGCAAGAGGGCTCCAAAATACATAAAACAAACTCTAACAGCTCTGAAGAGACAGATAGACAGCTCCACAATAGTAATAGGAGACTTCAACACGCCACTTTCAGTGAAGGACATAACATCCAGAAAGAAGCTCAACAAAGACATGGAAGAGCTAAATGCTACAATCAACCAACTTGATCTCACAGACATATACTGAACTCTGCACCCAGCAGCAGCCAAGTATACTTTCTTTTCCAACACACATGGAACGTTCTCCAGAATAGACCACATATTAGGCCATAAAGCAAGCCTTAAAAAAATCCAAAACATCGAAATACTACAAAGCATCTTTTCTTACCATAAAGCCATAAAACTGGAAATCAACTACACAAAAAGCAAGGAAAAAAAATCAAACACATGGAAAGTGAACAACACCTTGCTCAAAAACTACTGGGTTATAGACGAAATTAAGGATGGAATAAAGAAATTCATAGAATCAAACGAGAATGAAAACATCCTACCAGAACCTTTGGAACACAGCAAAAGCAGTGCTCAGAGGTCAGTTTATAGCAATAAATGCACACATCCAAAAACAAGAAATGCTCATAATCAAAGCATTAACCCTACAACTGGAACAAGTGGAAAGAGAGCAGCAAAGGAAGCCTACAGGTGCCAGAAGGAAGGAAATAATAAGAATTAGAGCAGAATTAAATGAAATAGAAAATAGAAAAACAATTGAAAGAGTTAAGAAGTCCAAAAGCTGGTTCTTGGAAAAGATCAACAAAAATGATAAACCATTGGCCAAACTGACAAAAGACAAACTGGAGAGGAAGCAGATAACATGTATAAGAAATGAGATGGGTGATATCACAACAGACTCAACTAAAATTAAAAGAATGGTAACAGAATACTATGAAAAATTGTACTCTGACAAATTTGAAAACCTAGAGGAAATGGACAAATTTCTAGAAACTCACTACCTACCTAAATTAACACAGAGGTAGAAAAACTAAATAAACCCATAAGAAAAGAAGAGATTGAAAAGGTTATTAAAAAACTGCCAATTAAAAAAAAAATCCCTGGCCCAGATGGCTTCACTAGAGAATTCTACCAAACTTTCAGAGAAGAGATAACACCACTTCTACTAAAGGTATTTCAGAGCACAGAAAGGGATGGATTTCTCCCATACTCATTCTATGAAGCCAGCATAACCCTGATACCAAAACCAGGTAAACACACTACAAAAATAGAAAATTAGAGACCGATATCCCTCATGAACATTGACGCAAAAATCCTCAACAAAATTTTAGCCAATACAATTCAGCAACATATCAAAAAAGTAATTCACCATGGCCAAGTGGTATTTATACCAGGTTTGCAGGGATGGTTCAGCATTAGGAAAACGATCGACGTAATCCATGACATAAATAAAACAAAAGACAAGAACCACATGATCTTATCAATCTATGCAGAAAAGGCATTCGATAACGTCCAACACCCATTCATGATAAAAACTCTCAAAAAAATAGGAATAAAAGGGAAATTCCTGAGTATAATTAAGGGCATTTATACGAAACCAATAGCCAATATCATCCTGAATGGATGGACTTTGAAAGCACTCCCCTTGAGAACAGGAACCAGACAAGGATGCCCTTTATCACGACTATTATTCAACATTGTGCTGGAGGTGGTAGCCAGAGAAGTTAGGCTAGAAAAAGAAATAAAGGGAATCCAAATAGGTAGGGAAGAATTCAAAGCATTTCTATTCGCAGATATGATCTTATACATGGAAAACCCCAAAGAATCCACAAGAAAACTACTGAAACTAATAGAAGATTTCAGCAAAGTTTCAGGATACAAGATAAACATACAAAAATCAATTAGATTCCTTTACACCAACAAAGAGAACCTTGAAGAGGAAATCACCAAATCAATACCATTTACAATAGCCCCCAAGAAGA
>NW_004444160.1:3655994-3662068 GCF_000243295.1 Trichechus manatus latirostris
GGGGTCTGGGGACCATGCTTTCAGGGGACATCTAGGTCAATTGGCATAACAAAGCTTATTAAGAAAATGTTATGCATCCTACTTTTGTGAGTGACGTCTGGGGTCTTAAAAGCTTGCAAGCGGCCATCTAAGATGCATCAATTTGTTCCAACCACTTGGAGTAAAGGAGAACAGAGAACACCAAAGACACAAGGAAACTATTGACCCAAGAGACAGAATGGGCCACATAAACCAGAGACTTCATCAGCCTGAGACCAGAAGAACTAGATGGTGCCCAGCTACCACCAATGAACATCCTGACAGGGAACACAACAGAGGGGCCCTGATGGAGCAGTAGGACGATGAGATGCAGAACTCAAATTCTAGTAAGAAGACCAGACTTAATGGTCTGACTAAGACTGGAGGTGCCCCGGAAAGCATGGCCCCTGGTCTCGCCATCACCCCAGCACTAAAACAATTTCTGAGGCCAACTCTTCAGACAGGGATTGGACCGGACTGTGGGACATAAAGTGATACTTGTGAAGAATGTGCCTCTTAGACAAATAGATAAAAGAGACCAAAGAGGCTGCTTCTGTCCAGAGGTGAGATGGGAAGGCAGAGAGAGTTAGGAGCTGGTTGAATGTTCATGGGGAATCAGGGGCAGAGGGGAGGAGT
Organism: Trichechus manatus latirostris; assembly: GCF_000243295.1. Taxonomy (NCBI): domain Eukaryota; kingdom Metazoa; phylum Chordata; class Mammalia; order Sirenia; family Trichechidae; genus Trichechus; species Trichechus manatus. The sequence continues at coordinate 3,656,649 of NW_004444160.1, forward strand.
ATGCTGTCGCAGAATGGGGTGAGTGGTTGAGGTCTCATAACAATGTATGTTAAAAATAAAAAATAAAAAAAAGAAAATAGAGGACTTGAACAATAGTATAAACCAGCTAGACCTAACAGACATATAATGAACTTTCCATCCAACAATAGCAGAATTTACATTCTTCTAAAGTACACATGGGAAATTTGCTGTGACTAACCATATGTTTGGCTGCAAAACAAGTCTCAATAAGTTTAAAAATTCTGAAATCTTACAAAATATCCTTCCCAACAATGATATGAAATTAGAAGTCTATTGCAGAAAGAAATCTGCAAAACACAGACTTATGTGGAAATTAAAGAGCACTCTCTTAACCAATGGGTCAAAGAAGAAATCACAGAGAAATTAGAAATACTGTGAGAGAAATGAATATGAAAATAAAATATACCAAAACTTACTGAATGCAGTGAAAGCAGTGTTGAGGGGAATTTTTAGCTGTAAGCATCTACATTAAAAAAGAAAGAAGATCACATATCAATAACTTAACTGTTCTTTATGGTTCTACAATTCTTTCAAATCACTATTATGCCTTCAAAATACACATGCATATGAACTCATAATGTAAAGTTAGAAATAGAAATATATCTACCTTTGTGAGAATCTGTAACCATTAACTATAAGTCTTTAGAAACCTGTAAGTCATTAGAAAGTTATTTAGAAAATTTTGGAAATTAGATATGCAAACATAGAAGTATGTGAAGAATGTGGTAAGTAGCATTTGAGTTGACTTAAACTCAGCATGCTGTGATAAAGAATATGTAACATAGTTAATCTTTGTAAACTAGCCTTGAGACATAAATCTGAGAAAGACTATTTCTTCTTCACTTTTGTTGGATAATTTTGCTGCATAAAAATTTCTACGTGTTTTTTTTTTTTCTTTCAAAATTTTAAACATTTCATTGCAATTTCTTCTTGCTTGCACGGTGTCATGGATTGAACTATGTCCCCCCAAAAATGTGTGCATCAATTTGGCTGGGCCATAATTCCCTGTATTGTGTAATTTTCCTATATGTTGTAAATCCTGCCTCTAGGATGTTAGTGAGGGAGGATGGGTGGCAGTTGTGTTAGTGAGGCAGGACTCAATCTACAAGATTGAACTGTGTCTTGAGGCAATCTCTAGAGATATAAAAGAGAGAAGCGAGCAGAGAGACAGGGGTTCCTCATACCACCAAGAAAGGAGTGCCAGGAGCAGAGTGTGCCCTTCAGAACTGGGGTCCCCGCACGGAGAAGCTCCTATACCGGGGGAAGATTGATGAGAAGGCCAACAGAGACAGAAGGCCGTCCCCTGGAGCTGACACCCTGAATTTGGACTTTTAGCCTACTTTACTGTGAGGAAATAAACTTCTCATTGTTAAAGCCATCCACTTGTGGTATTTCTGTTATGGCAGCACTAGATAACTAAGACACACTGTTTATGATATGTTCAATGTAATTTTTATTCTTATTCTTCTATAGGTTAGGTGCCCCTCAATTTCTTTTAAGATTTTCCCTTTGTTTTTTATTTTCTTCATTTTGAATATAATATGTCTAGGTGTAAATCTTTGGTATTTATGTTGTTTGGTGTTCTCTGAGCTTCCTGGATCAGTGGTTGACATCTTCATTAATTTTGGAAAATTGTTGACCATTATTACTTTAAATATTTTTTCTAATCCTTTTTCTCTTTCTTTTCCTGGTATTCCATTTATGTGTATGCTATACAAACACTTGCAAGTACACGGTTTTGTATTGTTCCATAGTTCTTAAATATTCTGTTTATTACTATTATTCTTTTTTATCCTGCATTTTAGTTAAGTAACTATCTACTTGACTTATCTTCAAGCTCCCTGATTCTTTCCTTGGCCACATCTAGTCTACTGATAAGTATTATCAAGGACATTCTTCATTTGTTACTGTGTTTTTGAGTTCTGGCATTTCCTTTTGATTCTTTTTTAGAGTTTCCATCTGTCTGTTTACATTACCCATCTTTTATTGCATGCTGTTTATATTTTTCCTTACTATATACTCATAGTTGTTTGAAATTTCCTGTCTAATAATTCCAAAATCTGTGTAATAGTTGAGGATACTTTTGCTTGCTTTGTCTCTTCAGATTATGTTTCTATTTTGCCTTTTAGCATGCATTGTAATTTTTTGTTGAAATAGGAGATTTACTAAAGTTCCTGTTATTGGGTAATAAAACTTAAGTAAATAGGTCGTTAGTGTGAGGATTTATGTTACTCTGGCTAGGAGCTGGACTGTGTTTAATGTTTGCTGTAGTTGCATGTGTCAGAGGCTTCAATTTCCTCTAGTGTCCCTGTTTTTGTTTTATCTTTGTTATTTTGTATTTCCTCAAGAATTCCTTCTTAAACAGAGTCTGTGTCTTACAGCCCTTTTAGTAGTAGTCCATTTTTATTATAGTGTAGCATTATTGATGTGTTGGTAAGGTGTGGGGGAGGGGAAGCATTAAAATTGTATCAATGCTCAGTCTTTTAGTGGGCCTGAGTTCTTGGGCAGTGACACTTAGCAATGTTTGTTAGATTTTTTTTTCCTCTTCTTATGTAAGACTGAAAGGCTAAAGCTAGCAGGAGTTGGCTAGTTTCCCTTCTCAGGTCATATAAGGCACTGATAATGTTTTTCTTTTTCTTTTTTTCTTCTGTTGGAGAGTAGACCTTTATTTTGAAGAAGACTCTTGTTATATTTCCAAATAGTTGCTTTTTTCCTCTGAAGTGAAATGTGAGAGAGCTTTTATGGAATTTTCACTGTGAGAACCTGTTTGGGTCCCTGGAGGTAAAATTCATGAATGCATGAAGATCCTATATAACTGGGTTCCCAGGAATTTCTCACTCTCAACCTCATCCACACTCAGTCTCAAGCAGTTGAACCCTATGACCTCAATTATCTGATGGATCTGAAAAAAAATTCATTGATTTTCAGTTTGTTCAGCATTTTTCTTGTTGTAATGGCAGGGGTGATGATTTTCAAGCTCTTTGCATGTCAGAGCTGAAAACAGAAATCTCTCTTTTTCACTTTTTACAACACTTTAAATTTAGGTATAATACAGATACAGAAAAGTACACATATGATAAGCAACAGCTCATTTAATTTTCACAAAGTGAACACTCCAATGAAATCAGAATGCTGATCAAGAAACGAAAGATTACCAACACTCCAGAAGCCCCCCTCAGCACACTTTTACTATCATTATTCCACAAAGGTAACCACTACCTTGCGTTCTAACCCACAGCTTGTTTCAACTTTATAAAAATTGAATCATACTCTATCTTCTCTTTTTTTTAAATTCTAGTTTTTTTTTGCTCACTGTTATGTTTGTCAATTTCATCTGTGCAACTATATAGATCATTCTCTTTACTTTTTTAAGTATGTATATTCCTTTGTGCGAATACACCATAATTTATCTATCCAAATTACTCTTGATGGTTATTTCTGTAGTTTCCAGTTTGGGGCTATTATAAATAACATTATTATGAGCCTTCTTATACATGTTATTTCTGTAGTTTCCAGTTTGGGGTTATTATAAATAACATTATTACGAGCCTTCTTATACATGTTTTTTGGTGAATATATACATGCATTTTTGTAGGGTAGAGTTGCTAGGTCTTGGGGCATGAGTATGTTCAGCTTTAGTAAATAACATTAGTTTACCCTCCCACCAGCAGTTTATGAAAATTCTAATTGCTCTACTTTTTCTCTAATACTTGGCCTTTTATGTCTTTTTATTTTAATCTTTCGTGTTGGAGTATAGTAGTATCATGCTGCTGTTTTCATTTGCATTCCCCTGATGATTAATAAAACTGAGCATCTTTTCATGTGTTTGTTAGCCATGTAAATATCCTGTGTTGCTCATTTTTCTATTGGATCATCTGGATTTTTCTTATTTATTTGTAAGAGTTCTTTATATATTCTGAATATTAGTCATTTGAAATACATGTATTGCAAATATTTTCTCTCATTTTGTGTATTGATCTTTATTTCTTTAAGGTATCTTTGGAGCCCTGGTGGTGCAGGGGTTAAGAACTCGGCTGCTAACCAAAAGGTTGGCATTTCAAATCTACCAGTCCCTCCGCTGAAACTTTATGAGGGCAGTTCTACTCTGTCCAACAGGGTTGCTGTGAGTTGGAATTGACTTGATGGCAAAGGGTACTTTTTTGTTTGTTTGGATTAAAGTATTTAAAATTTTAATATACTTAAATTTATCTACTTCCAGGTAAGATCCAGTAGGTAGTGACAGGCCAACATTTTTGTTGCAACAAGTGGGAATAAAAAGCAAATAAAAGGCAAAAGTCATATTTTTAAAGGCATTAAGAAATATAGAAGCAATGGAGATGAAATGAACTCAAATTCAAGAAAAGGGAGAATTGTTGTGAAGTGAGCTGATAATTGATATACTTCTCCCACCTCATATTCCTGCTCTGGGGTAATTTGCAGATTCCCAGTGCAAGTTGAGGAACAGGCATGACTCAGGAGTATTTTTTTTTTAATTGCTCTATTGTAAGACAAGCACTTACCAACTTAAAACAAGACTAAATGCCTTGGAGTTAAATATAAGTATAAAAATATTGTTTCTATTTTTTCTCTAGAGACTTATAAAAGTCTGAGTATATTAACATACCTTGACCAGAATAAAAGCACAAGACTTTATTCAGGTAAATAAGTGTGTGAAAAGATTTTTTTTTCATTTTTTTTTATTGTAGTTTAAATGAAGTTTACATTTCAAGTTAGTCTCCCATACAAAAATTTATACATACACTGTTATGGGACTGTAATTGCTCTCCCCATACTGTGACAGCACACTCCTCCTTTCCACTCCTGATTCCCCATGTCCATTCAACCAGCTCCTAATCCTCTCTGCCTTCCCTTCTCACCTCTGGACAGAAACTGCACATTTAGTCTCTTGTATCTGCTTGAGCTAAGAGACACATTCCCACGAGTATCACTTTATGTCCTACAGTCCAGTCCAATCCCTGTCTGAAGAGTTGGCCATGGAAATTGTATTATTTCTAGGCTGATAGAGAATCCAGGGGCCACACTTTACGGGGTTCCTCCAGTCTCGGTCAGACCATCAAGTCCTGTCTTCTTACTAGAATTTGAGTTCTGCACCCCACCTTTCTCCTGCTCCATCAGGGACTCTCTATTGTGTTCCCTGTCAGGGCGGTCATTGTTAGTAGCCCGGCACCATCTAGATCTTCTGGCCAAAGGCTGATGAAGTCTCTGGTTAATGTAGCCCTTTCTGTCTCTTGGGCTAATACTTTCCTTGTGCCTTTGGAGTTCTTCATTCTCCTTTACTCCAGGTGGTTGGGACCAATTGATGCATCTTAGGTGGTCACTTCCAAGCGTTTAAGACCCCAGACGCCACTCACCAAAGTAGGATGCAGAACATTTTCTTA
>NW_004444160.1:3662507-3663675 GCF_000243295.1 Trichechus manatus latirostris
CTATTGTGAACAGTGCTGCAATGAACATGGGTGTGCATATATCTATTCGTGTGAAGGCTCTTATTTCTCTAGGATATATTCCAAGGAGCAGGATAGCTGGATCGTATGGTACTTCTATTTCTAGCTTTTTAAAGAAGCGCAAAGTCGATTTCCAAAGTGGTTGTACCATTTTACATTCCCACCAACAGTGTAGAAGTGTTCAAGTCTCTCCACAACCTCTCCAGCATTTATTATTTTGTGGTTTTTGATTAGTGCTAGCCTTGTTGCGGTGAGATGATATCTCATTGTAATTTTGATCTGCATTTCCCTAATGGCTAATGATCGTGAGAATTTCTACATGTGTCTGTTAGCTGCCTGAATATCTCCTTTGGCGAAATGCCTGTTCATATCCTTTGCCCATTTTTTAATTGGGTTACTTGTCTTTTTGTTGTTGAGGTTTTGCAGTATCTTGTAGATCTTAGAGATTAGGCGCTGATTTGATTTGTCTTAGCCAAAAATTTTTTCCCAGTCTGTAGGTTGCCTTTTGACTCTTTTGGTGAAGTCTTTTGATGAGTATAAGCGTTTGATTTTTAGGAGCTCCCACTGATCTAGTCTCTCTTCTGGTGCTTGTGCATTGTTAGTTATGGTTCGCATTGTGTTTATGCCATGTATTGTGTTCCTAGCATTGTCCCTATTTTTCTTCCATGATCTTTATCATTTTTGATTTTACATTTAAGTCTTTGATCCATTTTGAGTTACTTTTTGTGCATGGTGTGAGGTATGGGTCTTGTTTCGTTTTCTGCAGATGGATATCCAGTTATGCCAGCACCATTTGTTAAAGAGGCTGTCTTTTCCCCCAGTTAATGGATTTTGGGCCTTCATCAAATATCAGCTGCTCATAGGTAGCTGAGTTTATATCTGGATTCTCAACTCTGTTCCATTGGTCTATGTATGTGTTGTTGTACCAATACCATGCTGTTTTGACTATTGTGGCTGTATAATAGACCTTAAAATCAGGTCATGTGAGGCCTCCCACTTTGTTCTTCTTCTTGAGTAATGCTTTATTTATTTGGGGTCTCTTCCCTTTCCATATGAAGTTGATGATTTGTCTCTCCATCTCATTAAAAAATGCCAGTGGACTTCCGGCAAGATGGCGCTCTAGGCAGAAACACCACGCCGTCCCTCCACA
>NW_004444160.1:3674911-3676357 GCF_000243295.1 Trichechus manatus latirostris
TCAGTTTTGTTGGTCTTTTCAAAGAACCAGCTTTTGGTCTTGTTAACTCTTTTAATTTTTTTTCTATTCTCTATTTCATTTAATTCTGCTCTAATTTTTATTATTTCCTTTCTTCTGGCACCCGAGGGCTTCTTTTGCTGCTCTCTTCCTACTTGTTCCAGTTGTAGGTTAATGTTTTGATTATGACCCCTTTTCCTTTTGGATGTGTGCATTTATTGCTATAAACTGACCTCTGAGCACTGCTTTTGCTGTGTCCCAAAAGGTTTGGTAGGATGTGTTTTCATTCTCGTTTGATTCTATGAATTTCTTTATTCCATCCTTAATTTCTTCTATAACCCAGTAGTTTTTGAGCAAGGTTTTTTTTTTCAGTTTCCATGTGTTTGAATTTTTCTTCCTTGCTTTTTCTGTTGTTGATTTCTACTTTTATGGCTTCATGGTCAGAAAAGATGCTTTGTAATATTTTCATATTTTGGATTTGTCCTAATATGTGGTCTATTCTGGAGAATGTTCCATATGCATTGGAAAAGAAAGTATACTTGGCTGCAGAGTTGGGTATATGTCTATGAGATCAAGTTGGTTGATTGTATCATTTAGATCTTCCGTGTCTTTGTTGAGCTTCTTTCTGGATGTTCTGTCCTTCACCAAAAGTGGCATATTGAAGTCTCCTACTACTATTGTGGAGCTGTCTATCTCTCTTTTTAGTGCTGTTGGAGTTTGTTTTATGTATTTTGGAGCCCTGTCATAGGTGCGTAAATATTTTTTATATTTATGTCCTGCTGGTATATTGACCCTTTAATCATTATATAGTGTCCTTCCCTATTCTTTGTGGTGGATTTTACTTTAAAGTTTATTTTGTCAGAGGTTAATATTGCCACTCCTGCTCTTTTTTGAGTGTTGTTTGCTTGATATATTTTTTTCCATCCTTTGAGTTTTAGCTTGTTTGTGTTTTAAGTCTAAGGTGTGTCTCTTGTAGGCAGCATATAGACCGATCATGCTTTTTTATCCAATCTGTCAGTCTTTGTCTCTTTATTAGTGCATGTAGTCCACTTACAATCAGTGTAATTATTAATAGGTATGAGTTTAGTGCTGTCATTTTGATGTCTTTTTTTGTGTGTTGTTCACAGTTTCTTTGTTCTCCTTAATTTTCTGTTCTGAGTTGTTTTTCTTTATGTATTTTCTTTTCATCTTTTTCATTGTTGTAGATTTTGTGTTTTTGCTGAGTCTTTATATTTTTTCTATTTGGATTTGTAGAATTGTTAGTTTCCTTTGTGGCTTATTTAATATTTACCCCTATTTTTCTAAGATTATACCAGTCTTTTATTTCTTTATATCACCTTGACTTCCCCTCCATATGAAAAATCTATGTCTGCACTTTTTAAGTCCCTCTTTTTTGTTTTAATGTTGTCTTTTTTTACATACTGATATCTCTGTTTCCCTATTTTCAAT
>NW_004444160.1:3677253-3679429 GCF_000243295.1 Trichechus manatus latirostris
AGAGTTCTGTATCTTAATCTTTTGTATTCTGCCTCTGGTAATTCCAAGAAATTCTATTCCTCCATAAAATTTGTTGATTCTTTATTTTAGTAGCTTGCTGAAGCCATCATGGACTGCCTCTTTATGTGATTTGATATTGACTGTTGTCTCTGAGCCATCAATAAGTTATTATAATTTTATTTTATATTTGTTTAGCATGTCCTAGCTTCTTGTTTTCTTGTTTTGATATGTCCATATAGGCTGCTGGTGTGTGCTAGTTTGATTGTTGGCAACTTTGAAGCTCTAACGTACTGTCACCAGGTATTTAGGTCTGTAACTAAGTATGTGCTCCCAGGAGTCTGTTAAATTTTCCTGTGTGGATTAAGCTCAGGTGTCCAGGAAGTCGGTCACCAATTATGTGGTGCAGGCTGTCACCTACAGTCTGAGAGAAGCATGAGTGATTGGTGTAGGCACAGGTATCTGGCTGCAGTAGGGTGTCACATGTTGATCAAGGCAGGGTGCTTATGGCTGCCCAAGTGTCTGAAAGGAAAGTATATCCCTGTTCCCTAGAGTGAGTAGGTAGGTGAGTTTTGCAGCCAGACTACAAGCACCGTACTCTGTTGGCTGTAAAAACTTGGCGGCACCACTTATTCTTGAAGCCCTGTAGCAGGTGGCTAGGTGGCATGGGTGGAGTCACCAGTCCACAAGCCCCTGATGCGGACAGGTAAGGTGCTTGCTTAAAGGGCAGAGCTCTGTCAAGCATCACAAATGTGCCACTTCACAGCTGAAACAGTTGAAGTTAGACTTCAGGTGTTTATCCTGTTGTACTGTGGTATTGCGGGCTTACAATGTTGAGATGGGTCCACACAAACCTATACAGGGGTGGAAGGCACTCAAAGTCTGCAGACCCCTTATGCCTGTGCCTAGGCAAAGGAGCTGTGCCAATCCTGAGTTCCTGACTTAGGGGAGCCAGTAGCTTATTTTTTCCCTGTTTGTTAGTTGGTTCCCTCTCCAAGGCCAGGAGAATGGGTCAGGGCTCCTTATGGGATCTACTTCTGCCCCAGGGGACTCAGAAATCTCTGAAGCTGGCCGGACTGGTGCAGAGCAGGGAGGGAAGAGATAAATGGGAGAGAGGTTTTTCCCCCAATTTTTTTTTTTTAAATCCCTGTGAAAGGCCACACATATGTACTTATCTTTAGACACTTGGGTGCTGCTTTTCACTGTTTTGGAGTGTCCCATCAGAATTTCTGCTGCCGGATCTCTCTCGATGTGGAAACTACCTCCTGAGCGAGCACATGGAGCTGTATGCCCGCCTCACTGGGCACCCCGAGCCGGCCTGGCTGATGAGCTGTGGCTCCCACTGAGTGTGGTCTGGCACTCCTCTTTTCTTCCCAATCATCTCTCTCTCCCCCCACCACTCAGTCTGGTTCCTCAACTTTGCCTTGTTCAGGCCTCCCAGATATTCGTATACAATCAAATCACTTGTTTTTCCAGGTCTTTGTTGTAAGAGGGATATAGGAAGCTGTCTGACTACTCTGCCGTCTTGGCCCTGCATCCTCAGTGTGCCAAGATTTTTAATAAATTAAATCTTATGATTATGAGTATTAGATCGTATTTGATCATTAAAAAAAGCCATTGCCATCGAGTCCATTCCGACTCACAGTGACCTTATAGGAGAGAGTAGAACTGCCCCGTAAGACTTCCAAGGAGCTCCTGGTGGATTCAAATAGCCAACCTTTTAGTTAACAGCCATAGCTCTTAACCACTATGCCACCAGGATTTCCATTTAATCATTAGCTTTTAAATAATAAAACTGTATTTCATAGAGGCTTGTATTTGGAATTTGCAAATCCACAAGCAATATCCTCAGGATGGCCTCAGGTTCACTGTGTCAGCTATTTCTTGGTGTATGCAAATTTTAATAGTTTTAACAAAGAGTTTCTAAAAATTAGATCATGTAATTGAAATTCAAGAGAAAGATCCCTGAAGGTCCACTTAACCAATGTCTAACTACACAAAATTTGAGGTGGAAGACACTATAAGTAAGAAAGATGGTCTCCTGTTTCTGAATCAACTTTTGTTTCTATTTAATATCATAAATACGATCATAATCTTTAGCTTAATTAGAATTATAATTGTGTTTTTGGCTTTATAATTGCATTTGGAATTTACTAAGCCATTTCTTTTTTTTTTTTTT
>NW_004444161.1:0-1093 GCF_000243295.1 Trichechus manatus latirostris
GCCTCTAGCTTAATCCTTGTTTGTGGGGCGTTCCAGCCTTTACAATTCTGTGAGCCGTTTCTTTGATATAAATCTCTTTACATATGTATTGATATGCTTTACTAATTTTGCTTCTCTAGAGAACCCAGCATAAGACATATATTTTCTAGGAATTCGCAGAAGCATGGAAAGTTCTCCTTATATTAATAAATAAAAATAAATTCCAAAACATGTACAGCATGAATCTTTAAACAATATATGGAAAAATAGTAAAATAAAAGTTAAATTGTGGGGAGTAGCTTTAGTCCTTCTGTTCTCGTTTGAATTGAGAAAGTGGAGTCAGACTCACTAATACTAAACCCCTCCCATTCTTTATCTGCTCCCCAGATTAGCATTTAATCATCAGTAAATGGCAATTTTATTTCTCATTGTTAATTCAGAATTTGTTTCTGACAATGTCCTTAATACTTGGCTTTTGAGGGAAATTAAACAAATAAAATTTCATTTCAAAATTCAAAGCAAAAAAAATTATGAAAAACTATTTGTCATCACTCTCTCTAAATACCTATATATATATATATACACACAGCTCAAATTAAACTAATAATAAAAACAGATAAGTGGCTGTGCCCTGTAAACAGCCAAGTTATAGAATAATATATCCAAACATACAAAATTATGGCTGATCAACTTTATGAAGAATGAGAATATTTCAAATTGATAAAAGATTATGTTCTAAATTTTAAGTTAGTAACATTAAAAAAATATATATATCCAGAGTTGGCATAGGCATGGGGAAGTGAATACACATTTTTAGTGATATTGAAAATGTGAGACATATTTTGGGGGGGCATTTCGCACTCTAAAACTTTAAATATTCATTGATTTTTATCCAGCCTTTCAACTCCTAGTAGTTTAAAAACATCTCTAACAGTGGTTAAAAGATGAAGCATAATTAGATTTTAATTCCAGACTGTTTATTTTACTAAAAACTGAAGACAACCTAAGATAGATTTTTTTTGTAGATCACCAGCCATATAAATTATGGATATTATCCTACAATATAATAACATGAAAAATATATTTAAATGTACCCATGGGGAGCAGTATCTAA
>NW_004444161.1:1942-2940 GCF_000243295.1 Trichechus manatus latirostris
ATTCAACAACTGTTAACTATCCTCAGTTTTCTTAATATTTGCAATATGTTCAGGAACTCTTCCTGGTAGAGAGAGTGAAATTATAATTAACAGCAAGACTTTGTGTGGGTTTTCAAGAGCAGGATGTTGAGATATGTATGCTATGGTTATTATTATTAATGATATTCTTGTTTTATTATTATTTTATTCTACAGTGTAATGGTATTGTGTTTAGTGAACACGTGGATGTGTTTATCTCAGGTAATTATTCCTACGCTTTATCAAACTATCACTTAATTTAGAAACTTGTCTCTGGAGCAACACTCCTGGATGGCTCTAAAAAATTTGAGTTCCTCGATCTTCCCTTAAAATAGGTTTGGGATTGGCAAAGGAAAATGGAGGCATAGTTGCCTTGATCTACAGATTACACTCGATTATCTCTGCAGGTGGGGGAAACTTCCCATGAATTTCCTCATGTTCATTTAGGTGCACCACGTAGAAAGCATATTGGAGCATGCGTGTAAGTGACATTTAGAGGATACGAGGCCACAGAGAGAAGTAAACGTGCTTTGTGGATATGGTTTAGGAGAAGGCCACTTCCCTGGCCCCACGCTTCTCTGCTTTTAACCCTTTTTTGGGATTTCTGCAGTGTATTGAAAACAGCCAACTTAAACCATCAAAATTACTTCGTGAAGAGAAATAGTAGATTTTCTTCCAATGAGAAATGAAAATATTAGCCCAAATGAACATCTTAAGAAAAAAGCATAGGCTGCAGAGAGAGATTGAACAGTACCGTTTCTCCAGACTCTTAAGCATAACCGCAGGTCAGGACCTTCACTGAGAAAAAGTTAGAAAAATGTGTCCATACGAACATCAACTCCCACAGGAACAGAGAAATCAATGGCCCTTACTATTTTTATGTGAAGTGTGAATTATCTTACTATATCACCAAGAATGTTTTCTTTAGAAGAAAGTAGGGAGGTTGGCCATGTCAGGTGTAATATGGATTCTGATTTCAT
>NW_004444161.1:6578-7427 GCF_000243295.1 Trichechus manatus latirostris
ACTTTAGCTTGCTCTCCATTTCTGGACTTTGCGAGTTGGTAAAATTTCCATCAAACTATTAAAGCTATATATTTATAGCCAAGAGAATGTCTTAGCAGCCTATTAATTTAGGTACTGTAAGTACTTGCATTGAATGAAAAATATGAACCAAAACAATGCAAAACACCTTGTGAGTGTAATGTATTCAACTTTTTTTAGTCAATTTTTAGTCTTTTTGTGCAACCACTACAAGTGATTAGAGAATACGAATAAATCTCTTATCAAATTTTAATCAATTATTTTCTGTCCTAGGACTCTTCAAAGCCAAAAGTGTTAAACTAATTGTATGCCTAGTTACTAGTAATAGTCACAAATAAACAATTTTTAAACTCTGGCATTAAATGTTATCATCGTCTGATTTATAATTACTTATTCCTTGGTGCCATCTCAAAACTCTTGTTCCTAATTACAGAGAGCTGTTAAGATTAATAATTTATCTTTACAGGTGATTTTTGCTACATTTTCCTTTTTTGATAAATGATAGTAAAGGAAGAAATTTGCAGGAACCCTTCAGAAAGAGAGAAGATAGATTAGTTGCACAGATAAAATCAACAGCAACACTCTGGAATTACTTTAGGGGAGGCAATATTAAAATGATGCAAGATGAGAATTCTGTAAATCTATTAGTCAATGACATTGATCTATCCTGAGGAATTTTAAGTTGCTATATACCCTGTTACCTTCTTGCAGCTTCTCAGATTCTGCTACCTACATCACCTGTTTGATCTGCTCACTTGTACTAATTGTTTATATTTTTGAAGCAAAAATTATTGAAAATAGTTTAACAAACTTTAGCACACATAAGAACAT
>NW_004444161.1:9873-11518 GCF_000243295.1 Trichechus manatus latirostris
ATTCATGTAGGCTATATTTTTTTCTTTGCTAACAAGAATAATCAAAAATATTTCATGTGTGTGAAATTTGTTAAATTAGCTATTAAAAGCTATGGAGGATATAAGAAGGTCATAAAGTATAACTAACACATAGAGAAACATATTTAACTTAGATTCAGCAACTGTTAGTCAGGATCAACACAACTGAGCAGTGCTGTATTATAAAAAATGATCAGTAGTGATGACAAGAAATATGGAAACAGTCCAAACAATATCAACTTCAGTATATGGAATCAACTACTAGTACCAATTAACAACCATTGCAAGTGAATGAACTATAATCAGTCAATGAAGAAATTAAAGACAAAATCAATTAGCAATCTAATTAAAGTCATCCAATGCCCTCAGTTATTCCGTTTAAATAAGATCTTCATTTTAGTTCCTGATTTAGAATTTAGACTAATTATTCAATTAAAATTTCAGTAAAATATCAACCTGATAAAACCTCCATTCTAAACATTTAAATGTAGACTATTAAATATTCTTAATTAACACACAGTCCATCTAGCAAAAGCATTGGTGATCCTTTGATCATTTTAGGATATTCCCCTTTTCTGTCCTTAAATTAAATAATCCCTCCCTTTCCAGATGGATCAGAGATACAAGCTTTTTAATAAAATAAGGTCAACTTGTAAGTCTGAGATCTTTTTTATTAGCTTCTTTTCAAATATTGGAGCATTGGACTGCTGCCATTTCCTTATTATTGAACTAAGTTTGTTTTTTTTCTTCTGCTTTCTAGACCTTGTTTAGTCATTCTTTTTCATGTGACCAATCCGCAGGTATTTCTCCTAAAAAGAAAGTATATTTTCATTTGCTAATTTAAAATATACTCTAGATGAACTTATTCTAATTTCTTTCTTACACACACACACACACACACAAACGCACAGAAACTCACAAACCTGCAACACAGACAGCAATGGTTTAAATTTTCTAATGGAATTCAAAAAATGTACAATACACATTGAAGCGCAATCACCTTTCCTGAACAAATTTAAACTAGTTTTATGTTGTTGTAGTTTTCTTGTGCTGCTATAACAAATACCACAAGTGAGTGGCTTGAAAGAACAGAAACTTGTTGTCCCACAGTTTTGGAGGCTATAAGTCCAAATTGGAACCCAGGCGGTGAAGTGGTTAAAACACTCGACTGCTAACAGAAAGGTCGGCAGTTGGAACCCACCAGCTACTCCACGGGAGAAAGATATGGCAATCTGCTTCTGTAAAGATTTACAGCCTTGGAAACCGTATGGAACAGTTCTACTTTGCCCTGTAGGTCGCTATGAGTCGGAATTGACTTGGCGGCAATGAGTTAGCCCAAATCAGGACAGTGGCTGTAGGGGAGGGTCCTTTCTATCGGTAACCCTGAGAGTTCCTTGGCATCCTTAGCATCCATCTTCCCCCTGTATGTGCACTTTTTAAAAGACACCATTTAGAAGTGATTAGGTTTAGGAAGCACCCTACTCTGGTATGATCTCATAAACATGACGAAAGAAAACTCTAATTTTCAAACAGTGTCATATTTGCAAGTACAGGGGTTAGGACTTCAGCAAAGCTTTCTGGGAGACACAAGTCAATGCATAACACATGTTTTCAAACCATCTGTATT
>NW_004444161.1:13226-14754 GCF_000243295.1 Trichechus manatus latirostris
AAGATTTTTAAATGACCTTCCCCCTTGAAAATTATGAAAATTGATACTTTGACATCTGTGAAGGCTTACTTTACATCTGTTAAGAAAATCTGAATCCTTGATTATGCTTCTCATTTACTTAGTAAACCCTTTTCTCAAAGGGGGTACAAAGAAACTTTAAGCCCTACATAAATTATCGTGAATTCCAAATAGCGGTGGCTAACTAAATGTGGTTTTGTGGTATAAGTAAATTGTTTTACATTCCTGCTTTGATTAGAATCACTATTGATTTCTTTTGTTTTACCTTGATTTATTTTAAGCTCTGGCCAGGTAGATGTGTGGTTTATTTTTCCCGTTTTAGTGAGTTTTTTTGGTAAAGACTCTCCAGAGTTCAAATTGGGAGTTAAATAAACATTCCATTGACTCAGATATTTTACAATTAGGCACCTTCCTGCAGCCTGAGCAGCTTCACAAACCAGCGTGGATCTTACCACAGCACACAGCGAAAAGACCGCATCTTGTGGTCTTGAAAACGAGGACGAGCCATTTTCTATTCTGGAAGCTGTACGGAACAATCAAACAATTAGGGAGACGATACTGCTTTTCTTCTTTTTTAGAAGACTCTAAGGGCCAAATCAACTGATTTTCTCACTTCCTACATGGTGTATTTTATTAACTAGAAAGGAGAGAGTTTACTAAATGGCATTTTTATTGTTCCCTCTCCCTGGGAAGAGAGCAGTGGGATCTTTAGCTTCTTTATTATGAAAGCAGTCAGGTATTTTATACAGTAATAAAAGCACCAGCTGCCATTTGAGACAGCTAAAGCTAGGCAATGAGTACTATGAGCCTAACGTTTAGTATCTTTTCAAAGGAAAGTGTTCATTAAAACTTAGGTTTACCCTAACCCCAAGCACTACTGGGACTATAAACATCCATGGACAAGCTACCTTAAACAGGTTGGAGAAAAACCACAGTAGGTCATATCTTTGAACACCTGCATTGCTAATGAACAGAATAAAGAGGAAAAACTGAATGGGGTCAGTGTAATTTAGGGGCAGCGTCTTTATCACCTTCAAGAGTTATTATCATTTAACTTGTCTAAATTATTTGACTTGTCCACACATTATCATTTGACTTCTTCAGATTATATTTCCAACTAATATGTAAGAAAAGAGTCTGGTAGATGTGTATTTGAATAAAGTGAATGAATTATGTGTAAGACGACTTTCTAGTTTATGAAACTAGGCTGCCTCTGCAATAAAATTTCTAAAGTACCAAAAAGCCATTATTTCTTTCAAAAATACCTCTCAAATTCATTAACGGCTTTATTGATCAACAAACTCCTACTAAAACAACCAGAACCAAACTTGTTGCCATCGAGTTGATTTCAACTTATGGCACCCCATGTGTTACAGAGTAGAACTGCTCCATAGGGTATTCTTGACTGTAATCTTTAAGGAAGCAGATTGCCAGGCCTTTCTTCTGCAGAGGTGCTGAGTAGGTTTGAACCACCAACCTCTAGGTTCACAGCCTATTACAAACTGATTGT
>NW_004444161.1:16364-17012 GCF_000243295.1 Trichechus manatus latirostris
CCCAGAGCTATCATCTTGTGATACAAATAGATTCAATTGCACTTTTATTTTTGAAATCATATCATTCCTGTAATATGGGGCATCTTACATGTGATGGAACCATTTTCCCTGTTTTTCTCTAAAAACGCTGGCTACAAAATCAATGGTATGTCTTATAATCCATGGTATCTTTAATAGTAATTAGGAAATAAGGTCACTATAAGGAATAAAATACAATCTAGAAGCATAAGAATGTTGTTATAAAAATATAAGAGAAAGAACCATTAAATCTTACTTAGGGTACCGAGAAAACATCAAAGAGCAGGATGACTTTATGTTGGACTTTAAAGAATAAATGAATTTTCTGCAGTGCAACTGAGTAGGAGATGTAATACTTGCTCATTTAATTGTGAAGACTGCTTCTCTAAGTACCTTAAAGTACAACAAAAAGAAGGGCTTTGTATCTTCAGCCTGTTTATTGACATGCCATGGCTGGTGGGTAAGAAAGATAGAAAGAGCATATCAGTATCTCTGTTACCTTCATCAAGTTGCATAAACTCTCTCATCCCCAGATCCCTAAGCTATAAAACTGGTATCCATTTAGGGCCATAAATGCTGTCGCTCTCTGACACTTGCCACAGCCCTCCAGAGAGATTTGCTCATTTGTCT
>NW_004444161.1:17180-17863 GCF_000243295.1 Trichechus manatus latirostris
GAATCCTAATCCCTATACCTGTAGATGGAATCCCATTCGGGAATAGGATTTTCTTTGTTATGTTAATGAGGCCATATCAGTGTAGGATGTGTCTGAAACCTAATGACTTTTGAGACAGAAAGATAGCAGATTAGACACAGAGAGAAACAAACACAAATAGGGGAAAGACAGATGCCATGTGGAGCTCTCCAGCGAACCCAGGAATGTCAGGGATAGAGAAGCTGAGACAAAGATCTTCCCCCAGAGGAAACAGAGAGAGCCTACCCCTAGAACTCATGCCCTGAATTCAGACTTCTAGCCTCCTGAACTGTAAGAAAGTAAATCTCTGTTTGTAAAAGCCACCCACTTGCTTTTTCTGTTTCAGTAACACTAAATAACTAAGACACTCCTAAACTATTAATTTCTTCAGGGAAATTTCCCAAAACATTTGGTAATTTGGCTCTCCCCGGAGGATTGCACACCCTTCAATATTTCACATACCTGTGCTCCTCCATGGGAGGGTACTAGATTTGGTCCTTTTCATCCCCCACTGCTGAGATTAAAGCACACTCTTCTACTCTCCTAGGAAACCCTGGTGGTGTAGTGGTTAAGTGCTACAGCTGCCAACCAAAAGGTCAGCAGTTCGAATCCACCAGTCACTCCTTGGAAACCCTACGGGGTGGCTCTACCCTGTCCCATAGGGT
>NW_004444161.1:19336-22956 GCF_000243295.1 Trichechus manatus latirostris
TATCTTGCCAATGCCCAGATTGTACTTCTGAAGCCCTGTTTTAGAAAACAACAGCAAAAAAAGTAAAAAAAAAAAAAAAACAGAACAAAACAAACAAACCAAAGAAACCTCCATTCCTCAGTGAATCTAGGATTCTGATTTCTCTCATGCCTAGTGGCAGGCTGCTGAGCACTGTTGGAGAAAAATCATACAAGCTACTGCCTTTATAGATTCATAATCAGAGACCTCAGTTAGGCTTATTAGCAATGGCAACAATCCCATGAGCCACCTCACCTCCTATCTTCCGTAATTCTATTCTAAATTTTCTCTGAATTCTCAAACCAGTGACTCTATGTTTCACTCACTCATTTTAGATAACTTTTTGTCTTACAAGGGATAAAGTAATCAGCAAGTGTAAAAGTGCATGACTTGCTACTACCAAATGCAACAACTTACCTTTGGTCAATCTTCCTTTCTTGTACAATTCTTGTACAATTGAAGAGCTGTTCCTTATCCTATGTCAGGACAATTCCTCCTGCTTAGATCTGGATCGCTTACAAGAATACATTCTCAGAGACCAAATAGCAATTAAAGCTGCTCCACTTTCCTTAGAAAACAACCAAATAACCAACAAATCAACTGACCAATCAATTAGAAAAAACAAACAAAAAATAAAAAGAAACAAAAAATCATCCTAAACCGGGTATATATGTATTTTTCTCCTCTCCAGGCAAACTTCCACCATATTTCCTAATTTCTCACTGGCCCTTAAAACTATTCTAATATATTGTTTTCTGCCTCCAAAGTTCTACTGAAACTGCTCTTTCCTTTGTCCTCAATATTTCTAGATAGAATGGGTATTTCAGTTTGCAATTTGCATAATCTCTTGACAGCATTTGACACTGGTAATCTAGCCTTTTTAAAGGAAATTTTTCTTCTCTGAGTTTCTATAAAATCATATTTCCTTATTTTATTTCTACCATTTTTTGTACGTCTATTCTTCCTCCTCTACTTATCTCTCAAATATAGATGTTCCAAAAAACAAGGGCTGTATTTTTGGCCCTCTTCTTTTCTCAGCCTACGTACTTTTTAAAGAAGATTTTGTCTAACCCCTTGGCTGCAATAAATGACCATCTGTATTATGGCAAATATAAATTTCTATTTCCTACCTCATTCTCTCTGCTGAGCACCAGATTCCTCTACATAATTGTCTTGTGAAAACTCTATAATAAATTTCCACTATTACAGCTAACTCAGTATATATAAAATAAATTCATCATCATCCACCTTCTCACCTTCTTCCTCCTACATTCTTCTCATCACCCACCAAAGTCCAAAACCTAGTTCCTCCCCAGTCTTTTCTATCCCAGCATAGACTGTCAATACACAGCTAGTTGTTTGAACCAAAATCTTGAGTACCATGCTTTTTTACTTCCTATAGCTAATCAGTAAAAATACATGTACTTTACAGCCATACTCCCCCAATTCCCTCTAATTCTAATGCCAACAATCCATGACAATCTCATCTTTTTTTTCCTAGATTATTTCATAACCCGTGAACTTTTCTCCCATCATCCAATTATATCCCTATCCAACCCATTTCTACACTACTTCTAGAGTCAACTTTTCAAAATGATTTCCAAAATCTTTGTCAATGTCCCAAATCTTTGATATGGCATAGATGACCAAACCAAAACCAAATCTGTTGCCATTGAGTCGATTCCGACTCACAGTGACGCTATAGGACAGAGCAGAACTTCCCCGTAGGGTTCCCAAGGAGTGCCTGGTGGATTTGAACTGCCAGCCTTTTGGTTAGCAGCTGTAGCTCTTAACCACTGCGTGACCAGGGTTTCTGCATAGATGACACCCCCATGGTATTTCCTCAACTGACCTCTTTAGCCTTAATCTCAGCCACTCCTTGCTTTAAATTCTACGCTGCAGGCAACATGGACTTGTTTCATTCTCTTCTCCAGGCTTGATGTTGTTGCCATAGAGTCATTTCTGACTCATGGCGACCCAACATGTGCAGGGTAGAACAGCTCCATAGAACAGCTCCATGGTAGCTCAAGGCTGTGATCTTTTAGAAGCAAATTGCTAGGCCTGTCTTCAGAGACACCTCTGGGTGGGTTCAAAAAGCCTACCTTTTGACTTGTAATCTAGTGCTGAACTGGAACTCCTTCTCCAGGCTCAAACGCATTTTGTTTCCTAATCTCTTTACCTTTCTAATCAAATCGTCTCTCCCTTGGTTCCTTCCTATCTCATACCCAATTACTAAAGTTATTCTGACTCCTTCATTATATCTCATATTGAATATTACTTCCTTCTGGATTCTTAGACCCTGTTCTAGATTAGAACTTATGTTTCCATGATATTAATATGCAATTTACACTCATCTTACTTTATTATAACTATTTATATAATGTTTTCCTTTCTTACAAGAATATAAGCACCATGAAATAAGAACCATATCTAGCCTGCTCACTGTTCTTTTCTGAGCAATTAATGCAATACTGGCACAAAGAATGTATGTAATAATCACTTGTTGAGTGAATGACTCAAATATCAACCTTATGGATTTGATACAAGGATGTTATACCTTAAATGAAATAGTATGTGTAAACTGTACAGCACTGTGCCTGGCACAAAAAGCACTCAATAGATAATAATTTACCTTTCATCTTTCTAAACTCCTACTTTGACATAGGCTAGATGTAGTAAAAAAAAAAAAAAAGAAAGTATTGTCTTCAATATTATTCATGCCTTCTAGTGAATTATATTGAATATATATTTATATTATTTGACTGAAAATTGTTGATTGTTTTTACAAGATAAAGTAGCTCAAAACCTTTAATAACTACACTAATATTTACTTTCTCCATGCAACTATCAGGGATAAAAAAGAAAAAAAAATAATGAATCATTGTTCACATGTTTGGTATCTTTTCTTAAAACCAAACAAAAATAACTAAAAAGTCAGTACCTAGTTTGCCTAACATTGAGTGGTGTTTAAGTTTCTTATGATAACCATAAAAGAAATTATTAATTAGTTTTCCTATTTAAATTCTTTCCTGCCTTATTATTTACATGTCTTATTAACTCATCCAGTACATTTCTCATTTCTTTAGTACAACCTAACTACAGATTTCAAAATTTACCCCTCCCAATCAATGTATTTTTTGTAGGCAGAATCATACCCATAAATGTGCTTTATAGAAATGGTATTGTCATATGTGACAAAAATGTATTTTAAAGGTGACTTTGGCCATTCTTTATATTTTGATTAAGTGATGTATTTCTGCTCTGTCTCCTTTGGAGAAATATATAGACACAAGATATTTTACATAATAATGCCTTCTTTTTTTTCCATCTTTCATAATTTTTTTTTTAATTATGTAATTCCACTTCCAGTATTTATCCTAAAGGAAGCAAAAAACAAACTTTTTTTTTTTATGATGGGAAATAATAGAGACATTCTTATAGTACTCTTCTCAAAACCCTCAGTAGCTTTCAACTGCTTACAAGTAGAAAGCACAAATTCTCTAAAATGATGCACAAATTCCAAAGCATTTGTTGTTCAAAGAAACTCTTTTATACATTTAGCTGTGCAATTATTTCATCAAAATTATTGTCAAACTATGGGA
>NW_004444161.1:23670-30138 GCF_000243295.1 Trichechus manatus latirostris
CTCCAGGGGAAGGCTTTCTTTCTCTGTGGGTTCTGAGGAAAGGTCCTTGTCATCAATCTTCCCCTGTCTAGGAGTTTCTCAGCGTGGAGATCACAGATCCAAAGTATGCACTCTGCTCCCAGCTCTTCTTTCTTGGTGGTAGCAGGTCCTTCTTCTCTCTGTTTACTTTTCTATTTTGATATCTCAAAAGAGATTGACTCGAGATACAACCTAATCCTGTAGATTGGGTCCTGCCTCATTAACAGAACTGCCTCTAATCCTGCTTCATTAACTTCATAGAGATTAGGATTTACAACACACAGGATAATTACATCATATCACAAAATGGTGGACAACCACACAATACTGGGAATCATGGCCTAGCCAAGCTGACACACATTTTGGGGGGATACAATTCAATCTGTAATAATCATGTTCACAGATATCAGGGGTTAGGACTTAAGCATAAATTTTAGGGGACATAATCCAATCAATAACACAATGTATCCATGGATTCTTCTTCATCTCATTAACCAAATTCATTGCCATTCAGTCAATAATGTAGGGCAACCCTACAGGACAGAGTAGAACTGCCTCATACGGTTTTCAGGGAGTGGCCGGTGTATTTGAACTGCTGACCTTTTGATTAGCAGCTGAACACTTAACCACTGCACTACCAGGGTTCTCGTTTTCTTCTATGCTTCCATTGAACTTCCCTGTAATTTTATTGCAGCAGTGAGAAGATCAGTTCTTATTCTGTAATTGTTTGCTTACATACATATATTTCAAACTTATACTTTCTTTGAAGGCAAGGGCCATGCTTTGTTCATCTTTCTTCTAATATATAGAAGAATCTTGATCAAAAAAGGGAAAACATGCAGCAGAACCTCAAATTCTCATGGAATCCAGACTTTCTGGAGTCATTGAGGCTGGTGATCCCAGGAAACTATTGCCCAGAGGTAATCTTTAAACCTTAATCCAAAACTATCCTCTGAAGTCATCTTTAAACCAAACAGTAGATTAGTTTAATTGGTGAAGAATGTTTGCCTTGGACGTTGTGCTTTTGTAAAGAATTATGTACATGTGATCAGATTGTCAACAGTAACTCAAAAACTCAGATAAGAAGCTTAGGGGTGGGTGAGTTTATGTTAATGGTGGTAGAATAATTTGGAAAAAAGTCAAGAATGGTTACACAACTTGAATAATGTAATCAATGTCACCGAATGTACATGTAGAAATTGTTGAATTGGTGTAGGTTTTGATGTATATATTTCAACAAAATAATAATAATAATAATTTAAAAAAAAGAAAGAAAGGAATACAACCGGAAGGTTTCTTAGAAGTGAAGATGGTGAGACTTTGACTTGCTTACTTTGAATATGTCATTAGGAAAGACCAATCACTAGAAAAGAATATCATGCTTGGTAAAGTAGAGGGCCAACAAAAATGAAGGAAACCCTCAATATGATGGATTGACCCAAGAGCCACAACAATAGACTCAAACATACCAATGATCATAAAGATATGCAGGGCTAGGCAACATTTCCTTCTTCTGTAATTCAGGTTGCCACGAGTCAGAACCAATTTGATGGCAACTAACAGCAACAATATTTAGGTCAGAAGGAAGAGTCTGGCAGAGGTCAGCAAATCATAAGCTGTAGGTAAAATGTAGCCCACTTCTTATATTTGTCAATAAAGTTTTATTGGAACACAGCCAACTCATTCTTTTATGTGTTATTGATGGCTGCCAGCTTCCAGAATCCAAACTAGGGGGAAGAGAGTGAGGAACCTATGGCATCAAATTTAACAAAGTACTCACTAATATAAAGAATTAGATACAGACAAAACATTTCTCTAATTTAAGTATATGCCAAAAGAAAAATTCTTGGCTTTCTTTTAAAGAAAATTCCATTGTGTAGAGCGAATTTTGATCAAATTCTGAGTAAATAATACCACTTACTTTTTTATCATATTGTTTAAGATAGTATTCTATTCTAAAATTGTATGGTAAGCTTTGGTTAATTGAAAGAATAATATAGGCTTGAAAATACTTGAAAGTACATCAGAAATAGGCTGTGGCACTCAATAAATAGAGGGGAATAATCTTTGTAATTTTATGATGAAAAAGAGCACAGAAGTACTACCCGTCTTCCTTCCTTCTTCCTTTCCTTCTTTGTTGTCTAGATGAACAGATTTGAGATTTGGTGGCTTTTTATTTTTGTTTTTCCCATTGGTATCCCTAAGATTGCTACTAAGACAAGTCTGAGAACAAAATATTCTCCATCCAAGATGAATCTTTCCAATAAATGTGATTCATAAACCTGGGATGGGAACTAAGGCATTCAATCAGGTGACCCTCCATGCTTCATGGCTTGACTTTTATTAGCACTTCAGACACTAATAGACTATCATGTAGGCAAGTTAAGAGACTTCTGAGTTTTGCAGATAATGTTAGTAAAGGAAATATCTGTCTTATTTTCTTCAATCCTGAAAAGCTTCCCAGTAGCATTCCCAGTTGAATTGTATGTCAAGTATTTAGAGTTAAAATTCCTTTACATTTCTTTTCATTAAAATGGGCTGTCATAAAACAAATATGGCACCTCTCATAAAATCAGGTCATGTTTTATGAATATTTAACTTCTGTTGAACATTTCAGAAGGAAATAGAGACCTTGAAAACTTGTTGCAGCAGTTCAACATTGTAACACAAAGGCCACTCTCTCTGTCATTAATCATGGTAGATCACTGCCTAGAGCTATTGTTGGCTCTTCAAAGGAAAATATTACAAGACAGAGCAACGTGAGAATATTTATTATGGACTATTTTATCAAGATAAAACTGTGAGAATGGTTTTGATCCAACCAACAGGTGAAGTATTCTTCTAAACTTGTTTTTTAACATGCAGTTTGAAACTTGGTGCGTTTAGTTCCTGTCAGCCTGAAATCAATATACTAGTCAAGCAATAAGATTTTAATAACCCAACTGCTAAATATTGGTTCAGTATATTACCTTTTTATTGGGCTACGTAAACCTTGATTTATGCAGAATCATGGAAGTACTGTCCTAAACAACTGAATAGACCTCTCTTGTGTTTTATTTTTTTAAGAGTGTTTATGGAAGCTTCAGTAACGCAACCGAAATTCTCAGGAGAAAGTCAGTAAGATAAAGAAACAAATACTTAGCAGCTGGTTGATTAAATCCTCTTTTTAGAGCAAGATATTGATTTGGAACTATCATCTAGGCCAAAAGCAGAAGTTTCAGAGTCAAACAGAAAGAGTGAGAACCTTGTTAGATTTAGATTGCGATGAGATTAAAACACTGGACAATTCAATCTCATAGCCCTCTGTAAAGACAAATATACACAATAATAAGATGTTGTGTGACGCTTAGAGCATTTTTAAAAAATAAAGCATCCATGAGTCATGTCAGTTGCCCACTCAACTCAGTCTTCTGTCTAAATTATCTCTTATGGTCAATACGATACGGTTTAATCTCAAAGTGTTATATTCAGGGATTTTATGATTTTTAATGTCATCTCTTTTTATACTTTCAAAAGAACAAATGCTGTATATCATCTTAGTTGAAAATGTCAACTCTACCATTTCTCAGCCTTATATCTAAATGTCATAGATAATGTCTGGATCTTCTATTGACAAATATTAAGCACATTATATTGGAAAGATTACAGGTTTTGGAGTCAGGGAAGCAGGTTCAAATCCTTTCTCCTGCTTGGAGGCAGAATGGGGAAGATAAATCTGAGACTGCTCAGGAAGGTCCTCTCACAATCATCCATTTAACAAAGCGGTCCTCTGCTTGCCACTAGCAGGCTATTTTTTGACTGGCAATGCTCCTTTTACATAAATCTTCTATTTATCTCCAGGTAGTATAAAATTAAAACGTACTAAAATATATAAAGTGCATATTTTTTTGTTGTTGTTAGGGGCCAGTTGAGTCGGTTCTGACTCACAGCAACCCTATAGGACAGAGCAGAGCAACCCCATAGGGTTTCCAAGGAATGACTGGTGGATTTGAACTGCTGAGCTTTTTGGTTAGCAGCTGAGCTCTTAACCACTACGCCACCAGGGTGTACACACACACACACATATACATATAAATTTTTGTTTCCCCATCCTTTCAACTGCCTTCTATATTCCTTTAATCCCAGCCAAGAAAGGCCCTGGGTACCTTCATGCTGTGCCCTGGTTACTTGACATGCTACAAGTAACACTTACTTTAACAAAATAAGCATCATAATTATTTTTCAAACCAGAGCTATTGTACTGTTTCTAAACTGGATTGGAGTAAGACAGTAAAATATTTAAATTTAAAAAATGCTTACTACTGATGCATAATAGAACGCAAGTGTAGAAACTAGAACAATTTTTAAACAGAGCTTGGAAGTAGATAGGTCACAAAATTCATGACGAATGACAATTTATTGGGGTAGTGCAAAATTTAAAAAAATATTTTCTAAAAAATTTAAAGATACCAAATTGGACAACATTAAGAAAAAATGCATAGTGAATTTAATAAGAAGTTTCCTCTCAACAATCAAAGAATTGATCAAATTAGTTGTTTATATATTTGTTCATACTAATTTTTTAAACTAATAAAATATTTCAAATATGTTATAATTTAAATAATTATTTCAGTTTATTTACCAATTTTGATTTGTATAAGTATCAGTAATCCATGTTATCTTCATGCAATATTTAAATAAACTTATTACAATGTTGAAGCCCTGGTGGGAGTGGTTAAGGAGTGGTTAAGAGCTACACTGCAATTGAAAGGCTGGCAGTTTGAGTCCAGCAGACACTCCTTGGAAACCCTATGGGGCGGTTCTACTCTGTCCTATAGGGTTGGTATGAGTAGGAATCGACTCGACAGCAATGAGTTTGGTTTGGTTTTACAGTGGTACATGGGTACATGCAAACATCGTTCGAACTGAGTAGCACTGATGCCAAATAGATCCCTTCTGTGTTTATATATAATATAGAAACATCCAACACTTGTAATACAATGCAACACTAATATCTGATCTGATGCAACACATAAATGTATTCTTGTCAAAACAGTAAAATACTGTATATGCCTTCAATTTTTAATTTTAAATTTAACTCAGTTTAATTAAAAATTCAAATTTTCAGTTAAACTAGATGCACTTCAAGTGTTCAATTAGCTACATGTGGCTACTGACTATTGTAGAGGACAGCGCAAATAGGAAAAAGGAAGAGCTACATTTCCGATGGAGATCATAAGGGGAATGCCTGATTGACCTCGGAGTCTCTGATTCATTTCATGGTCCAGGATGTGTATCAACATGACAAACTTGGGAATCTCACCCGATTAAGTGGATCCCAACGCTGTTCTCTGTGCCTTGAGATAGAAGAGAAATGCCAAACGAAAACAATAAGAAACATATTGACTCCCTCTCCAACAAAAACCAATATGGTCTCCGAACAAAGCTCCAAGACCTTTAAAAATGCTTCTGAAGTGGAATTGAAGGCAAACTCCAAATGAAGTACAAAATGGAAAGCTTTTCGATTAAACATATAGTGTTCTCTAAAAAAAAAAAGAAAAGTTTATTGTTGATAGTACTGAGTATAGCATAGCATACATATAAAATTTAAGAATGTGCTGCTTAAAATAGATGAAGATCTTTGTCACTGCCTTTCTGCTTTGTGGCTAGAAAGATAAAACTAACACATGGAGTTAGTCGAGATTATCTTTATCGAGTGCCAGGAAAGTATTAAAAGAACATCATTTCTGTAGGAATATCTGTCTTTCTTTAATACTTTTTACATATCAAGCCGTTCAGTGGGCAGCCAAGTTCTCAGGCATTCAAGCCCTCTGTCTCAATGTGAAGATGAATCTCATTTCCATGAAATAGTGTTCCTACTGTATTTCAAGGAAATGAGATTCTGTTCAAGCAAGTTAGAATCTTAATTTCAATTTTTTTCAGAGTAATAATTTATATATAGAGTATCACAGATGGATGTTTATATTGGATATAATAATTTGAAGACTTATTTTATCTGAAAATGGAATTAGAGTTCTTGATGCCAAAATACAGAGCTAAATCATTTAAGGTCATACCCATCCTTCACTGGTGTACAAGCACTGTCTATTAGCAATATAACATCTAAGTCAGTATTACTCCTTTATCAAATGAAATCACCCACAAAAAAATGTTTAGTGGCACAAGCGAAATATTTAGCAAACAGACTAGATTCAGCGAGTATAAAATATTTTTCCTGTTTTCGTTCTTAGGTGCCATTGAGTCGGTTCCGACTCATAGCAACCCTACATACAACAGAACAAAACACTGCCCTGCCTTGAGCCATCCTCACAGTTGTTGCTATGGTTGAGCCAATTGTTGTAGCCACTGTGTCAATCCATCTCATTGAGGGTCTTCCTCTTTTTCTTTGACCTTCTGGTTTACCAATCATGATGTCCTTCTCCAGGGACTGGTCCCTCCTAATAACATGTC
>NW_004444161.1:30805-31909 GCF_000243295.1 Trichechus manatus latirostris
TCATCTGCATATTGCAGGTTGTTAATGAATCTTCCTCCAATCCTGATGCCACATTCTTCTTCATAGAGTGCAGGTTCTCAGATTATTTGCTCAGCATACAGATCGAATAAGTATGGTGGAAGGATACAGCCCTGACATACACCATTCCTGATTTTAAACCAAGCAGTGCCCCCTTGTTCTGTTCAAACAACTGCCTCTTGGTCTATGTACAGGTTCCTCATGAACATGATTAACTGTTCTGGAATTCCCGTTCTTCTCAGTATTATCCATAATTTGTTATGATCCACAAGTCAAATGCCTTGCAAAGTCAATAAAACACAGGTAAACATATTTCTGGTATTCTCTGCTTTCAGCCAAGATCCATCTGACATCAGCAATGATATCCCTCGTTCCACATTCTCTCCTGAATTCATCATGAATTTGTCTGGTGGTTCCCCGTTGATGTTGATTATTTTTCCTAATGATGCTAAATATGGAAGAAAGCCACCAGATATGTTGTTTCACACATAATTTCATATACTATGTTTGCTTAAGCAGAAACAGCCTGCAGACAATAACGATTTGGTGACCAAAATTTGAAACCAAAACACAAACTCTCATTTATAGTTTTGAAGGAGCAAAATAAGTGTTATAATTGTCACTGTGTCAGATGACCTTTGATATGTGTATCACTCACAATGAATTAAGAATCATCTAGAGTTATGTCAGACTCCTTATTGGGTGGGAGAGGAAGGAAAGGGGTGCAATTACATTTCATTGAATGATTACATTGCAACGCTGAAAGATCAACTTTAATATTCAAATTGATAAGAATTTTATCATTGAATACAACTGGGTAGAAGGGTGATGATTAAGTAGATATTTAATTGTTAGTCTGTTGTTACATATTAAGTGACATGAGAGTTACATAAAGTTTCCTACATACACACATCCAAAAGCAATAGAACTTATTTATACTCCTGAAGTCGGCCCCAGGAGCTCTATAGATGCCAGCAGTAGGCTGTCTTCTAATACTCATCATGCATTACAGTGTTGGCCTGGCCATTACTATATTTCATCCTCCCTTGGCAACAACTTTGCAAAGTGTTGTATTTGAATTTTTTT
>NW_004444161.1:32009-33044 GCF_000243295.1 Trichechus manatus latirostris
ATTTTTGTATGCATTTTAAAAGAGACCTGGTGGCACAACTGTTAAGCCCTTGGCTGCTAACTGAGAGGTCAGTGGTTCGAACCCACCCAGCAGCTCCACAAGAGAAAAGACCTGACAATCTGCTTCCTTAAAGATTACAGCCTAGGAAACCCTATGGGGGCAGTTCTACTCTGTCGTATAGAGTCCCTATGAGTCAGAATTGATTCAATGGCACACAACAACAGCCTTTCAAGAAGCAGATCACTAGGCCCAATGACCAACTTTTCATTTAGTAGCCGACTACTTAACTATTGCACCACCAGGGCACCTAAGTTGTAGACCACTCTGATTTTTGAGAGAAACTATCAGTTTCCAGATGGAGAAGTAACATCCTTTGTATAAGACCTACAAGAACACCCTTGTCAAAATACTTGTATTCCAAAGTGACTGAAAGGTCAGTTGGATAACGGAGCATATTCTATGTAAATATATGAGGGAAGTAGATCAGAGTTTTTGAGCTCAATTTATCCCTAAACCAAAAAAATAGACCTGCTACATAAATTAGGAGGATCTGTTGAAGTCCTGGTTGTGCAAATGGTTAACATGCTCAGCTGCTAACCTGAAGACTGGAAGTTCGACTCCACCCAGAGGTAGGAAGAAATTTCTAGCAATCTGCTTCTGAAAAATCAGCCACTGAAAATCTTATGGAGTAAAGTTCTACTCTGACACATATAGGATTGCCATGAGTCAGAAATGACTTGAAGGCAACTGGTCAGGAGCCATTACTTCCCAGGAATACTTGCCCTCAGTTAGCCAAGGAATTGGCAAACTATGGCCTGTCATGTGTTTTCATATGGCCCATGAACTAAGAATGGTTGGTACATTTTTAAATGGTTGAAAAAAAAATCAAAAGAATATTACATGACATGAGAAAATTATATGAAATTTAAATTGTCCATAAATAGTCTTTAATTACAAATGTATTTGTTTTGCCTCTTTTCCTGCTAGAAAAGTAGAATTGAGTAGTTGTTACAGAGATTATATTATCTGACCCTT
>NW_004444161.1:33809-35190 GCF_000243295.1 Trichechus manatus latirostris
CATAGCCCTTTTTAGGAAATCTGTTTCAAATCTTCCAGGGTTTCCTTATTTATGTAATGTAATAATTTTATGTAACGTAAATACATAGTGCCATATTCCTGATCTTCTCCTCAAATAATCTCCATGCTTCAGAGATCGTATAGCTCTCAAAGTACCTTTAGGCTTCTTTAATCTCTGGACTGTGTACCAGCTTAGGCGCTTTGAGAAATAGGCCACACCCTTGATTCCCTTTTTAGGTTTTCATTTAGGGCATGTTGTTGTTGTTGCTAGTTGTCATCGAATTGTCTCTGACTTATGGGGAACGTATGTATAACAGAAGAAAACCTATCTGGTTCTGCACAATCTTCATGATCTTTGGTATGTCTGAGTCCACTGTTGCAGCCATTGTGTCGATCCATCTCATTGAAGGTTCCCCTCATCTTCCCTGGGGCTGCACCTTACCAAACATGATGTCCTTCTCCAGCAATTGGTCCCTCCTGATGACACATACAAAATAAGTCACTCAAAGTCTTAGGCAATATTCTGTGATCCATAGGTTTTTCACTGGATAATTTTTGGAAGTACATCTCCAAGCCTTTCTTCCTAGTCTGTCTTAGTCTGGAAGCTTTGCTAAAACCTGTCCAGCATGGGTGCCCTGCTGGTACTTGAAATACTGGTAGCATAGCTTCCAGCATCGCTGCAACATGCGAGTCACAATTGTATAACAAAATGACAAAGAGGTGGTGGCATAGGAAAAGACAAACCATAATCCATTCTTTGTTAAGGGAAATTTTGTGTGTGTGTGTGTGTGTGTGTGTGTGTACATGTTTAGTTTGGAAATGAATAGAAATATACTAGTCTAAATATCAACATATAAATGAGAATATGCACTTTGGTTGTATATTGAGTTTTTTGCTCGTTGGTTTTATTTTTTAAGTCAGACTCAGTGATTTGATGGTGTATGTTTTTTAAATTCATCTTACATTTGCCCAGCCAGTGTGAGTTCACAAGCTCATGGGTTTATAAGCAAGGAAAATACATCTAAATCTCTTTTAAGTAATTAATTTATACTAATTACATTAGAATATTAGGTTCATAATATTACAGCAGCTTAGTTTTTTAAAAAAGAGGATAGTTATAGAACGTGATATAAAATATGACTTACGGAAGTTGTGGATTCGATAGTTACATGTATACTCCCTTGAGTACTTTTGGTGTACTAACACTCAAGCAGATGTTCTGTACTAAAGTGGAAGTTAGTTTAAGTCTGCATACTGCTAAATTTAAAGGGTTGTAGAATAAATCTCCATAGAAAAACTGATACAAAGCATCTTTAGATATCGTAGCAATATATACAATTCCTAAGCTCCTGCACTAATTGGCCAGCTTTGTGTTTTATAAA
>NW_004444161.1:35653-37077 GCF_000243295.1 Trichechus manatus latirostris
TTCAAATATTTAAAAAATCTCGTCTATTTCTGGCTTTGGGAGCTCCTAAATCCAGGAAAAAAAGGATATAGTTCAACGGTATCCGTATCAAAGCAAAATAATACACTTGATTGAAAATACAGGTGAGAGCTCCCAGCAGATGAAGGTGTGCATTTCCTAATACATCATCTTAATGGCAGCATTTTCTACAAAGCGACATGGCGCCCTCCTTTCATATTTCATGAGTTCTATTTGCCTGACTTCAAAATGCCAAATGTGGCAGGGAACAGTGTTTTAATATTCATGGGTTTTTGAGATGACTTTGACAGTTGTCAACTAGAGAAATGGCTTCATCAGGAAAGAATCTGACTTATGATTTCCGGTACACATTTAAAATCATGTAGTCATTTACATATGCATTCTATTTGAAAGGTAATTTTTGCCTAGTTATCATTTATGAAAAGTATATAGCTATAAAATCCTTTATGTAACACTAAGACAGTTTTGAATGATTTTTATATATATACTTGGTATTTCAGAAATTTTTGTGAACCCCAGACATTTAATAATTGAGGTATTTTTATAAACGTGTTTTGAAAGGACATACCTCAGTAAGTATCACAAAAGTTCTCTAGAGCACAAGTCAACACAGCATAAATTACACATCTATGTGGGTGATTTATATTTATTTTTCCTTGCATAAGTCAAAATATATACTAAGTAGTTCAGTTTAGAGGAAAAAAACTCATAACATTTCTCTTTATCCTCAAGGGTTTGGATCCTGGCTTTTGGGTTGTTAGCATTTCACACACTAGCACTGAAAAAACTAAAATTTAAATTTCCCCATGACATAGAGTTCATTACTGTTACTCTGAAAAAAGTCTATGAAGCTTTCAGTCAGTGGCAGGTATTAATAACGCATTAAATATATTATACACAAACACACATGATTTATAAGAATTTATGTACATGATCTCATTGTATTCTCCCAAAATTCTTAAGAGTTGGGAGAATCAGTAGCATAATAACCATTAGATTGATATGATATCTAACATTTATTGAATACTTTCTACATGCTAGTCACTTTTCCAAGCACCTCATATGTATGAGCTTAATTAACCTAGTTACTAATATTAACCTTGTTTGTAGATAAAACAGACAGGTTAAACAACTTTTCTGATATTTCATTGATAGTAAGTGACAGAACCATAATTAGGACCCAGGAAGGCTTGACCCCAGATCCTGTGCTCCCCAAAACCCCAAACTGTCAGATAATAAACTACAATGAGAATCCAGTGCATTCCTACCCTAGTGTTGCTTCTACTCTTTCTTCACCCAAGGTTTATTTTTATTGACTTCTATTATTACTTCATTGAATTTAGCTTTGAAATAATTTCTCATTGTGTGACTTTACTCTCTCTACACTGAAAGTTATCATAGGAATA
>NW_004444161.1:38464-40283 GCF_000243295.1 Trichechus manatus latirostris
AACATTCTTTCTCTTGGTTTTTCTGACACCAACCACTCAAACTTTTCCTGGCTTTTTATTTCCAGGCTTCTTCGTAGATTTATCTCTTTATATAATCCTTAATCTTAATATTCCTCAGCGTTTTGTTTTATGTACTCTTTTCTTCTAAGTTAAATTTATTATCTTTTCTTCAACTGCAAGGCTAATTCCCTAAAGAGAGTTTATACTCTGCTTCTTCCAATGTCATATATAAAGGCAATTGTCACTTTGCATGGTTCTGATATGCATGGATTTCATTTACCACAGTTCAGTTTAATAATCCCAATATTAATATCAATCACTTACAATTTAATAATGCCCAATAACACAATTCAAATTTCAGTTACCAAGACACATTAACTGTAAGTGATTGTATAAAGTATACACTTTGCTGCTAGCTCTTCAGTCCATAAATGACTACATCACCAAAGTGCATCAAGATCAGTGACCAATCATGCCACGTCTTTCAAAAGTCTGTCCGTGATTGGTCACCATGCATCTGTTACTCAGTTGAAACACAGACAGAAAAGCATGTAGCTGTGTTGCCTTCCCGTCTCTCTGTGATAAAACTTTGTAATATTTCCCAAAAACAGGTAATCAAAAGAGAATTGGTGTTGAAAGATAAAAGAGCAATAAAGAAATGAAAAATGATAATGCTGGAAGTAAAATTCAAATTTAGCATAACTGGAGTTTTAGAAGAAATAGCTCCCCCATGGGCATGTTGACATTGCTGCCATCTGAGAAACTTTAGATATTTCTCTGCTAAGATATCCTATCCTTTATATCACTACAAGCATATTTTCCTTGACACAGTTGAACTTGTTATAAGTTATATTTAAAAGTTAAAAGCTGCTTTATAATCCTATTGTGTTCGTTTTAACATTGGGGTCATCCCATGGACAATCCACATCGATTGTCCTTTCTACTGAGAAAGGGTCATATTTCTCTGGTTTGACCTATATCAACTAGTTTTAGATTATATTCAGGATATTCTGAATGTTATGTTAGAGATTCTCTTAAATTCTCTCAAAGGGTTTTGATTTCTTGTCTTTTTTTTTTTTTTTTTTTGGTCAAGCAATGAACTTGGTTGGGCTTAAATTGCAAACTATGTTTCTTTAATGGCAGAGTCTATACACAGACTTTGGTGCCTCTGCTCTCTAGCTCTGTTCTGCAAACCTCCTTAAATTACCAGTGGCCAGTGGTTAAGAGCTGGCTGCTAACCAAAAGATCAGCAGTTGGAATCTACCAGCCACTCCTTGGAAACCCTGTGGGGCAGTTCTACTCTGTCCTATAGGATCACTATGAGTCAGAATCTACTTGATGGCAATGGGTTGGGTTGGGTTTTTTGGTATGGTAGCCCAAAGTAGCCATGTTTTTGTTTGCTGTGTTTTTTGGTTCTGTTGGTCAGAATGGCTAAGGTTTTCTATCAGAGATGTAGCCTCCCCACATGGTGCAAACTGGGACCAGCCTTTAGGCAGAGAGTTCTTGATAGTAGAAAACTCACCCCTTTGGTTACTCTCCACTGTTTAAGGACTTGATTGTTTCGTTTTTGTCCAGGTTTTATGACTTTTATTTGTGGAAGAGTCTGTTCAAAGGGAGTTAATTGGCCATTATGAAAATTGGACTCTCTCCTGTTTTTGTTTTTGTTTTTTTTTTAATTTCAAGCTTCATCATTTAACGTTCCTATGCTCATACTATAGTTTCGCTCTTGTTCAATCATTTCAATTTCTTTCTTGCCTCAAAATGCTGTTTTCTCTACCTGGAACTCTTCTTTGCTTGACTAATTGCTAATTATCTTTTA
>NW_004444161.1:41138-42965 GCF_000243295.1 Trichechus manatus latirostris
ATCTTGTATTTTAGTATTTTCCAAGAAGATTGTATTAACAAACACAAAGCAGTATTTTGCTTTGAAACAGAATTTATTGTAATTCCACATAGAAAACATTAATATTAGTCTCACACTTCTAATAGATGTTCTTTTCCCAGAAATGGCAGTTATATAGACTTGCCACAGAGTTCATTATATTTGACTCAACTTTTAAGACAGAAGCCAAAAACATGTAGGATGTATAATAATTATTTTTTTAATAGGAAAATAAAGGAGATTTAGCTTTAGAGATCTATACTCTCAGAAGACAATCTTTTATTGTACTACTATGTGGCTCCAATGCAATATTAAAGATACTAACACTTACCTATGAAAACTTTGGCAGGGCCCCCAGGAATCAGTCTTCAAAAGAAGTATATAGGGCTTGTATACGTAAATGTAAAGGCATTTTCAATGTGAAGGACAGAGTGTTACCTATTTTACATCTCCTTGTCTTAGGCCTGTGACCTAGGAAAAGAAGAAAAATAATTAGACACTGAGAAGCTTTTTTCATGAGGGAGTCTTACAAATATTTTTACAACAAGATTTACAGAAATGTTGTGTATTTTTCCAGAAGCTTTGGGTACGTTAGCAGCCATCCTAATGGGGAGGGTCCTACCACCAAGAAGTTTCTCCAAGAGGGAACAGTCATGAGGGAGTTGTAGAGTGGAAGACGTTTAAGACAGTAAATAATACTGGAGCTGAGAAAATATTTCAAGAGAGACAAGCGAATTCTGGGAAGTGAGAACAGCCCCTGGAGAATCTCAGACAAAAATGAAGAATGCAATTAAGGTGAAAGAAGGACCTCATCTGAACAGATTAGAGCAAAATATTTTTATTAATGTAAATACATAATTTTCAGTGCCCACAAGGAGATGAAGCTTAAGACCACTCATTCTCTAAAGATGACTTGGTTGTCTCTTATTTTAATACACAGGCATACCTCGAAGATATTGCAGGTTCAGATCCAAACCACCACAATAAAGCAAATATTGCTATAAAGCAAGTCACATGAATTTTTTGGTTTCCCAGTGGGTATAAAAGTTATGTTTACACTATACTGTAGTCTATTAAATGTGCAATAGCATTATGTCTAAAAAAACAATGTGCATACCTTAATGAAAAAATGCTTTACTGCTAAAAAATGCTAACCATCATCTAAGCCTTCAGAAAGTCGGAATCTTTTTGCCAGTGGAGGATCTTGCCTCAATGTTGATGGCTGCTGACTGATAAGGGTGGTGGTTGCTGAAGACTGAGGTGGCTGTGGAAATTTCTTAAAATAAGGCAACCATGAGGTTGGCCGCATTGATTGACTCTTCCTTTCACCAAAGATTTCTCTGTAGCATGCAATGTTGTTTGATACCATTTTACCCACAGTAGAACTTCTTTCAAATTTGGCATCAGTCCTCTCATCCCCTGCCACTGCTATATCAGTTAAGTTTATGTAATATTCTAAATCCTCTGTTGTCATTTCAACAATGTTCAAAGCATCTTCACTAGGAGTAGATTTCATCTCTAGAAACCACTTTATTTGTTCATCCATAAGAAGCAACTCCTCATCCATTAAAAGCTTATCGTGAAATTGCAGCAATTCCGTCACATCTTCAGGATCCACTTCTAATTCTAGTTCTCTTGCTATTTCTACCACATCTGCAGTTGCTTCCTCCACTGAAGTCTTGAGCCCCTCAAAGTCATCCAGAAGGGTTGGCATCAACTTCTTCCAAGCTCCTGTGAATGTTGATATTTTGGCCTCCTCCCATGAATCACAAATGTTTTTAATGGCATCTAGAATGGTGAAATCTTTCC
>NW_004444161.1:43265-49389 GCF_000243295.1 Trichechus manatus latirostris
TTTTTTTTTTTTTCTGAGCAGTAAGTCTCCACAGTGAGCTTAAAATATTCAGTAAACCAGTTGTAAACAGATGTGCTGTCATCCAGTCTTTGTTGTTCCATGTATAGAGCACAGGCAGGGTAGATTTAGCATCATTATTAAGAGCCCTAGGATTTTTGTAATGGTAAATGAGCATTGGCTTCAACTTAAAGTCACCAGCTGCATTATTAGCCCCTAACAAGAGACTCAGCCTGTCCTTTGAAGATTTGAAGGCAGACATTGACTTCTCCTCTCTAGCTGTAAAAGTCCTGGATGGCATCATCTTCCAATATACGGTTGTTTCGTCTACATTGAAAATCTGTTGCTTAGTGCAGCTACCTTCATCAATTATCTTAGCTGGATCTTCTGGATAACTTGCTGCAGCTTCTACATCAGCACTTGCTGCTTCATCTTCCCCTGTTATCTTATGGAGATGGCTTTTTCCCTTAAACCTCATGAACCAAACCCTGCTAGCTTCAAACTTTTCTTCTATAGCTTCCTCATCTTTCTTAGTCTTCATAGAATTGAACAGAGTTAGGGCCTTGCTCTGGATTAGGCTTTGACTTAAGCAAATGTTGTGGCTGGTTTGATGTTCTATCCAGACCACTAAAACTTTCTCCATATCAGAAATAAGGCTGTTTCATTTTCTCATCTTTTGTGTGTTCACTGGAGTAGCATTTTAATTTCCTTTAAGAACTTTTCCTTTGCATTTGCAACATGGCTAACTATTTGGTGCAAGAGGCCTAGCTTTCGGCCTATTTCAGCTTTTAACATGCCTTCCTCACTAAGCTTAATCATTTCTAGCTTTTGATTTAAAGTGAGAGACGTGCGACTCTTCCTTTCACTTGAGCACTTAGAGGCCATTATAGAGTTATTAATTGGCCTAATTTCAATATCGTCGTGTCTTAGAGAATAGGGAGGCCTGAGCGGCAGGAGAGAGACGGCGAACGGCCGGTCAGTGGAGCAGTCAGAACACACACAACATTTACTGATTAAGTTTGACGTCTTAGGTGGGCGCGGTTTGTGGTGCCCCAAAACAATTACAATAGTAATATCAAAGATCACTGAAGACAGATCACCATAACAGATGTAATAATAATGAAAAAGTCTGAAATACTGGGAGAATTACCAAAATGTGAGAGGTATGAAATGAACACGTTGCTGGAAGAAAGACGCTGATAGACTTGGCTTGACGAAGGGTTGCCACAAACCTTCATTTTGTAAAAAATGCAGTATCTGCAGAGCATGATAAAGTGACACGCAATAAAACGAGGTATGCCTGTATTGTATTCGCAAGTAATTTCATTGAGGTGCAGTTAATTTAGGTGCTTATTCTTGCTGTGAGAAAGACAACATCAGAGCTACCAAAAAAAAAAAATCTTACTTTGAATTTTAAGTAATAAAATATTTGTAAACTGTGTACATTGGATTAAATGAGCCAACAAAAATACGTCTTTTGAATAACATATATTTACAAAATAGTAACTTAGGCTATTATAATGAGTGACACTCTGAGAAAATCACAGCCAAGATCCCTGTGATGGCTGCTTTGCTATAGCAATGGCACAAACAAAATAGAGATGAAATGGAAAATATTAAAATAAGGTTTTAAAGATCATTGCATTTACACAATATGAAAGACATATTTTATCTAATGTCAATAATAAAATATTTGAATATCTACAAAATACTTTTACATCAAAGATATTTCCTTGGAAAGATTTTTCCTATATATTATCATCTATTTCTTTGTTCTCATTTTTTTTATAAGTTTTACTCTTCTGTTACTTGTTAAGAATTTTGTTTTTCTTTCCACGTCATTTGTTTTTTCATTACATTTCCCCAGAATTCACTTTTCCGTACTGAATATTCCTTATTAATGTTTTTATCATGTAATAATCTTATCCCCCCACGTCCTTCAAAATATTTAAGTGAGAAAAGCTATTTTCTTATTGGTTCAGCTGCTATTATGATTTCAATCATGATTAACAATTATGGGAATAATAACTAGTTATTGACACTGTGATGTATTATTTTAAAAAAAATTTTATTGTGGTGAAAATATACTTAACAAAACATATACCATCTCAACAATTTCTACAAGTACAAGTCAGCAACATGAATTCCATTCTTCAAGTTATACAACCATTCTTGCTATCTTTTTCCAAATCATTCCACCACCATTAACATAAACTTAATGTGCCCTAAGCAAATACACCCTCTTTCCCACTCCCTTCCACCACTGGTAACCACTAATAATCTTCCTTTTTCCATACATTTGCTTATGTCTTCTATGTGAGATCATACAATATTTGTGCTTTCAGCATGATTTTGTCAAGGTTCATCCATGTTGTGGCATGCGTCAGGACATCATTTCTCTATGTGGCTGAACAGTAGTCCATTGTGTGTGTATACCCAATTTTCTTTGTCCATTTCTCTGTTGATGGACATTTGGGCTGTTTCCACCTTTTGGCTATTGTGAAAAGTACTGCAGTGAGCATTGGTGTACAGGTTTGTGATATATTATTTGTGTATATATAATTTTAGCTAATCCTTACAGTACATCTTTGACGGGAGTGACAATATCTTCATTTTATAGCTGACAAAACTCAGAGTCAGAGAGGTTGGGTGACCTGCCAAAGTTACATGGCCAGAAACTGGAAGAACCAAGCCAGAATCCCCACTACAAAGTCCGTGTTCTTTTCTAATACAGCGCTTTCTCATTTTGATCAGCATTATTCTATAATGTCTTATGATAGTTAAACTATTCTTGCCATCTTGTAAGTGGTTATAGGTCTATTGATGGCTTGCAAACGTTGCATTATGATTTTCTAAGAATCAGTTACAATTCAATATCTACGATACCATTTTTCATTAATTGGCTAAGTGGAATTCCATATCATATTGCTGATTCACTATTACTATTCATTATTTATAAAATCATTTATAAGAAACTTAAATAAATATTGCAGAATGTCATTCTTACAATTTCTGAGGGAATAAGAGGACAATTTCAGCCCAATAGTTAATGGTTTGATATTTCTGGTTGCTAATCAAAGTCATTTCATCATTTTACATAATGTTGGTGATTGCGTGAGTTGGGTACGTTTTAGATTTGCTTTATCCATCTCTATGAATCAGAATATTATCAATCACTACAGCAGAGAAAGTGGTTAACTTAAAATGGTGTTATTCTCTGTGTTGAGTTTGCTCTTTGCCAAAGGCAATGTTGGACCTTTTTTTGAAGTCCTCTTACTGCTGAGTTTTTTAACATTCGGTAGACAACAACCCATCAATTACATTATGGAAAACTCTGCACGCTACTGTAATACATTTAGTCAATGAGAATATTTGCAAGAGGGCTTGTCTGAAGGCACTTTAAACAGAAGCTGAAAAACCTTTCATTGTGATCATCAGCTTGAGTTATCTCAAAGACATTTGCCATGTATTCTGAGAAAGGAAACCCTGGTGGCGTAGTAGTTAAGAGCTAAGGCTGCTAACCAAAAGGTCAGGAGTTTCGAATCTACCAGGCACTCCTTGGAAACCCTATGAGGCTGTTCCACTCTGTCCTACAGGGTCACTGTGAGTCAGAATCGACTCAACGGCAATGGTTTTCATTATTATTATTCTGAAAAACAAACCAAACCTGTTGCCATTGAGTTGATTCTGACTTATAGTGACCCTATAGGACAGTAGAAACGCCCCATAGGGTTTCCAAGGAGCACCTGGTGGATTTGAACTGACCTTTTCGTTAGCAGTTGAGTGCTTAACCACTGCATACTATTAGGGAATTCAAAATACTGTTCTGATGACATCCTAAATGCCTTAGTCCCTTTATCTAAAATTATGGAGCATCTAAAATGACCCAAAGTATATTTTTCATGATTAATAGAACTATAATAAGAGCATTATAATTATTTCATTGAACAAATATTTGTTCAGTTGCTATGTATCAGACACTTTTTAATTTTATAAAAATTAAAAAATAGCAGAGTAACTACAAAGTGAGTGTGGTGGATTAGAGATGTCCACCAATACATTGACACTCTTCCCATTGTGTGTACATAAATATGCAAAAACCTGAACACCTTGCCATGGAGTGGATTCTGACTCATAGTGACCCTATAGGACAGAGGAGAACTACTCTGTAGGGTTTCCAAGGAGTGGCTGGTGGATTCAAACTGCGTGCCCTTTGATTAACAGCCTAGCTCTTAACCACTGTGCCACCAGGGCTTTGTATATAGTTTTTTGTTTTTCTCCCCCCCAATCTTCCAAATGTTTTGTTTATGTAATTAGAAGCTGGGTTATAAATGTTCAGTAACTAAAACAGTAACTAGGTCCAGCAAACATTGATTTAGTGCCTAAATATTCCAGGCACGTTTCTGAGAATAGGGATTATATGAGTTACACCACAAAGCACAGTCTCCTGTGCTTGCTCTTCATGCGGAAGATGTTACAATTCATTAGTTGAAGTAAACTTTTAAATTCAAAGATGTTTTCAACTTTGAAAGGCATGGCTTTTCATCTATGATGGCAAGCAGATCTTTACTCTTTCTTCATGGGTCTCCTGTTTTTGTCTTTCTTTTAAATACTGCAAAGTTATGACGTGCCTATAAAATAGGGAAGTGTGAACACTGTTGTGAGATGTGCAGAAAAGTTGTAACGAGATTTGTTAATCCAGGTTAATAGAATCAGATTCTCTGTATTCAAAAGCAGTGTAAGGGGCAAAAGCAGGAAGACACAAGTTGAGTTTTCCATTCAGCACTAGTGCCTTCATCAGCCAACACTCAGTTCCTTCATGCACAGAATTGAGGGGTAGGAACAGAACAATTCTAAGTCTCTTCCAATACAGTTACATTTTACTGTATTGTGTAAAATTCCTTTTAACCACTTCTCATTAATGAAAGACACTATATGATACAATGTTTCAGTATTAAATATCGATTGCCATTGATTGGTATGATATGTGACACTTTAAAGTCCAGCTGAAATATTTGGACCATCATTTATTTTTATTTTTGGTGTCACAGTTCAATGCACGTAGCAAAGATTATCAAGATCATCAAATTCCACTTTATTCTGACCTTTAAAATACCTTCAGATATTTTATATTCAGATGTCATGCCACTTTTCAGTTAAAGATATCTCAACAGACTTGAGGAACCTTAAGTAAAAAATGAAAATAATACCAACCCATTTATTTTGAAATGGTTTTTGGAAAACTCTTACACCTTTTGCTTTTTATTGTGCTATCATTAAATTAATTAATCTTTAAAACCCAAGGTTTTGTAAGTTTTATTTCATCCAAACATTCAACAACTTTTATTCTATTTTTATGCTTGTGAGTGCTGAGGAGCATCACAATTGTATAACAATACTGGAAAATAAATGAGATTAATTTTTCTTTTTTCATGGTAATTGCTTCTTTAGACTCTCTAGAGTTATTAATCATTTGTAGGAGAGTTTAAACAATTCCAAACTCAGATACTTGCCTTTGAAATTAAGACAACTTCAGATAATATGACATACCAAACAAAGTTATATTGCACGACTTTGCAGATCTGTGTCTCTTTTTGAGCTACAAAAGTAGATATGCTTTCTTCTTTCATATAAACTGAAGATCTATGAAATTATTATTTGAATTACTTTTTGTACATAATATCATCTAGTGGGTGTACCTTATTATTTAATTAAAATTAAAAAAAATTCTCTCCATCAAATATAGCTACCCTTTAAACTGTGCTATATATGTATCAGCAACTGTCACTTAAATGTGACTATTTTATTCTTATATATGTATTTTTTATTGTTTATGGTACATACTAATTGGCCTACATTTTACCTTCACTTGATATGTTGTTTTCAGTGTCATGAAAATATATATCTAATACTTTCAGTGTTTGATTAGTACTTTTTCCATCTTCACTATAGGATAGATCCATTGCTAAGGAGCAAACTTATCTAAGACCAGCCATGGCTTTGTTGAGTCCAACATATGGGTTTCAATTTTGTTCTAACGCAGTAGCTAATCCACAGAATATTTCCACACTTCATATGTGTGGAAACTGTAATCTGTTAATTGTGGTGTTTGAGAATTTATTGATTT
>NW_004444161.1:50428-52886 GCF_000243295.1 Trichechus manatus latirostris
GGTCAGAGAACTCCAAAGGTAGATGTACCTTAGAGTCCTTATATATACAGGGTTTCAGCTTATCTAAAGCTAGCAGATG
This sequence comes from Trichechus manatus latirostris, assembly GCF_000243295.1. NCBI lineage: Eukaryota > Metazoa > Chordata > Mammalia > Sirenia > Trichechidae > Trichechus > Trichechus manatus. The sequence goes on from NW_004444161.1 coordinate 50,508, forward strand.
TAGAGCACAGTTTTGCTGGGTATAGAAAGAAGGCAGGCTCTTAGTGCCTAAAAGTCTGCTTATTTGGGCTATTTTTTAAAGCAACTGTGTATGTACACATTTGAGCTTCACACCAGCAAGCTCTTTGGGCTAAATAGGCCTCAGCTTGCTGTGAAGAAATAAATAACTTGGGGTCAATTCACAGAGGCCACGTTTGACTCATTTATATAACATTTATTTAATTGGGAAGGAATATCATCAAAATTATAAGTCAGATTCTAGCATTTTTGAGGTCATTTCAAGGTATCAAAACACAATTAAAAATAATTTCATGTTAAATCATAACATTAAATGCATTCTGAACACCTCGTACTGAAATGTTTACATAAAATTAGATACTATGTGAGATATAAAGCTGCCGTTTATAGGTATGTGTATTGATAGTGGACATTTTCTTCAGCAGGAAAATATCTCCATACTAATTAATAAACAGCTAATATATCAAATGTATACTATTTAGAAATTCATATTAATGATTAAATGTGATATGGTTTTAATAAATAAACATTAAATTTGGCATCATTCTGAATATGCATAATAATTGAAAGGAATCTGAAATTTTATAACGTATAAGAAGGACATTAAATCCAAAAAAAAAAGAAACCTGTTGCTGTCGGGTCGATTTCCACTCATAGTGACCCTTTCGGACAGAGTAGAACTGCCCCATAGGGTTTCCAAGGTTCGCCTGGTGGATTCAAACTGCTGACCTTCTGGTAGCAGCTGATATCTTAACCACTGCACCACCAGGGTTATTCCATATTATCACCCCAAACAAGGACTAACCACTATTTCTTTCTGGAAATATTATAAAAATTTATTCATAAAATCCAATATATTTTTGATATTAACATCATGATGAATATGCATCTGTTTATCTTTTATTTATATGATTATACACATTCATTGTTATAAAACATGTTTGAAAGTTATATATACCTTGATTTACTAAAACATCCTCCTTTTTTAATATTCAAGCTGAGCTTTAAAGATAAGAAGACAAAGATATAAAGACCTCATGAAAAGGCTTGGAGCACATTTTGGGAAACAGAATAGAGGACATTATAGCTTAAACTGAATAAGTCTTGGGCTGGTCCAGGAGACAGAAGCCTTATCACACAGGCTTTGCAGTGTGGAGCAGATGGGTTTGGATTATACTCTAATGCAATGGGTAATCCATAAAAAAAATTAAAGCAGAAGAATGATGTGATCTGATTTACATTATACAAAGTAAATATGATAATAATTCTGTCCAAAAACCCACTGTTGTCACATAGATTCTGACTCATAGTGACCCTATAGGAGAGAGTAGAACTGCCCCACAGGGTTTCCAAGGCTGTAAATCTTTACGGAAGCTGACTGCCACATCTTTCTCTCATAGAGTGGCTAGTGGGTTCAACCCTTCAGTTAGCAGCTGAGCGCTTAACCACTGCACCACCAGGGCTCCTTGATGCTGGCCACTGTGAAGAAAGTGGATTACAGGAGGCGAGATTACAGGGGGACCATTTAAATGGCTACTGAGGAAGCCCTGATAATAGATGAAGACAGTCTCAATTTGGGTCGTATCAGTGGAATTGGAAAGTAGATCAATTTAAAACAGATTTTTGAGGCAGAATTGTTGATGGATTAGATGTTGCAAATGCAGGAGTGGTTTAACTAGTTAAAACGGAGTTAAAATAGTCCTCTGTTCTGGGCAGATAATGGTGTCTATTGGTTAGCTGAGGAAATCAGGGTTGACTGGTTTGTTCGGCAGTTATGTTTGTATGTTTGTTGTTTGCTTTTGTTTTATCACTGGTGAAGGGATGAGATCAAGAGAATCTTTGTATGATAATGTCTGTCAATTTCGATACCACACTGGATATCTAAGTAAAGATGGTCATTTACATTTGATAAAAAGCCTGGAACTCAGAGGGAAGTGAGGACTAGAGTTACTAGTTTGAGAGTTAGCAGCATAGATATGGTATTAAAAACCTTCATACTCAGTTAAGAGCTTCCTGTAAGAAAGAATATAGAGAGAAGAAAGCAAAAGACCAAGCCTTAACAGTCAGAAAAAAAAAGTCATTGTGGTTGGGAAGTGGAGTAGACACTTCAAAGAACAAGCTAGTAGGAATTCTGGGGGCTTGAGAAGGAAAGCATTTCACAGAACTTTCTTTCTGAATAATATACAGTAATAGCTATGATAGGGTCATCCTCATTCTATATAATAGGGATGCCTTCTCATTTCAATTATGGAATTTGCTTTTGGTTTTAGATGCATTGTTAAACTTAAGAAATAATTCCTTTATACATACATTTCCATGTACAGACCTTTAAGAGTTGTTATTAAGAATGAGTATTGAATTT
>NW_004444161.1:52986-62896 GCF_000243295.1 Trichechus manatus latirostris
TCCTAGCGTTGTCAACATTCAGGCTAGAAGGCATTAGTGATTAGTGGTTTGGAGAACAGGCTGCGTCTGGAGTCACTGAGATCTACACTTAGATTTCATTTCTGCCTTACTTACAGAGTGGCAACGGAAAACTCTTCACGAGAGTTAGTTACAGACTTATTAAAAATATTTAAAGGAAGAATACTTTGTGGAACACAAGACTCAGGCATGACATCTACCTCAGTAGATGATAACCTATGCAATGTTTATGGAACAGTTGAAGAAAGGGCTTTAGGAGAAGGTTCACCTACAGTTATTTACATCAATGGATGTGATTGGTACTGAAAGAGATGCTTTCTTGATTTTTAATCCACTTTGTTATCTAAAAACAAACAAAAACCAAAAAAGGATGCCATGTTGTTTGTTTTGTCTCAGCCCTCAGTTGTGTGTTTTATCTGTACCTTGCCAAACATGACTTTGCGAACCTGGCCGTTGTTCAGAATCATGACCCTTTGGTTGCTAGAGGGTGAGGCTCTATGTTGTTAGAATTTCTTAGAGAAAACACTTATTTAGTTCTTGTGAAGTAAAGAAGAAATGTATTGGTTATTGAAACAATGACCCCGACTCACTGGAGATGAAAACCTGCCCCCGTGCAAATCCTTCTGCTTGCCGCCTTTGCTGTAATTGACTGATCCAACAGCTGACACCCGTGCCTGGCCACGCTTCCTGCAGCCCTGTATTGATTCTCGGCGAAAGTTGCATTGAGGCAGCTGCTCTCAAATCTAATTTTTTCCATTCAGCTTTAATTTCTATTAGTTTAGACAGACAATACCATCTCTTTCTCACTGAAGATATATGCCACGGAAGTACACAAACAAGTCCTGGAGCCTAGGGCATTCATTAAGCTGCAAAGACCGCAAACATTTATTACATCAGAAATAGCAGACTGCACACCACTGACCAAACAACAGATGTGTCAAAATGATGCATTAGCTGAATTTTGCCTCACTTGCCTCTTCCTTTTATACCTGAGGAAAGAAAAACAAAAACAAGAACAAGGTAGTGGTTAGAAAAAATACAATATCGGAAATTGAGTTGCTGAGTAAAAAATATCAAAACTCTTTGCAGATCTAATAAAAGAAAATTGTTAGAGGTCATTACTTTTCATGTTTATTGATTATAGCGGCCAATATGATTATTAGATGGTGGGGAAACAAATTTATCATGAAGTTCCAAAATTTGAAGCTAAAGGAAGGAGAAAGTTAAGGTAGTTTTATGTTTAAGACAACATTAAGCTCATTCACTATCACCAAAGAACTAAGAACTGATAAATATCAGCCAAATTATTTTTCCAAGTTTTCTATGGTTATTAACATATGTATATATATACATATAGTGTAAAATAGATTGAAATGTTAGGTTTTTTTAAAAAAAATGTTGCCTGTATATTTAATTAAAACGCAATTTTAAAATGAGGCAAGGGTGAGTAAAACATTTTCCATGTGAGTTAACCAATTTATATTTTCTAATATTGTTCTTCACGTGTCTGAAGCTGCCTGATAATACAATAGAAATGTTGCTACTAAAATTGCAAACATCTCACATAACCTCCACAAAAGCTGCAGCCTTGCTCATCTTGCTCTTATTTCCACAGTGCCTGGCATATAAAGGAAATTCAATAAGTATTCTTGGATGAGTCAATGGCCAACAAGTTTTAATTTTCAAGGGACTAGGCTATCAACTGAGCAGTATACTTGGGTCCACTGACTACTGCCTCAGAGTAATATCCTGTTACTCTAATATCCCCTTACCATGCTGAGATTGCAGTGCAAAAGGAAAAAAACAAAAACAAAAGAAGAGACCAAATTCCATGAAGTTGTTTTAAAGGGATTTGTAGACATAGAATGGTGTCCCTGGGTAGTATAAACGGTTGTCATGCTCCACTGCTAACCAATAGGTTGAAGGTTCAAAGTTACAGTCTACCCAGAAGCCCCTCAGAAGAAAGCCTTGATGATCTACTTCTGAAAAGTCAGTCACTGAAAACCATATGGATCACGATTCTGCTCTGACACACATAGGGTCAAACCACATGGATCACAATTCTCCTCTGACACACATGGGGTCACCATGAGTAAGAGTTGACTCATTGTAATTGATAACTGGTAGACATAGGATAACCAAGCAAAGGAAAAAACTTAAACTTGTTGATATGTTCAGACCTCTCTCAGATTGAATTCTTAGTATATCTTTGTGTCTTTGAAGCAAAATTCTAAAGCATAGTGTCTTAGTTATCTAGTGCTGCTATGACAGAAATACCGTAAGTGGATGGCTCTAACAAACAGAAACTTATTCTCTCACAGTCTAGGAGGCTAGAAGTCTGAATTCAGGGCTCTAGCTCTAGGGAAAGGCTTTCTTTCTCTGTCGGCTCTGGGGGAAGGTGCTTGTCATCAATCTTCCCCTGGTCTAGGAGCTTCTCAGTGCAGGGACCCCAGGTCCAAAGGATGCGCTCCAATCCTGGCTCTTCTTGGTTGGTGGTAATGAGGTCCCTCTCCTCTCTGCTTGCTTTTCTCTTTTATATCTCAAAAAAGATTTTCTCAAGATATAACCTAATCCTGTAGATTGAGTCCTGCCTCATTACCATAACTGCCTCTAATCTTGCCTCATTAACATCGTAGAGGTTAGGATTTACAACACATAAAGTAATTACATCAGATCACAAAATGGAGAACAACCACTCAATACTGGGAATCATGGCCTAGCCAAGTTGACACACATTTTTGGTGACACAATTCAATCTATACTACATAGTTTTTAGATACAAGCGATGTCAGCTAGGCCATGCTATTTTTTCTCAGTCACCACAGAAGACTCTAATCATAGGAATTACCACGAATCAATGATTATTTTAAAAACTCTGGTTATCCATAACACCATCAAGTGGACGCTTTTCCATGAATTTGGACTAAATGTATCATACAGATTATATTTTGTGGTATTAAATAAAATGTTTTCTTTTTCATGAACTAAAATACTTTTTAACAGTAGCTACTTAAGATTTGCATATTTTGAAATAAGAACCAATCTATTTAAAAATTTTCCACTTGAAACTTTTTTTTTTTGGTCAGAATACCAGAAGGTACTGTTTGTAGGTCCACACCAAGCAGTATCTGCATGCAGAGAACAACACTCCAATTTGCATTCTCCAAAAAAGGACAGCTCAACCAGATTTAATGTATTTTGGCTGGCAATTCGTATGCTTAGTCTCTGCCCAACATACTTTACTTTGAAAAACTGATGCTATAAAGCCTAGAATTATAGTTTATAATAGAAGCCTGATAGAGTTGTTTCCACTGATATTGTACCAGCTCTAGCAGCAGTATAATTTGTATCTTAAAGAGATGGGAGTGTTCTTTGTGGATCAAAAAAAAAAATCAGTGGGCTTTGCAACAATTATTTTGGGAAACTCATCTTTTCTACTTTTCTGCAAATGCTGGTGTATTTTTAGATTATTTTACTCTTTATATATAATCATAAATTATATATATTTCGTGGAGCTAATTTGATTTTGAAAATACTGTGACTTTATAAATACAAGATTTTATTTCATTTTTTAAGAAAGAATTCATAGGAAGTTAATTTCAGTCAACTCTGTTCTTTTTGTTGGCGTCTTTCCCTGCATGCACTTGTCTGGGGGAAGATTAGTGGGAAAGAGGTAAGACAACAGAGAGCTTTCGTGCATTTCTTATCCTCATTTAGTTCCTGCCCACCATAGATTATCACTTTTACCTTTTACAAAACAGGAATTGCCAGTTCCTTTTGTTTCCTTTTCTATTTGTCTCTCTTGGGTAATATTATTTTAATTATTAAATATAAAGCTTAATTTTTCAATAACAAACCACAAAATTCTCTAATGGGACATAAAAGCACGTATCAGCGACAACACTTATGTATGGAAAGATTTCATCTAGGCTCTCAAGACCCCGTTTCTTCACAATAGTGGAAATTGTAAGCATGTCAATTCAAGGTAGTATAACCATTAACCAATGGCCATCAACTCAATTCCAACTCATGACGACCCCATGTGTGTCAGAGTAAAACTGTGGTCCATAGGATCTTGAATCGCTGATTTTTTAACAGTAGAGAGCTACGCCTTTCTTTCGAGGCTCCACCGGTGGACTCGATCCTTCAATTTTCCAGTTAGCAGCCAACTGCATTAACTGTTTGCACCACCCAGGGACCTCTCAAGGTAGCATAGGTATTTCCAATTAAAAAGGTATTGTTTGTTGAGCAAATTCTCAGTCTAATGTAGGGAACCCTGCTGGCATAGTGGTGACGCACTCAGCAGCTAACCTGAAGGTTGGGGTTCCAACCTACCAGCTGTTCTGCAGCAGAAGGATGTGGCAGTCTGCTTCCATAAAGATGATAGCCTTGGAAACCCTGTGGGACAGTTCTACTCTGTCCTACAGTGCTGCTGTGATTTAGAATCGACTTTCAACATCAATTTGTTCTCATTCTTACTTCTGGATAGAAGGCTTACCTTTAGTCATGCTATCTTAGGTACCTCTGAACCAGTCCCTGAGATGATGACTCAAGTGCAAATAGTTCATCTGGGTAGGGAAACCAGCAAATACTGGGAGGACAGTGGGAAGGTGAGACAGGGAAGGGAAAGTGGGCAATAAAACGTGGTTAACAAGCAGGTCACTCATGTATGTCAACAATTTATTCTTGTTGGGGATTCTGGAAATATATAACAATGCACCTCAGGCATTTCTGCCTGAAGCATAGGAGCAGTAGCATGTATGATGCATCAACTATCACCAATCTTTGATTGAGTTCTACCTGCCAAAGGCAAAGGGCATGTTAGTTCTCTAGCACCTCAGAAACTGGCAGAGCAGAGAAGAGCCTCCAGCAAGCGGTGTAGATGGAAGTCATCCTCTCTGGTAAGCACTGGTAAGTCCCAAGCGGCTATGGGCACGTACCTCCAGCATCTCCTACATCCAGCCTTGTAACAGATACTCATGAGATGTAAAATACTTTTTAATTTTATTTTTCTAATAACTTATTTTTCTTGTATTTTACAGATGTTTCTGCACATTCTTGAACATTAAAAAACACAAACAAAAATAACTAGGGCCTCACCACATATCATTTGAGAAGCACTACTTTAGAGGGCACTTAACCTGACTTCAGGTTCCAGTCTTGGAAAGTGAGCATTCAAGACTTTAGATTGTCTTAAGAGAGCCCCAAAGCAGACAATTTATGCCTTACTTCCCTGGGAAGAGCTCAGGGACACTCTGAGCTTCTTTTAGAGAAAGGATTGCAGACAATCTTAGAGACTGTCTTAGTTATCTAATGCTGCTATAACAGAAATATCACAAGTGGGTGGCTTTAACAAAGAGAAATTTATTCTCTCACAGTCTAGAAGGCTAGAAGTCCAAATTCAGGGTGCCAGCTCCAGGGGAATGATTTCTCTTTCTGTCGGCTCTGGGGGAAGGTCCTTGTCATCAATCTTCCCCTGGGTCTAGGAGCTTCTCAGTGCAGGGATCTGGGTCCAAAGGATGGTCTATTCTCCTGGCTCTCATTTATGTGTGGTATGAGGTCCCCCTGTCTCTCTGTTCGCTTCTGTCTTTTATATCTCAAAAGAGATTGGCTTAAGACACAACCTAGTATTGTGGATTGAGTCCTGTCTCATTGACATAACTGCCTCTAATCCTACCTCACTAACATCATAGAGGTAGGATTTATAACAAATAGGAAAAGCACATCAGATGACAAAATGGTGGACAATCACACAATACTGGAAATCATGGACTAGCCAAGTTGACATATTTTTTGGGGGGACACAGTTCAATCCATAACATTCTACCTGTTGGTCCCCCAAAATTCATGTCCTTGCCAGATGTAAAACACATTCACCCCATCATATCATAGCAAAAGTCTTAAATCAACTCCAAGTCCAAAATCTAAAAATTTCACTTCATCTGTGAAATCTAGAATACAAGTCATCTGCTTCCAAAATACAATGGTGGAACAATCACAAATTTGACATTTCCATTGCAAATGGGAGAAATTGGAGGAAAAGAAGGGATAACAGGCACCAAGCAAGTCAGCAGAACACATTATATTAGCCCTCAAGGCTTGAAAATAATCCTCTGTTTTCTGAGACCATTTACACAATGGCCCTGCCCTCCAGAATCTAGATATTGGCCATACTCTCGGGATTCTGAGTGGAGACCCCTAGGCCCTGGGCTTCATCTCCACCTTCTAGGCCCAAAGGAATGGCAACTCTGCTCCCTCAGCTTTGGGAGGCCCCATTCTCCTAGTCCATCTGAGTGGCAACTCCACCCTTTGAGACAGATTCTCCACAAAAAGAACACAGAAGCAGTGATGACAAGGTGAAGACAAGGTAGCTTGCCTTATGTACCCTTGGTAAAGAGTCAGAACTTCAAGGTCACACACTCCCACAACCATGTACTAGCGATCACTCTCTCCTGAGTAGGTCAGGTTAGTTTTTCTATCCCCGTGCATTTAGAATCGATTCCCCCTGGCTTTCTGCAAAGCTTTGACTCTTAATATGTGAAAGTAAAGATTCTGTATTCATAAGATCTTTGTTTCTCCTAAAGTTTTCCCATATTATCTCTGCTAACACACACACAAACATATATACAAACACAAACTTAATTTGATTTGCTTTTTTTTTTTTGAATCTAGGTTGTATCTACCCTTCTCTTCTCTTCAAATCAATGCTTATAGCAAGCTGTTGTGGCTGCCTGAATGTTAGGGGACGGGCAATGGTTATCAGAAAACACAATGAAAAAAAACTTCACTCAAATCTAAAATAATATTAAAGACTCGTGGCTCTCAATGCAGTGACCTGTAAATAGTAGGTATTCAAGCTAAGTTAAGTAAGTAAGTAAATAAATACTACCACCACCACCAGCGTTTGCCTTTGAGTCAATTCCAATGCACTCAGCTACTAACCACAAGGTTAGCAGTTTGAGTCCACCCTGAGGCACCTCCGAAGAAAGGCTTGGTCATCCACTTCTGAAAAATTAGCCATTGAAAAGTCTATGGAGCACAGTTCTACTCTAACACACACGGGGTTGCCAATAAAAGTAAAAACCAATAAAAACGAATAGAAGCAAGTCTGCTTTTTAAGATGAATGAACTCAAGTCCAATTACCATTTCCATAAGCAATCTAAATAAATTTACACATGGAATGAGAATCTCATTACTAAATTTTAGGGATGTGAATTTTGCACTTTCCAAATCATAATTTATGTTAAAAAATTTTTTTGGAGATCTCTTTGAAACCAAATACATTTTTTTTTTTAACACATTAACACAGGTGATCAACAGGCCAAGTAGATGCTATCCCCAGTCATTATAGTCTACTGAATAAATACGCTGTACCCAGACATCCAAAACAGATGAACACTATTCAAAAGGAGGATCATTAAGGTGAGGATAGAGGTAGCCATCCTTTTGAAAGTGGCTTCCTTTGGTGCCTGGGGTGTTGTCATAAATATCTCAAAGCTGCCTGGAATTAATTATTTTCTGAGGGGACAGCTGAAAACGGCAGGAATATGTATTCTTGGCAGAGAAACAAACGGTTTGAAGTACCTCAGGATTTACCCCACTACAAGCCAACTCTGTGCCTTATCAAAATAGTTCCTCGACAATTGAGAAAGAATTCTATAACAGCTTATAAAGCATTCAGTACACTTCAGGCAGAGTGGAGCTAATGGACTGTGTCTGTGTTCACACTCATGCAACTTTTTCCTTTGGTATAGGTACCCTACCAACAGAGGCCAGCCCTTCTTTAAATTTTTTCATTGAAAGTGCTCTAAATCTTTATAATTAATAAATACAATGTATCTGTGGGTCAAGTAAAAGTAACCCGATCACAAAGTATGAGTTTAAAAAAAAACACGTTGTATATACTGAATAAAAACTCAAACTCATTAGAATTGTCTGAGAATGTATTAGTTTCCTAGGGATGTCAAAACAAAATACCACAAACTGGGTGGCTTGTAAGAACAGAAATACGTTGTGTCGCTGTTCTGGAGGCGAATTGTCTGAATTTCGGTTGTCACAGGGCCATGTTGTCTCTGAAGGTTCTAAGAGAAGATTCTGTTTTGTGTCTCCCAACTTCTAGTCTCCCCAGGTGTTCTTGGCTTGCAGTTACAGGATAACTCTGTCTTCACAAGGTCATCTTCTTCCTGTGTGCCTCTGTGTCTCTTCTCCTTTGTAAGAAAGCACTATCACCAGATTAGGACCCTACCTACCTATGACCTCATGTTAACTGATAAAATCTTCAAAGATCTTAGTTCTAAACAAGATCAAGTTCACAGGTCCTAATTCCGACTCACAGCGACCCTATAAGACAGAGTAGAACTGCCCTATAGGGTTTCCAAGGAGCATCTGGTGGATTCGAACTGTTGTCCTTTTGGTTAGTAGCCAAGCTCCTAACCATTGTGCCACCAGGGCTCCTCACAGGTATCAGGAACTAAGATTTTAACGTATCTTTTTGGGGAACACAACCTAATACATAATAAAGAATATTTTAAAAACTAAGTAAAACTATTATTTGCTTAGGCTTAAGAATAAAATAAAGGTTGAATTCTAGACTCAAAGAATTCATTTAACACGTTTAACATATCTAGAGATATTTCAAGAGAAATCTGACACACGGATTTGCTTTTCGCATATTTAACTTAATTATCCAATAATGGTAACTCCAGTATATTGCAATGACTTTAAACATTAGAATGACTCTGATTCACATATATATATTTTATTGCCACCTTCCCTCTCAGGCCATCATCTTCTCTCTTTTCTAGAATCTTCCCCTGATTCTTTTTTTTTTTTTTCCACATACATGTTTTTTATAACAAAGTTTTGAATCAAGTGGTAGAGTATCTTAGTTCAAATAGAAGTAATTTAAATAGCACATTTTCTTTTCTACCTGTTAGATTTAGATAAAAGAAACACGCAAAATTAATCAGATAAAATGATACAAAGAAAACTAAAATAATGGTTTTTGACATACTTATATTGGCCAACTGCTAAACTTTAAGACAAATAAGAATTATGATCTTTTATTTTGATGATCAAAGGGCAGTTGTTAAATCTTGTTATTGGCTCAGACATTTTGATAGTATAGGGTATGACCTCAGCAAACACTGGAGAATGAATTCTTTTGACTTACAGTTTGAAAGGGATATATAACAAAATTTTGACAGTGTTAATTTGGTGTTATAATAGCGAACCATGAATGCTGAAACTATACTATTCATCTTTCCTGCCTATAGTTCCCAGCCATTGGAACTATATGAAGGACACATTCAAATGGAAAACAAAGTATCACTTTATTATTAGCTGGATCAGTAGCCCATAACACAACCACTGATATGGAGCTCTCTGACAAAACAAAACAAAAATACCTATGTGTAAAAAAATAGTCTCTATTTTCCTTCCACTTGTTCTTAGATGATTGGATCTTAGAGCAGACACTTTTCAGCATAGGCATGAAGGAGGTGAAAGAGAGAGAAGGAATCAGGCTACGACTCTTCTGAAGGAGGGTAGACTTTTAGTCCTAATAAAATTGCATTATACTCTGCAACTGAAAACTGTCCTAATGCTTCCCTGTTGCTCACTCTTTGCAAAAGCAGCATGGGGGCGGTGTCTGACCTCCTCTAACTTCACAGGGGTGAAGGAGAATCAAGATCAATAGCCTGAGGCCGATTCCTCTGAAGTGGAGGTCAGACATGCCTCCTCTCTCTGCCATCTTTACCAATTCTGACGCCAGTCGTTCCTCCCATGGCACTCTGTACTTCTCTGCTGGGTTCTGTAATTCATTGCAGTGGCCACACAGAACTCACAGACAATGCACATGATTATGGAGTTTATTAGGGAAGTAAAGTTACA
>NW_004444161.1:63496-65964 GCF_000243295.1 Trichechus manatus latirostris
TCTCTTTTAAGGCAAAACTGTCCAATCTCTTTGGTGGGCCACAGTTATTTACACAGTTCCACCCAGTCACTTGGGTGGGAGTTACAAGACCATGGCTAGAAAGGCCACACAAAAGTGATCCATTGCACCACACTCCTCTGCCCAAAATGTACTTGAAGTAAATGGAACTCTTTCCAAGGAATAATAAGAAATCAGAAAGAGTGCAATTTCATTGTAGCTTGTCTAACACCTAATAAATCTCACTATTCTTTGGTAAAAGCTAGATTGGAGAATGTGATTTGGGCCGAGAAATGCAGTTAAGAATTTATTTTCTCTTCCATTCTGTCCCCAAATGGCAGATGGGCAGGTCTACAGAGCAAGGAAATAGTCCATTTAATCAACCAGACATTGAGAATGGGAAACCCACCAGGGCCTACAGACCAAGTCCTGCCTGTCTCTCCTGGGGCAGCATTGTCTCAAGAGTCCCACCTGGGATTTGACACAGTAATGCTACTCACTCATGGAATGTGGTTTTACAACTCTGAGCAAATGTGGACATGCAGCCAGGGTACTTCCTCACCAAACTGGTCTATGGTCCTAGATTTTACTTAAGAGGATCTGAAATTTGGATTCTAGCCCAACTCAGAGATTTTCGACTTGGAGAAAATGGGTACAATGTAATTTAATTCATCAATGACTCTTTTTCAAAAAGTCAATAACCTAGAGTCTTGAAAAAGAGGCAAGTATGACTATCCACACTTGTGCAAGCAGAGAGATTTCTGGGTTGCCTAGAGGAGACAGCCACTGTCCCTGGAGAAGAATTCCTTTGAAGAAAGATGGGGGCTTGCCCCTGCTCACTTACTGCTGCTGCTTTTTGAGAGACTGGCTGCCCCCGTGATTCAGACAGAACAAGGAGGGGCAGCTGTGGTCGTGGTTGAGGCTTGCCTGCTAACTTGCCTCTGGGAGCAGAGACACCTCTAGAAGCATGCCTCAACAGATGTTGTTAGGTGGCATCCAGTCAGTTCCAACTCATAGAGACCTATGTACAACAGAACGAAACACTGCCTGGTCCTGAGCCATCCTCACAATTGTTGCTATGCTTGAGCACGTTGCAGCCAGCTGTGTCAATCCATCTGGTTGAGGGTCTTCCTCTTTTTTGTTGACCCTCTACTTTACCAAGCATGAGGTCCTTCTCCAGGGACTGGTCCCTCCTGATAACATGTCCAAAGTACCTGAGACCAATTTCGCCATCCTTGTTTCTAAGGAGCATTCTGGCTGTGCTTCTTCCAAGACAGATTTGTTCGTTCTTCTGGCTTCAATAGATAGGTCCTGGGTTTTTAATTCAATTGTGAATAGATCACTAAAGAAAATATCATTAAAAAAAAAAAAATCTATCAATGACTGTCCTCCACTCATGCTTACTTGATCTCACAAACTAATCTGAGTCGGTGGAATGGGTCCCACACTTTCTGATGGAAAGAAAGATAATAAGCTATTTAAAAGGAGGCTGAGCCTTGAAAAAGGAGAGCTAAGGCAAATAATTAAACATTTGGCTAATATGGAGACATAGATAAGGGAAAGAATTGAAAAAACAATATTAGTAGAAAATATAATTAAGGCATCTTAAAGAAATGTTCAATGTTGTTCTTGTTAGTTGCCCTCTAGTGGATTCTGACTCCTGGCGAACCCCATGTGTGCAGAGTAGAATCACTCCATAGGGTTTTCATGACTGAGACCGTTCAGAAGCAGCTCTCCAGGCCTATCTTCTGAGGTGCCTCTGGGCGGGTTGGAACTGCCAACCTTCTGACTAGTCGAGCTCTTAAGGAGATTAAAAACCACAAAACAGATTTTCTGGAGCAACAACAAATAAAAAGCAACGATTCCCAAATTTAAAAATTTAAATATGATTTTGATACAATAAAGAAGTCAGGACTCAGGTTAGATTTAGTTTGCTTATACAGTGTGATATTTATTTACACTGTGACACTTATTTAAAGTCTCAGTGAAAAGTCACACTGTTAGTAATGGGGAGACTTGACTATACAATGCATCTGTCTTTGTGGTAACTCCATGTTCCAATGTATCTTGGGGAGATAATATATCCTATTGTGTTATCTCTCCAGTATACAAAACCGGAGTAAGAGAGGTTTTGATGGAAGAGGGAAGGGCAATAGGAAGGATACTGGGCTCTAGGAAGCCCAGAGAAAGGAGAGGGCCCCCAGAGGACAATTTAGGGAAACTGAATCCAGTTTCATCTAGTCAAAGTTTGGCCTATGTAGGATTAAAACACTTTTCCTATATTTTGGAAAAGCTCAGTTCCTAAATAAAATATATTTTTTCCTTCTAAGGATACTTAGGCTATTCTCCCAGAGGGGCAAAATTTGTTCTTTCTGCTAAATGAAGACCGCCCTTAAAGCTGAATTAACAAAACATGGGCAACCTCAAAGAAAGAAGGCTTAGGTAAAAATTTTATGCAGAAAACAAGTCTA
>NW_004444161.1:66867-68783 GCF_000243295.1 Trichechus manatus latirostris
TTTTTTTAAAGAAACAAATACATTTTAAATATTTTAAAGTCAGAATGCATGTATTTCATTGTCTTTTATTGCGTAGACAAATTTAAATGGAGAGAGGAGATAGTTTTGGGCTCTCCTAACCTCACTACAACTTCAGGAAGGTATTAGAAAAGAAACATTAACTAATCACCCAACTAGGCATTCTATTGTGTTTGACTCTGGAGAAACAACATTTTTCTGCAGAGTCTTGGGATAAGTTTTTGACATGTTCAATGACCTTGACTATGTTATTCTGCAAAGTTTTCCATGGTTTTCAGATTAATTTTATAGAGCTTATTCCATTATTTAAATAAAAAAAAATACACCATATCACATAGGCTCTAAGGAAAAAGACAAATGCAAATTGCTAAGCATTGCCTTCATTAGAAGCATTTTTGGTACAAATATGGGAAAAAAGAATGAATGTCTTAAGGGAGCCCTGAGTGACGTGCACATGGATACTGGTGTCGTGAGGACAGTGATTAACTAAAACCAAGATCTATTTGAAATCTGTTACTTCACAAATTCATGGACTCGAAAAAACTTTTATTTTTTTAAAGAACTATTTTTAATACTGATACAAATGATTAGGCCTCTCTCTCTCTTTCTCTCTCACGCTGTCTGACACTCTCATCTTGTCCTTCAACCTAATGTGAGTAGATAATACATTGAGCTTTAAAAAAAAACAACAAAAACTTGCCGTCCAGTAGATCCCGACTCATGGTGAACCCTTGTCCCATAGTACAACTGAAGTCCATAGGTTTTCTCAAAGGCTGTGATCTTTCGGAAGTAGATCACCAGGTCTTCTGACCTCTGTGTAGATTCAAACTGCCAATATTTTGGTTAGTTAACCATTTACGCCACCCAGGTACTCCGCATTGAACATATATTTATTAAAAAAGCATTGTGCCATCCTTCTCGATGGGCAAAGGAGGAAGCAAAGTAATGAGGAGAGCATCATCTACTCTACTGTAAAATATCCCAAGCTTGTATTCTGGTCTGAGGGTAAACTGCTGAGTAGCCCCCATTTCTTCAACTGGCAGAGTCTAGTGCCATCATTCAAGTGTTGTAGAACTATCTCCTCAAGGTCCTTTGCTTGTCAAGTGAAAGGAAATGACTATTTTTGATCACCTGATCTGAAAAGATCTGTGTGACCACCTGGATAGCTTGATAAAAGATATTTTGAAAATTCTTAGAAAGTCCAAAAGGGTGTTTCTATAATTTATTTAATTTTTAATTAAGTTAAAGGACCCTGGTGGCTCAGTGGTTACGAACTTGGCTGCTAACCGAAAGTCAGTGGTTCGAATCTACCAGCTGCTCCTAGGGAGAAAAGACCTGGCAATCTGCTCCCGTGAAGTTTAATGTGCCACAATCAAAACTGTTTCTACTGCCTATGACCTAGAATACGCTTCAAATTTCTAAAGTGTCTGACCTCAAGCTTATACTAATCAGTCATTAACTATAATGGTTTAGGTCAAAACTGGTTCAGGCATGAAGGCAGAGACAGGGAAGGTCAAATAATCATGCTGAGTTGGTTGTTACTGTCTTTAAATAAGTGAGAGAGAGAGAGAGAAAAAAAACACAAAAAACACCTGATCAAGGGCAATGAGATTAGCATTAAATGTTCTTGAATGGTATGACTGCAATACCTACAAAGTTTAATTCCGCAAAATGATAGGAAAGTCTATCCCCAAGAACTAGCCAACATGGGTGATGTTTGGAACAAGGGTTGACATTTAGCATGTGATGAATGCATATAACTGAAGACCCTGGAACAGGTTTGAATCAAGTGTATATGTTTCAAAAAAAAGGCAGTTCCTTTGGAGAAGAAGAACCCTTGTGTAAATTACTCAATGGAGAAAATAAAATAATACCACAGGAAAAGGATGTGGATAGTG
>NW_004444161.1:69317-73514 GCF_000243295.1 Trichechus manatus latirostris
GAAAAAATGTTTTAAATATGGGCATCTCGAGTTTAGGAAGAAACAGAAATTAGCTACAACTTGGCTAATGATGGGTCCCTTCATTTCATGAGGCTAGATGAATACTATATCGAAATACTAAAATAAAAAGCTATATTGAGAAGCAACTCTTTCCCTCTGCATTTTGGAAAGCTAATTTAAGAGAGTGGGCCAAGAGCTTGCGTTTGTCCTCGCATTCACAGCCATCCGACTACCTTGTCCTTTCCCTGCAGGACTTCCCAGGGCGGAAGGTGCTATGAGGCATAAAAGGACTTCACAGCGGTGTGAAGCAAGATGAAATTTGGGTTGCTGAAGGCCTTTTTAAACTTCTTCTGGTGCCTGCAGTTATTAGCAGGAACTTGGGATTACAAAGTCCTAGTAATCGAAAGCACTTAAAAGGCTCCCTGCCAGAATCTACACAGACGGGGAAAATAACTTTTATTCCACTTATTAAATTTCACATTGCTTCTCCCCAATAGCAAAGGCAGCGGAAAGGACATAGAGTGGTGAATTATGATCCCAGGCAGGGAGGGGTTATTCATGATCTCTCTGATGGAGGAACTCGGCAGGAGAGGCAGAAACCCGGAACAGCCTTGTATTTTTTGCCATTCTCCGTACATATCTCCACTGCCTTGTGAAGCACAGAGCAAAAGGCCAAGGGATTTTAGTCACATGAAAAATGCGCCTATCTCTTAGAATTGCAGCTTGGAAATAATGTGGCATGCTTTCTTGAAATGTATTCTGGAATGCTGACTTTGGACGGAGCCACAGTAGGTTAGTTACCACATTAAAAATTTATCGGTAGACTTTGATTCCCAGACAACCCTCTTTGGAGTAGCTTATATCTTTACTGAATATTGCAATTCTGTTCGATTTTTTTTTTTTTTAATTTACTACTATGAAGGAGCTCCACCACTTCTCTCTCAGTTTGTCATACTGTGGTGGCTTGTGTGTGGTTGTGATGCTGGAAGCTATGCCACCGATATTTCAAATATCAGCTGGGTCACCCATGGTGAACAGACTTCAGCGGAGCTTCCAGAATAAGACATACTAGGAAGAAGGACCTGGCAATCTACTTCTAAATAAAAAATGGCCAGTGAAAACCTTATGAATAGCAGTGGAACATTGTCTGATAGAGTGCTGGTAGATGAGCCCCTCAGGGTGGAAGGCACTAAAAATAGGACTGGAAAAGAGCTGCCTCCTCAAAGTAGAGTCGATCCTAATGACGTGGATGGAGTAAGCTTTTGGGAACTTCATTTGCTGATGTGGCAAGACTCAAAAGAAGAAGAAATACCTGCAAACATCCATTAATAATTGGAACGTGGAATGTAAGAAGTATGAATCTAGAAAAATTGGAAGTCATCAGAAAATACAATGGAATGCATAAAGATCTATATCCTAGCCATTAGTGAGCTGAAACGGACTGGTATTGACCATTTGAGTTGGACAATCATATGAGCTATTATGCTGGGAATGACAAATTGAAGAGGAATGGCATTGCATTCATCCTCAAAAAGAATATTTCAATATCTATCCTGAAGTACAACTCTGTCAGTGATAGGATAATATCCATATGCCTACAAAGGAGACCAGTTAATATGACTATTATTCAAATTTACACAGCAGCCACTAATGCCAAACGTGGAGAAACTGAAGATTTTTACCAACTTCTGCAGTCTGAAATTGATCGAACATGCAATCAAGATGCATTGATAATTACTGGTGATTGCAATGTAAAAGTTGGAAACAAAGGAGAAAGATTGGTAGTTGGAAAATATGACCTTGGTGATAGAAACTACACCACAGATCTTATGATAGAACTTTGCAAGACTAATGACTTCTTCATTGCAAATACTTTTTTCAACAACAGAAACTGTGGCTATACACGTGGATCTTGCCACATCTGTGGAAAGAGACAATGGAAAAGCCCAATATCTGACAAAAGTCGGAAGAAGGCCAGGGGCTGATGACAGAACAGTTCATCAATTGCTCATATGCAAGTTCAAATTGAAGCTGAAGAAAATTAGAACAAGTCCACGAAAGCCAAAGTATGACCTTGAATATATCCCACTTGAATTTAGAAACTATCTCAGGAATAGATTCAATGCATTGAACACTAGTGACCAAAGACAGGATGAGTTGTGGGATGACATCAAGGACATCATACATGAAGAAATCAAAAGGTCATTAAAAAATAGGAAAGAAGGAAAAAACCAAAATGGATGTCAGAAGAGACTCTGAAACCTGCTCTGGAATGTAGAGTGGTTAAAGCAAATGGAAGAAGTGATGAAGTAAAAGAGCTGAACAGAAGATTTCAAAGGGCTGCTCGAGAAGACAAAATAAAATATTATAATGAAATGTGCAAAGATCTGGAGTTAGAAATCCAGAAGGGAAGAATACACTAGACATTTCTCAAGCTGAAGAGCTAAAAAAATTCAAACCTCGAGTCGCAATATTGAAGGATTCTACAGGAAAAATGTTGAACGACACAGGAAGCATCAAAAAAAGATGGAAGGAATACAGAGTCACTGTACCAAACAACAACAACAGGGAAGCTGTTGCTCAGACCTAAGATTTCTCTAGAGCTGTTCTGAGTTGTAGTGATGAGTGAACTAATACCTTAAGATTTCTCTGTAGACTGGTAGGGCCTACAGTTCTCTGGAATCATCTATGGTTACTGTCATCTGGCCATACCTGAAGAATACGCTGATAATTTTGGCAGAACATGACATTTGTGCCCTTACTACCGACCAGTGACCTTACTCTACAGCATTGGTTTATAGCTTTTCAACTTTTCAAAACAACCATTTCACCACATTTGTCCTCTTCTAACCCATTTGCACACTCACATACAGCACACCATTTCCCTCTCTCCAACCTTTACTTAACATTCTCAGCTGACGACTTTGCCTCTTACTTCACAGAGAAGAGGAAAAACTGGAGGGCAATTCCTTGGCCTTCTCACCACCATATTTGTTCATGCAAATGCCTATATACTGGTATCCCCTGCCATCCTCTTTATTACAAAGGAAGAAGTGTTTCAGATTTTATCAATGGCAAATCCCTCTACTTGTGTCGTGGTTCTCATTCCATCTTGTCTGCTTAAGGATTTATTCTTATAAGTATTCCCTTTCTCTTTTTTTTCATCTATTCTCATGTCCATCTTATGTCATTCTCGTCTCTAGTACTCCAGACCCTAAAGGCCGAACAAAATAAGGTATCAATGCTAACATATACATTTCCCAAGATTAGTCTCCTTTACTGGGCCAGCCTTCTCTGCCAGACTTCCAAATGCTGAAATGACCGAGACTCGTGCTCAGCCCTCTTCTCTCCACCTTTCTCCAATGCCCTTCACTTTTCTTCTCTGTCTTCTCTCCTCTGTATACATTTACCAAGTGATTTTCTCTAATTCTTCATCTACAAATTCCACTGATACATCAATGACTCTCAAATGTGTACTTGTAGCCACAGCAGAACTCCCAATCTGCATACCTAATGGCTTACCTGACATCTACTCTTGGTTATCTAATCGGAATTTCAAAGTTAGAGTATACAAAGCAGATCCAGATCTCTTGATGTCCACCCACTCCTGCTCTTATCCTACCCAAGTTGTTTCTGCCAAGATTGTAAGAATTACTTTTAACTTCTATCTTTCACATGTCTCTAACCTATATATCTAGCTTTAAGTCTCACCAACACCACCTCCAAAACATATTCTTAAAGTGTTTACTTCTTGCTTTCCCTACAACTACTGCCCATTCTCAATCGCCTGGTCTTCTTAATGAATTTAGCTAGCTATAATAGCTTCCCTTCTGATTCTTTAAAATCTATTCTCCACATAATAAACATGATGGTCTCCCCTGCTTCATATATTCCAAACATATCCTATCACTCTCAGAATGAAATCTAAACCCCAAACTTTAACTACATGATCTGGCTTCTGCCTACTCTCTAATGTTATCTCATAATGCCTCCCTTTCACGTTCTATGTTCTAATGCCTGTTTTATAGAACGTACTAAGCAGCCACATAGTCTTTCTACCATTACGTAGCACATACCAAACTCGTCCATGCATTTGAGCCTTTGCACTAGCTGCTCCTTCTCTCTAGAATGTTCCTCTGTGTCCTTCGAGTCTTATGGAACATCATCCCTTCCTGTGCAAGGACTTTCCCCACTCCA
>NW_004444161.1:74640-76126 GCF_000243295.1 Trichechus manatus latirostris
TGATATTTGCCTTGACTAGTTTAGTCATTCCACAAATACTAATTGAAATCCTACTTTGTGCCAGGTGCTATTCTGGGTGCTGGAATACAAGGATGAACAGACCAGAACACACTTGCTAGCCTGAGCATGCGTTCTAGTAAGTAAGAAAAAGGACAATAGGGAAATAAACAAGTGCGTCTATATTTATCATGGGATGATAGGCATTATGGAGACAAACCAGCTGGGCAATGAGATAATAGAAAAGGACGAGTGCAGAATTAAATTCTGGGTGGGTATCTTTCCCAGCTCTTCAGATAAGGAGGCATGAGAACAGAGGCTTAAAGATATGGGATATAGGGTTCTCTAGTGAAGAGGGCTCCTGGCAGGGGAAACAGTAAGTGCACAGTCTTACTGTTCTAGTAGCCGTGCATCCTAAAAGCAGAAAGGAGGCATTTCAGGCTGGAGCAGAATAAAGAGATGAGGTCACCAATTTTGTTTGCAGATAGTAACTATTGTTCATAATTGCTTATTGAGATCTTAAACTTGGAAATCCGTAGCGTGCTTGATTGGGAAGATACGTGAAATCAAGGAAGAGGCTGAAAATTACATGAGAGAAATAGATTTCAATAAAGAGTAGATGAAAATAAAACCCCCAAACCCAAACCCATTGCTGTTAAGTTAATTCTGACTCATAGTGACCTTATAAGACAGAGTGAAACTGCCTCATAGGGTTTCCAAGGCTGCAATCTTTACAGAAGTAGACTGCCACATCTTTCTTCCGCAGAGCGGCTGGTGGGTTCAAACTGCTAACCTTTTGGTTAGCAGCTGAGCTCTTAACCATTGCACCACCAGAGCTCCTAGACAAAAATAATGGAAGATAATTCAATAGCAAATAAGATCCCTGTTCATTCACTGACCTCTACAAAGCACAATATGTACTTCTAAAAGCTTATAACTCAAAATACTAATTCAGTGATAATGCTGTTCCAAAAACATTTAACGGACAATAAGTTTGATGTATGTTTTGTGTTGGGGATTGAAGTACAATATTACTTAATATTCAAGTACATGAGAAGACATTCAATGGGGTGATCCAGAAATGTAGAAAATTTTTAAATCACGGATTGTTTTGCTCATGTAATACATTTTGAAAACAATTGCTTTAAAAGTGAGAGTCAGATCTGCTGTGATGAGTGAAACTGCTTAATGAGAGTGATAACTAAGCTTGTAACAAACAGGCTCCATAATAATAATAATAATAAAATAATAATAATAATAATAAACTCATTGCCATCGAGTCAATTCCAATTCACAGCAACTCCATGTGTTACAGAGTAGACCTGTTTCACAGGGTTTTCTTGGCTGTAATTTTTATGGAAGCAGATTGCCAGGCCTTTCTTCTGAAGTGCCTCTAGGTGTATTCAAACTGCCAACTTTTAAGTTAGTAGTTTGAGCCACCCGGGACCTTGTCCCCATAATACAGTGGTGTAGAAATAATGGCACATAG
>NW_004444161.1:77768-79681 GCF_000243295.1 Trichechus manatus latirostris
CTGTTTTCTTTGCCTGGCTTCCTCCCCCACAGTGTTGTATTAAAGGTCCTGTTTCCTTTGCTGGGCTTCCTCCCCCGCAGCTTTGCATTTGAATCCTACTTTTGCTTGGAGGCTGTAAGTAAACCCCATTGCCATTGCGCCTATGTAGTATGATTAAGAATGTTGATGACGTAACTTGTATGAACCCTCTACTTGTAAACCCCTTAAAAGTTACTTGCCTGCCAGCCCTTGGGGAACAGTCTTGACAACAACAGCTCCGACTGACTCCTTTTCCTTGTACAATGAAATCAAGGTGACTTTCCTGTTCTCCCACCTCGGTCTCTAGTTTATTGGCCAGTACAAGTCATCCCTAGCAAGAATCTGGGATTTCCACCCGATAACATTCTCCTCTCTTTTCTTTAATTCTCTTCTTTTCTCTTCAATTGAGAAACACATAGTACTCATGAGTCCTCTGCAATTACTAAATTAAACATCCCTCTGGATAGGAATTACAAAATTCTCTGTCCTTGCAATGGAATAAGTTCCTGCGTTAGTCCATTTCCTTCAATTCTCTCCTCTGCTCTTCTCTTCAACTTCTCTTCCTAATGATGTTATCCAATTTTACAACTTCCCATGCATTCTATACGATGAAAACTCTCAAAATCATGTCTATAAATAATACTTCTCCCCTGAACTACGTATTTGTAAATGTAATTGATTGCTTGGCACCTCCACTTGAATATCAGGAAGGTGTCTCAAACTTCAACGACACAATAGAGCTAGGATTCACCACACAATGCGCTGCCCACCCCCAATTACACATCCTGGTAAATGGCACTTTCATCCACTCAGTCACTCAGGTTAATACCTAGAATTCACCCTTCATTCCTCTTTACTTCACATCCCATGTCCAGTCCATCAGTAAGTACCATCAGTTCTAGCTCCAAAATATATTTTATACCCTAACAAATCTCAACGTCTCCACCCCTTAAACCTATTCCAAACCACCGTACTCTCTTAACTGCCGATAGCCTCCTATCTCATCCAACTTCCTCCAGTCTTTCCTGTCTGTAGTCCATTGTCTGCCTAACACTGAGGAATTTTTTCCTCAAAGTGTAGAACATCATAATTCCCCTATTTCCTGTCGTAAACCATGAATCGACTCAATGGCAATGGGTCTGGGTTTTGGATGACCTACGAAGCCCAACCAGTACTGGTTGCTGTCAAGTTGATTCCAACTCATGGCGACCCCATATGTGTCAGAATAGAACTGTGCTCCATATGGTTTTCAATGACTGATTTCAAGGACTTTCTTTCCAGGTGCCCCTGGTTGGAGTCGAACTGCCAGTCTTTTGGTTTGCAGCCTAGTGTGTTAACCATTTACACCACTCATGGACACCACAAGATCTTGTTCCTGCCGAACTCCTATACAGCACAGGCCTTGCTGCTCTCCTCTCTATCCTTTCACTAAATACAGTTCTCTAACATGACTAAGGGATTCCTGCCTCAGCAACGAGATACTTGTTCAAAGTCTTCTTTCCCTAGATGTTCACAAAGTTACTTACTTTTCATCTTGACGGCTACATTCAAGTATCTCTTCAGACAGAACTTTTCTAGCTAATGAGGCAGAAACATTCTCTACCACATTCTTTATTGTATCTTTGTCATAGTACTTACAAGCCCTGAAAACAATGTCTCCACTATATGTAAACTCCGTGAGGCAATGGATTCCTCCTTCTGGTTCACTAATTTATCCGCAGTACTAAGAACAGTGCCAAGCTTATAGCAAATACTGAATAAATAATTGTTGATTGATGAGAAGGAACTATGGCTGGAGTTTACTAAAATACTAAAATGGTGAAATGGAAGAAGTATTTAGGTTTCTTTGGGATCTGGAAGGATAAAATGCCTTCTGGAGATAACAGCTGGCTGTT
>NW_004444161.1:80698-82157 GCF_000243295.1 Trichechus manatus latirostris
AGTTTTCCATTTAAGAAACCAGGTGTCCTTTACTATTGCTACTGAACATGTAAAACATCCATCAAACGGTGATTCCATTAACCTATGAAGACAGAAAACATTGTGTTTGGGAGGTGGGAGGGGATAGGGCAGGATTAACAAACAAAATATTTTGCTGTTTAGTTTGAGCCAGTTCAGTGACATCTCATGTCACAATGTGGCAAATGGATTTCTATCACCCGCGTTTGCCTTTGTCTATAGGATCTTCTTTAAATGGTGGCCTTTGTTGTTTGCATGCTTTGAGTTAGGACATTTTTAGAGCTGATTTACTCAGTCATGTAACTATGATGAATTCTAGGTTCAGAAACGCCAGGTGTTGTCAGGGCTTTGGGAATGGTATCTCAATGAAACACTGTCTTTTCTTACAAAGTGTACAATACACTTATTGGACTTAAATTAAGCGAATGATGTTCAAATTTCAAAGAAGGAAATTGCAGTTGTGGTAAATTCATCAAAGGAAAATCTGTTTCTTGGAATCAGGTATACTCTGAAGACAATTTCTCAGCTGGAGGAGGTGGGAGGAGTTTTACTTTGAATAAATGTTAATTTTTCAAGTAAGCTATGGTACTTTTGAGAAACTTTTTTATGATTATTTTCTGATCATGTACTACTTCTAAAACATTTTGTTCATGTTATAGAACAATGATGTTGATATTATAGGCAATCCTAAATTTTCTTTCACTGTCATGTATTATGAGAATTTCAATGTTTTTACATTTAAGCAGCATTTTTTGACAATTTTTTGCTGCACTTTCGGCAAACAACATTTTTTTAAAATGTCATATTTCATCTTGAATTTATTCTCTCTTGCTTATCTTTTACTATGACTTATCAGCAAGGATTTCAAATATTTGCTAACTGCCTTACCATCTACATTTTGATTTTTTTCTCTTAAAATTATGTAATATGCTTTGTCAATTGATGTTACTTATATATCCTTTTTTTTTGGCAAAGACTTTTTCAACCCTAACTTGTACCTTCCTTAGGAAAGAAAAATGATATTCTGGTAACGTTTGCCCATAGCTTCCACAACAGTCAAAATAGCCCTCGCATTTCTCTTCGGCTCCAATACACTGCCAAAAATTAGAAAGAGAGAGAGAAATATAAACAGAAAGAGAGAGTGAGAAAAGAAAGCTCACTGCATTAGATGAACGGGCAATCATAAAGAACAATATGGAAATCATAGGACTGAACAAGTTCATTATCCCTAAAATATTCTGTAACCTAGTGAGTAATGTATACTTTAAGAATACATTGTGTTATTAAATTTCTAAAACATTTGAAATATGGTATATTGCATAAAGCTACTTAGTCTGTTTACACAGATCATTGAGTTCGACTGAATTAATTGTTAAGGTTCTTTTATAGTGTTAAAAATACTCAAAACTCAACGAAATTTGAACATAAGGATATTTTCAGC
>NW_004444161.1:83751-85136 GCF_000243295.1 Trichechus manatus latirostris
CTTCGGGAATGGTTTTAGTTCTGGGTTTACAGAGATTCCAGGGGCCATGTCTTTGGGGGTTCCTCTAGTCTCAGTCAGACCATTAAGTCTTGTCTTTTTACATGAATTTGAGTTCTGCACCCCACTTTTGTCCTGCTGCATCAAGGACTGTCTGTTGTGTTCCCTATCAGTGCGGTCATTGGTGGTAGCCAGGCACCATCTAGTTCTTCTGGACTCAGGTTGATGGAGTCTCCAATTTATGTGGCCCTTTTTATCTCTTGGGCTAATATTCTCCTTATGTCTTTGGTGTTCTTGATTCTCCTTTGCTCCAGGTGGGTTGGGACCAATTGATACATCTTAGATAGCCACTCACTAGCTTTTAAGACCCCAGATGCCACTTACCAAAGGGGATGCAGAACATTCTGTTAATAAACTTTGTTATGCCAATTGACTTAGATGTCCCCCAAAACTATTGTCCCCAGAACCCCACCCCTGCTACTCTGTCCCTTGAAGTGCTTGGTTTTGTTCAGGAAAATTCTTAGCTTTTGATGTAGTCCAGCTGTCCTGACTTCCCCCGTATTCTGCGTTATCCTTCCCTTCACCTAAAATAATTCTTGTCTGCTATGTAGTTAGTGAATTCCTCTCTCCCTCCCTCCCCACCCTCGTAACTATCAAAGAATGTTTTCTTCTGTGTTTAAACCTTTTATTGAGTTCCTATAATAGTAGTCTCATACAATATTTGTCCTTTTGTGACTGACTAATTTCACTCAACATAATGCCTTCCAGCTTCATCCTTATTATGAGATGTTTCTTGGATTCATCATTGTTCTTTACTGTTGCATAGTATTCCATTGTGTGAAAATACCATTATTTGTTTATCCATTCATCCACTGATGAGCACCTAGGTTGTTTCTATCTTTTTGCTGTTGTGAACTGTGCTGCAATGAATATGGGCATGCATATGTCTATTGGTGTGACAGCTCTTATTTCTCTAGGATATATTCCAAGCAGTGAGCTTGCTGGATCTTATGGTACTGCTATTTCTAGCTGTTTTAAGGAAGCACCAAATCTATTTCCAAAGTGGTTGTAACATTTTGCATTCCCACCAGCAGGGTAAAAGTGATCCAGTCTCTCCACAACCTCTCCATCATTTATTATTTTGTGTTTTTTGGATTAAAGCTAGCCTTGCTGGGGTAAGACGATATTGTAGTTTTGATTTGCATTTCTCTAATGGCTAATGATCATGAGCATTTCCTCATGTATCTGTTAGCCACTAGAGTGTCTTCTTTGGTGAAGTGCCTGTTCATATTATGTGCTAATTTTGTAATCGGGTTATTTGTCTTTTTGTTGTTGAAGATTTGCAGTGTCTTGTAGATTTTAGAGATTAGACCCTGATCAGATTTGCT
>NW_004444161.1:96749-97770 GCF_000243295.1 Trichechus manatus latirostris
CTGACCCTCTACTTTACCAAGCATGATGTCCTTCTCCAGGGACTAGCCCCTCCTAATAACATGTCCCAAGTACATGAGATGAAGTCTCGCCATCCTCACTTCTAAGGAGTATTCTGACTGTACTCGTTCCAAGACAGATATTGTTCTGGCAGTCCATGGTGTATTCAATATTCAATATTCTTCAACAACACCATAATTCAAAGAAATTAATTTTTCCTCAGTCTTCCTTATTCATTGTCCAGCTTTCACATGCATATGAGATGACTGTAAACACCATGGCTTGGGTCAGTGCACCTTAGTTCTCCAAATGACATCCTTACTTATTAACACTTTAAAGAGGTCTTTTGCAGCAGATTTGCCATACAATTCATCTTTTGATTTCTTGACTACTGCTTCCATGGACATTGATTGTGGATCTGTGTAAAATGAAATCCTTGACAACTTCGATCTTTTCTCCATTTATCATGATGTTTCTTATTGATCCAGTTGTGAGGCTCTTTTTTTTCTTTATGGTGAGGTATAATCCATACTGAAGCCTCTAGTCTTTGATCTTCACTAGTAAGTGCTTCAGGTTCTCTTCAGTTTCAGCAAGCAAGGTTGTGTCATCTGCATATCGCAGGTTGTTAATGAGTTTTCCTCCAGTCCTGATGCCACGTTCTTCTTCGTATAGTTCAGCGTCTTGAATTAGTGTTACTCAGCATATAAATTGAATAAGTATGGTGAAAAGATACAACCCTGATGCACACTTCTCCTGATTTTAAACCATGCAGTACCCCGTTGCTCTGTTCATACAACTGCTTCTTGGTCTATGTACAGGATCCTCATGCACACAATTAAGTATTCTAGAATTCCCATTCTTCACAGTGTCATCCATAATTTGTTATGATCCACACAGTCAAATGCCTTTGCATAGTCAATAAAACACAGTTAACCATCTTTCTGGTATTCTCTGCTTTCAGCCAAGATCCATCTGACATCAGCAATGATATCTCTCATTCCATGTCCGCTTCTGAATCCAGCT
>NW_004444161.1:98956-99850 GCF_000243295.1 Trichechus manatus latirostris
TGGAAAATATTGCCTTGGTGATAGAAATGACACGAGAGATCACATGGAAGAGTTTTGTAAGACCAACGACTTATTCATTAGAAGTACCTTTTTTCAACAACATAAATGGTGGCTATACTCAAGAACCTTACCAGATAGAATATACAGGATTCATATTGACTACATCTGTGGAAAGAGACAATGGAAAAACCCAATTTCAAGAGTCAGAGTAAGGCCAGGGGCCAACTGTGGAACAGATCATCAATTGCTCACGTTCAAGTTGAAGCTGAAGAAAATTAAAACAATTCCATGAGAGCCAAACTACCACCTTGAGTATATCCCAAATTAATTTAGAGACCAACAACAAAAAATGTCTTTTGGATAAAGTTCAGTTCTTTCCAGGATATAGTCTAAAGCACATTCTAGATTTGTTTTCAGCTTTCTAATTCCTTAATTTTGTCCTTTGTCACAGTTTTCATTTCATGATTTCTCTAGCCTAACCTTACAGTCAAGTGTCGAGATTAGTGCTTTGCTCTTTGCAGCCCTTTACAAATACTTTCAGATTAACTTAATGCATTCTCTACAAACACTGTAGCCTTTGTACCCAAACTCAGTTATCCTCTGCTTGTTATTACTCACACTGCCACAGAGAGTTTGTCTTTGTTTATATTAACTAGAATTATATCAGTTTTGATGGAGAAAAGCATTAATATTCTCTCTGCTGCTATTGCTTCTTGAATGAATTATCGTGAAGGATTTGGTAAGGTCAAATATTAGAGATAATAATTTATTAACCTTTCTGATTAAGTGTACACATTAGCTGTAGTTAAACTGGGGAAAATTAACACTGTGATATTTTAAATGAGTAATAATTTGAAGACCTATTTACAATATGTTTATATTAGCATGTTAATA
>NW_004444161.1:101505-102365 GCF_000243295.1 Trichechus manatus latirostris
GGGTGCTGTTGTTAATGGCAATCAGTAAGTAGAATAGATGCTGCTAAACATTCTACAATGTAGAGGCCAATTTCCCAAAATGAAGAGTTATCTGGCCCTCAATGTCAATCGTGCCACTATTGAGAATCCTGGCATAGGCAATGTGCTAATGATAGACGCAAGAGACAGGTTCAAAGTGACTTAGAAAGTTGAAACAACAGGTAATGAGGACAGCTTGCGAATCAGAGGTAAAAGCAAGATAAAGAAATCTAACATGGATCTCAGGTTTCTGGCTCAATGGAAGGTAAGATTAGGTCCATGAAAATTGGGGCAGCAACTCAGGAGAAATGTCTAAGTCAGATGTTGAGATCAATTTAAAAGTCAACAGCACATGAGTAGTAAGAAAATTATTAGATGTAATACGAGTATTATGAGGATAAACCCAACCACAAAGACAGCATACTTATTGTGGTAATTTTAGTCAGGAACGAGTCTGAAGCCCGCTCAGTTTATGTGGTGTCAGAGGAAAACAAACTTAAGAAGTGGCCAGAGCTATAGAAGAAAAATTAAGATTGAGAAATCAGAAGAGAAGACTTCTCAGAAACGTATAGCTTCAAAGCCCAGAGAGATGGCTAACACAGCTCAAACATTCCTACTGCACTGGTGAAATTTGAGTTGATCAATGATTTACATAAAAACAAGTTCAACATGGCAGTGAAAACCAAATGGAACAAATGAATGAAGGAATAAATGACAGGCAAAGAAGTATGAGCATTATTTATCGATGCTTGACTGAAGAGGAAAAGGAAAAAAATGTAGGTGCAGGAAGGCAGAGCTGTGAGAGGTGTCTCTTAGCTTTGGGTGGACGAGACTTAGGTGTG
>NW_004444161.1:103230-104012 GCF_000243295.1 Trichechus manatus latirostris
GTAAAACTGCCCCCATAGAGTTTCCTAGGCTGTAATCTTTACGGAAACAGATCACCAGGTCTTTTCTCTTGCAGAGTCCCTGGTATGTTCGAACTGCTGACTTTTCAGTTAGCAGCCAAGCACTTAACCATTGTGTCACCAAGGATGACAAATACTATTAAAATATGTGTATATTGACTCCCAAATATATGGAGTATGGGGAAACTGTATGTTGAGTGGAGGTTATATAATACAGTTAAGGAAGTCGTCATTGATGATATGGTACTCAAACACACACCAGAAAGAACTGAAGAAGGAAACTATGTGGCTTTCCATCATTCTGGGGAGAGGAAATAGCAAGAACAAAAACTCTTAAGGTTAAAGCATCCTTTGTATTCCCAATACTCTTTCAATTTCCTTCTGGCCTTTGAAAGAGTATTGCTCTTATAGAGTTGATGGGTACTTCAAACTGTTTGTGAGATCAAAATGAATGTCCATTGCATACTGAAGATACACAGGGGACACTAAGTTGGTTAGAATGTGATGTCTAAATATGCCAGGTTACACGTTTAGTCCTCGTATAAATCAAAGGTCATTTCCTGGTGACTTCATGCCCCATCGCTCCTTCCTAGTTACTGTAACATTAGATCACCCAAGAGTGTTAATTTGGTGGAAATACTACCACCGCTGCTGGAAGATGTAATCCATATTATAAGCCATTCTAATCTTGACTCAGCAGTACTATAGCCATACAAAAGAAACACTGTATTATGATACTTAACCTCAGAATATACACTAATATT
>NW_004444161.1:104549-106939 GCF_000243295.1 Trichechus manatus latirostris
AGATTTGTTCATTCTTTTGGCAGTCCATGGTATATTCAATAGTCTTTGCCAACACCACAATTCAAAGATGTCGATTCTTCGGTTTTCCTTATTCATTGTCCAGCTTTTGCATGCATATGATGTGATTGAAAATACCATGGCTTGGGTCAGGTGCACCTTAGTCTTCAACGTGATGTCTTTGCTTTTCAACGCTTTAAAGACGTCTTTTGCAGAAGATTTGCCCAATGCAATGCGTCTTTTGATTTCCAGGCTACTGCTTCCATGGGTGTTAGAGGGCTGTGGTCTTTGATCTTCATCAGTAAGTGCTTCAAGTCCTCTTAACTTTCAGCAAGCAAGGTTGTGTCATCTGCATAACACAGGTCGTTAACGAGTCTTCCTCCAATCCTGATGCCCTGTTCTGCTTGATACATAGTTGACTCTTAATGGTGCTAAGATTATTATAGAATCTAAATTCCCACTTGACTGTAAACTCCAGGGAACCCGTTGAAAACCCATTGCCATTGAGTTAATTCCGGCTTATAGCGACTCTATAGAACAGAGTAGAACTGTTCCATAGGGTTTCCAAGGAGCGGCTGGTGGATTCGAACTGCTGACTTCTTGATTAGCAGCAGTAGCTCTTAACCACTGCACCACCAGGGTTCTAAACTCTGGAGAGCAGAGGTATTTGTTTATTTTATTCCCTGCATACACAGTGTCTGCCACATAGTAGGTACTGAACAAATGACTGTTGAACGAGTGAGTGAATGCACAAACAGAAAATAGCTAATATATATATTGAACAATTTACTGTGTGTCAAGAACTCCGCTCCTGAAATACCTGAGGTAGATGCTAGTATTATCACTTACAGATACAGAAACTGAGATGGGAGAGGGTGAAGTAACTTTAAGTTCACGAAATTGACACAGTTTGGCTCCAAAACCCATTTCTTAATGCTTATACGCCTACATAATTGGTAGTTATAATTTTAATGTTAAGAAGGTAACCATTTCATTTTATATATGTGTTATAATGCATCAGTGATTAATATCTTCTTGTATAGCCTCAATTGAAACAGTTTTTATTTTCCCCAAAATTTATTATTATCGATTATAGGATTTTTTTTGTATTGGAAAGCGAAGAACTCTCTAAAACGATAATTTTTTGGATTTAAATAATTTTTAGTTCTTCTTAATATTATCAACTTTTAAAGATTTAGATAGTACAGTAACTACTTATCATTAGTTTATGATATATATTTATAAATACATAAAGTATAGATTATTATCAGAATGAAAATATGTTTCTAGTGTGTATTCTGCCTGATATAATCAGGACTTTCCAAGTGTACTCTCAGCTTTTTTTAAACTGAATTATACTTTGTTTCTTTTTTCTGAGATCGTAAATGCGTTTATCTCTCACCCGTAGAAGGTGAGCTACTCAATCTCTAAATTTAACGTTTTCCAAGCTGAAAGCACTAGTTAAGAGGAGATTCACGATACAAGATATATAACCTAAAAATAGAGAATAGTTTACATAACTGCTTTACAATAATGAATAATTTGAAAATTAAAAACAAGTATTATGCCAAAAGGAAATGGTAAACCATACGAAATGTTTTATTCTGTTAAAGAAATATAGTTATTACCCCTTGTTAATTGCCTACTGTGTTCCAGAAATAGCAGAATGAGATTTACATACCTGAAACCCTCCCAATAATCTTCAAATTTGGCATTTATTATATTCATTTTATAAATGAGAAAATAGGTTGAGAAGGTTAAAATGTGCAAAAGAAGTGAGTTTTATTATTCCAAGTCATGTCTAAATAGAAGAACTGGCTTTTCCTTTCATATTACCCCATCCCCATGTGTCAAAAATCCCATCCTCTTTTTCTAGTAACTTTAAGAGTTCTAGTTTATAGGATGAGGGTAGGTGGATGGAAATTCCAGGCAGTTTGAGGGGACTCATTAAAATTACAATGCTAAAATGAATGCCCTTAAACTGGACCATCTATGGGAAATAAGCAGGCAACTTTTGATAAATATAGCCCAGCACCTCAGTAAAAGTAGCTTGGTATGCTCCGCGGAAAAGGAAGAGATGACCTTCGCATTCTGGCCCACCTTCCCAGAGGCTTTCTGGATTAATACTGTGCAGTCACTAGGAGCCATATCAGCTCCTCAGATCCTCCCCTCTCCAGACTCATTCCTTCTGCTCCAAGGGAGCACCTCTTTTTCCTTCCTCACAACTCCAGCCCAGGTCATCTTCATTTAGACTCCGGGATCTTCTTGGGGATTTTCATCTCTCTCTACTCTTTCCTTCTGTGGCTGCTGAGTAGACTATTAATCCATCTTCTCTCACAGTCTACTTTTTTGATTTGTAAGCATTTTATGTGGAGTCACTATGAGAGGGAATC
>NW_004444161.1:107667-109421 GCF_000243295.1 Trichechus manatus latirostris
AAAATATCTATTTTTTGGAAGGCAAAAAAAATTTCTGACTGTGGAAATATTAATGGAATATCTACATTGTGAAAACTATAGCTGTAGGCAGTGTTTTCAAAATAATTAAGAAAGAGTTTCTAGATCGTTTTGGGGAATATTTAGCCTAGTGGGATTTACAGCATTTATTCTGATATAGCTAATAAAAACAACAAACTAGAATATATCTTCACTAGCACCTTCTGAAAGATAGAGAAGCTCATTAACTTTCTATTTCATCTACAGATAACAGCCAATTTTAATCATAAAGTAATATAGTCCAGACATGAAGAATTCAGTTGCTATGACTTTAAATATGTCGTCAGTGTTAGATGCTATTGAGTCAAGGCTGTGAGCTTTCAGAAGCAGATCACCACGCCTGCCTTTCCGGGTAGGTTCGAACCACCAGCCTTTCAGCTAGTAGTGGAGGGCTTGATCTGCCTCATCCAGGGACTTTGGCTTTAAATATAAGAAGATTTAGTATAAAAGAAGACCTGTTTAGCTAGTCCCTTAGGCCAGAACTGCTAACATTTGAAGGAAGTTACTCTGAGTGTCCATCTGAATTCTGAAGTATGTCTGGCCATATCGTTTTGGAATCAGTACGGTTGAGTGAGGATGCTGTACTCAGAGCAGCTGGCTAATAGAAGCAGCTGAGGGTCACTTCAAAACCTAATAACAAGCATTCAGCACCAGGAAGAAGCTACTTCTCTTACTTGCTGAGGCAGAGATTATATATCCAGTTAATCTAAAAGCTGTTATTTATTATTTATACATGTGTTAAAGAAGATGGGATATTAAAAAACTCATTCAAGTCCAAAGGAATTCATAAATCATAGGCCTGGTGTGATTCATGTTATCAGAGGGGAACAGTATGTATTTTATTAGATTTTAGTTACAAAGGGATCTTCATTCACTCGTTTATTTTCAAGTTATACCAGCACATGCCCTGAATAATATTTAGGATATACACACAATAAACGTACAGCCAACTCTACTTTTCACAGTCAACTAGAGAAGAACTACCTATACATTGCAGTACCCAGCTTGAGATTCAGCAGGATTCAGGTGTGCTTCATTTAGGGTGTAGAGTTCCTTTGGAGTCTGTAGAATTAGCAGCATCTTTGTAATACCTGTGCAGGAAGGACAGGAATCTCCTTTCCAGAAAGCAGCAGTATCTAGAATTTTGCCCAACTGGTCCAAGGAACCATTTCCAAAAGGGAGACTTCCCTGCTTTTCCTGGACAATTGGCCTTAGCCTTATTCCTCTTGGGCCTCCAAATTCCAATTATAAAAGTAGATACTTTGAGGCTAGACCAAAAAAAGGGAAGGGTTTTCTGGAAATTCACCCAGAGTCATTGGAGAAGAAAGTTCCTGAGAATGTTTTTTAATTACTCCAGAGTTAAAGAAGAGGGTTTACCAAGCCAGGGAGATAAGAGGTCCTGTTGTTAAATTCAAGAAATGCTGACCTAAATTGAAGGGCAAAAATTGTCTGCTGAAAGATAAAGAGATAAATCAGAAATAGAGGAGCTAGAATATCAGAAGGAAATATGTTTTTATTAAATGTGTATTAAACTGGAGGCTCGGAAAACAAAGCAGTACATCAGATAGGAATTTAGTCATAAGATACCATTATTCAGAAGTTCAGAAGACTAGGGAAGAGAGGAGAAGTATGAAATGAAAAGAAAGCAGGGGTACAATGGAAATTTTAATTTGGGTACCTCCTGCTTTTCTTGCATT
>NW_004444161.1:114868-128510 GCF_000243295.1 Trichechus manatus latirostris
AGAATGATGGCCCAGCCAAGCTGACCCACAACCTTTACCATCACACATTAATTACCCTTCGGAATGATAATATTTAGAATTTATTGGGTTGCATAAATTTAATAAAATTTATTTTACCTCTTTTACCTTTTTTAGTGCGGCAACTAGAAAATTTTAAAATTACATGTGACTCAAATTACAGGATATTTCTATTGGACAGTGCTAAAGCACTTCTGATATTGGTTTCTGGATTGATTCTGGTTCTTTCTGGATTGATTCCTTTCTCATAAATGAGGTGTTTAAATGATTCCCTTGAGGATATGCAGATGAGAGATTTTCTAAGCTCCACCTATCACTTTTTTTTTTTTTATTCTTTGCAATGAGCCTGTTCTAGGGTGGAATAGAAGTCCCTAGGTGGTGGAAATGGTTAATACTACAAAAGGTTGGAGGTTTGAGTCCACCCAGAAGAAAGACCTGGCAATGTACTTCCAAAAAAATCAGCCATTGAAAGTTCTATGGCGCAAAGTTCTACTCTGACACATATGGGTTGCAGGAATCCACTTGGTGGCATCTGGTTGGGAGGGAGTAGAGAGAGAGTGAAATTTGCTGTTTTTCTGCTTAACAGTCCCTGATTTTGAATACTGACCCAGAAATTCTCATGATTTTCTCACTTTTTCTCTTGTAGTCGGGGAGGGGAATCTCACTTTTCCAATATTGTGAGTTTAGTTGGTTTCAGTGAAATTCCTTGCATTGCCATCATGTCACTGATGAAATTTAAGTTTTCCAGATCTTGGGGGAATGGGGGACGCAGCAATCACGTGGCCACTACCCTGGCAAATGGTTTCGTTTCTGTACCTTCACTGGAAGTGATCTGTTGTTCCCCTTTGGGTTCTTACAGCTGTTTTTGGTATGAGACTGATGATCCTGAACTCATGACCCTGGTTGGCTAAGAAATAGACCCTGTCACATCAGAGACATTCTTGAAGTAGGACATTACCAAAGCTGCTTTCCCTCTGGGAGGATGTGGCAATATCTGGGTTCCTGCCAAGTTTCATTTTACCTAGTGCCCAGGGAACTTTTCATTTACTTGTGAGAATTTTTTAGTTGATTGTCTATTCCCTCAACTTGCTCTCTCCTGAAATTTATCTGGCAGTATCTTGAATGTTACTGGCATCTAGTGCTAAAAGATTTATTTGAATACATTTATATTCCTTGTATTATTCCAATGAGAACTTGAGAATGTTAAGGACTGGGAAAGAAGTTAATAGCAAGGTCTCAGATCAAAATATAAACACAGACAAATTTATGTTGAAAATGTTTTCAAGTCACAATGCTGTTTCAAAGCACAACTTTACTTTTTACCTCCAATGTGCATTATAATTTTTAATTATAAACAAAATCAAAAGTGAAAATATTTACAAAATTTAATAAGAGTTTCTTAGTTCAATGTTTAAGTTTTCACTAATGAAGCTAAAATAATAACTTTTTATGCTGAAATAATTCAAACAAGGAGAAAAGTATCCTAAAGTAATTTTAAAGTAGTGCCTGAAATTTGTTTTTACATCTACCCAAGCAGTAAATTATTCTAAAGAGAATCAAACTGATTGTTTTTCCAGAGAATTGTCCTATTTATATTATTTTAATTTAATGTAGTGTAAACTTAAGCATTTGTGTATAACTTTTGAAATCATTTATTTCTTCTTTCTCGAGTAGAAACAGAAATTATTTCTATTAATGTGTAATGATCAAAATGTTATTAGAGATAGAATAATAACAATCCAAGAGTCAACTGTTAATTTTAAGGCAAAAATTGTGAGAGCAAAAAGTAATGAATAAAATATCCCAGGAATATAGCTATAGCCCTTTCCATAACTCCCAACCCTCATATATATATACTGCCCTGTCATTTCTATTTCCTATTCAGATTTTCTCTTGCAGCTGAAGATTAATAGATTAAATCCAGAACACTATATCCCAAGGTAATAGTATATTGCTTAAAAATCTTCTTGTAATTTAATGAATTTAGAATAACCGTCACTAATAATAAAAATAATGACCGCCGATATCCATTGTTACCTGTGACAGTGTTCCGGAAGCTGTAGATGTATTAACTTATTTAATCATCATAAATAACCTATGAAATAGATAGTATTACTCTTCCTCTGTTAGAGAGGAGTTTATTGAGGTGAGAAAACTCAGGACGTCTTATAATATATACTTTGTTTCAAATGCCATGTAATTTTTTATTTTATTATTGTTGTGGTTGTTTTTATGGTTTATTTTGCCAACTTTCCAGAATAAGTCCTGAGTGTGATCAACATAAATTTTTGCTTGCAAAAACTATATTCTGAAACAACTCAAATGTTCATCAACAGGAGAATGGAAAAAACAAAACGCGATATATATTCATGCGCTGCTGTAGTACTTGGCAATAAAGGGACAGACTCAATGTATCAACATGGATGAATCTCACTAACATTATGCAGAGCAAAGAAGCAAGACGCTAAAAAGACCATATTGTGGGCTCCCATTAATAAAGAAATTCTAAAACAGGCAAAACTAATCGAAGACAGAAAAAACAAATTTTTGGAACATGGTTATCTGTGAAGAGAATGGCGGAAGTTGACTGGAGGGGAAATGTGTGAACATCCTGGTGGGAAGGAAATGTTCTACAGCGTGATAAGATGATGAGATTATGGTTCCCTGGGTGTAACCGTTTGTCACAATTGTGAGGCTAACATTTGTACGTTATGAGGTATGTTAGTTTTACCTGAAGCAAAAGAACTGTAAAGAGTAATAATAATAGTAATAGAATAGGAGCTGGATTGCGGGATAGAGGCTATGCGAATGGATAATGTTGATCATAGTTGAAGTTTGTTGATAGATACATGGGTTTCATGTTATATTCTGTTTTATTTGTATAAGTTTGATCTTTTTCATAATATAAAGTTTAAAAATATATATACCTTATAAAGTGCTTTCTCCAAAGCTTTAGGCCGCTGTCATCAAAACCGGAAAAAAATGGAAGAAAGGATTCACAATAATCACAAATATGAAGTCTTCGGTTACTGCACAAAATTCAGGAACAAAATGGAAACTGAGATAAAACTAGCTCCAGAAAATGTTTTAGGAAAAGGGAGAGGGGAACAAGGGAGGGTTGTTTACCTTGACTGTAGATTAGCAAGAAGCAGTGATTTTTTTTTTTTTTTCCTTTTCTGAACTGAGCCTGCTTCTGAAATGAGACATAGGCAAGTTTCTAGCTTTCCTCCAAACTTTTGACTTTTACTTGAACAACAATTTCCTGTGTATATGCTATACACAGATAAAAAAATTTTTTTTGGTAATGATCCCATCAAATCTCCTATTCACAGTAAAGTTATTGCCAAGCGAGGTCCAAGGCCTTACTAAGAATTTTGTTATGAAAGCGTAGTGTGGGTTCTGTATATAGTGTGTGAGTATTGATTTCAATATTAAACTCTTGTATTTCTTGATAATGCTTGAGAAAATGTAATTTGCAGTGTATTTGCATCAGGGATAAAATAACGTGTGGGGTCATTTTTATTGTGCATTTATGGCTTGTATCAGTTTAAAGCTATAAAAGCTGTATTTTTCTCCATTAAAAAGGCTTATCTCATTCTCTCATTGCATTTCGGATGTATTTCAGTACACTAATCATAGTAACAGAAATGCCATTTTGTTCTAACACATTTTAGAAAGCTAAATGGACTCATTATTTGGTTATTATCAAGTCCTAATTCTGAATTCCAGTGGGTTTTCATGAAATGTGCTCCAGTACGTTTAGAAATATAGGAGAGAGGGACATATTTAGAACGAAGTCGTTTGGGTAATGAGTTGGATATTTTATAACCTTTTCTTTTTCTTTTTTGACCTCTTGTCATAACATTCTGAGAAACTTTACAGAATCATCCACATATCACCCAATTTTGAACTATGCTGTGCTCTACCCAGAGGTCATTGAACTTTTGCTGTAAAGAATCAGATGGTGAATATTTTAGGCTTTGCAGACATACATTGTCTGTTGTACCTCCTCAACTCTGTTGCTGTAACAAAAGCAGCCACAGGCAATTTAAAACCAAAGGGTGTGGTTGTGTTCCAATAAAACTTTATTTACAAAATCAGTCTGTGGGCTACAATTTGCCAACCCCTGATTACACCAGTGCTTCTCAAACATCAATGTGCTTGAGAATCTCCTATAGAGATTCTGTTTTCATAAATCTGGGGAGGAAATCAAGAACCTGAATTTTTATCTGGTTCTCTATCTGAATTTAGCTGAATGAATTAAACATTCTGTTCCTTGGTTTCTATGAACTCAATAATATCCCCCTTACCAGGTCTGCATGCTTGTAATAAAGATCAGGAGGAATAATATATGTGAAGTTTAATATGTAGTTTATGTAAACAGAAAGAAAGATTTTTAAGACAGAATTTGGTGAGGGTTTCTGTTCACCTGGTTGATTAGTTTCCTACAAATCTGTGTTAGTTTTCTAGGGCTGCTGTAACAAGGCACACCAACTGGGTGGTTTAAAACAACAGGAAGTTATTCGCTCACAATTCGAGGGACTAGAAGTCACAAATTAAGATGTCAGCAGGACCATGCTGCTTCCAAAGCCTCTAAGGAAAAATCCTACCTTGTCTCTTGTAGCTTCTCTGGTGGTCACTGGAAATCCTTGGCATTCTTTGCTTGTAGCATCCTAACTCCAATCTCTGCATCCATCTTTACATGAAGGTCTTCCCTCTGTGTGTCCCTGAGTCTCCATTTTATCTTCTTACAAGGACAACAGTTATAGAGTCTACCCTAATCCAGCATGACCTCATTTTAACTAATTGATTACATCTACAAAGACCCATTTCCGAACAAGGCCACATTCTGAGGTGTTAGTTGGACATGAGTTTTTGGGGGACACTATTCAACAGAGTACACCTGTTCTCCCCCCAATTCTGGATATCAGAATCTTAATTGTCATAATAAGGTTCATAATATAAAATACTTCAGATAGCCTTATTTTACTACTTCCAAAGGGGTTTTAGAGTATATTTGTTTCCTATTGCTGCTGTAACAAATTATCACAAACTTTGTAGCTTGAAACGATGCAAGTTTGTTCTATTACAGTTCTG
Organism: Trichechus manatus latirostris; assembly: GCF_000243295.1. Classification (NCBI taxonomy): domain Eukaryota; kingdom Metazoa; phylum Chordata; class Mammalia; order Sirenia; family Trichechidae; genus Trichechus; species Trichechus manatus. Next base: position 119,984 of record NW_004444161.1, read on the forward strand.
GAGGTCAGAAGCCTGAAATATGTCTTACAGGACTAAGACCAAAGTGTTAGGAGGGCGGGTTCCTTCAGTAGGTTCTGAGGGAGAATCTGATCCTTGCCTTTTCCAGCATCTAGAGGCTGTTCTTATTCTTACATCTGTGGCCCCACATATACTGCTTCCCCCTTCCCTGCTTCTATTTGTTTTTCACAAAGAATGTTTATGATTAGGCCTACCTATATAATCAAGAATAATCTCCGTATCTCAAGATCCTTAACTTGATCACATCTGCAAAGTCTTTTTTACCATGTAAAGTAACATCTTCACAGATACTGGGGATCATTATTCAGCCTAACACAAAGGGCATTAAGGTAACAAAATATCAGTTGACTGTCCAGTGAGGACAGAGAGAGATTGATAAATAACCAGGTCTCAGAATCCTGAAACTTTTCTTGCCATAGCCATACGCTTTTAGGGCCCTGGGGCAGAGGGGATAAGACATCCTTTCTTGCTACTAGGCTTTTTCTAAAACCCTGAATAGTAAATATCTTGGTGATGAAAGCTAAGCCCAGTCAAGCTGAAGACTCTTCTGCCTCAACTATAGGCTGGTCTAAGTTGTTTGGTACGCTGAACATGGGCCGATGGACATCTTAGCAACTTTTCCCTAAGTTGGCATTGCACCTCAGCGTTCTGTATCTTAGTACTCTGGTTCTGATAATAGATGAGTTTAGACAAAGTAGGCCAAGATATAGGACAAATCCCACGGTTCTCTCTAAGCCTGAATGACCCTGACATTTCTAGGAAGAAAAGATTTTCCCAGGTGGAATTGCCCCAGGCCTGTCTCACTGGGTCAACCCTTGAGAGAAAGACAAAGAGCACCAAAGACTCCAAAAAGATGAATGGAGACTAAAATAAAATGCTCAAAATATTTGCTCCACTAAATATCCTTACCTTTGACCCATCCATATCAGCGTCCCTTCTCTTCAGAGAGAGTAGCAACCAAGGTCCAGTCAGGAGGCAGAAATCGAATCGTTATTTTAAAAACACAGAAAAACATGAACATTAAAAAAAATGTTAACTAGGTGTGGAAGAATTGAAAAAGTAAAAAGAGAACATTGAGGTATCATGGAAGTAGGAACTGCAGGAAGCAGCTACCCTCTCTAGTGGTGAGAGAACAAAGGGAAGAGGTTGAGATAATTGCAGCTTAAAAGCTTGGAAAATTATTGCAACTTAAAAGTGGTCCTGTTGAGCTGTGATGCCGAGCTCTGAAAAGGTGGTGCTGAGTGAGTGGTGCTTATGTATCTGAGCTCAGAGGAACAATTACTTTCTAGCTGCAGAAGGGGCATAGTAAGGCAAACTTCGGAAAAAAATTCAAACTGGAATTAACTGCTAATACTTGAACAAACAGCCTCTGATGAAGTTAAGAAGTATTTGTGATTCAGAAGATGCAGAAAAAGGAACAGGGTGCACAATCAAAAATAATATGTGAAGAGGAAGGAGCAGACCTATCTTCCTCCTCTAGTCTGTCAGTTTCCCTCTATGTTCTCCTGGAAGAGTCAAACAAGGACTCAGCTGGCAAAGAAGGGACGTGGTTTGCAGAATCCCAGTCAAGGTATTAGAAAGGTGGATCTTGGAGCTCCTTAAATGGGGACCTGCAATGATGGTATCAACACTTAGTTGGGATACTTGATAGGCTATACGTCCAGTGAAAGGGTGGACTAGGAAAACAAATACTTCTCACTAGTAAAGTGAAACACCAAGGATATTTTTGTTTTGCTTGTTTTTTGGACTGAAATCTGAGAGGCACATTAAAAAAAAAAATCTTCCCTGGGTATATATAACCTTAGATCTGTCCTCCACATAGGAATCTGACCAAAAAAGAAACCCATCTACCCCAAGTACAGAAAGATATAGCCACCACACAAAGTTGAAAAAAAAAGCCACATTTGCTCTTAGAGACTAATAGAAGCAGACACAAAACCAGTATGGAGAGAAATGTCCTCAATACCATCAACTCATTCTTATAAATAATTATTAGGGTGAACTCACTATAATAAAATTATATAAGAAAGTAACTGAGCATGAATTAAAATCAGCTGAAACATCATGTAGCAGAAGGGATTCCCAAGATTTTCAGATAATAAAATGATGTGATATAGACTATAAAATAAATATTTAAGATAGTTAGAGACTTATAAACAGAACAAAATCACCTTTCGTAAGTTCGATCTCAGAAAGAATTAAAAAGTCCAAAAACAAAAAATAATGTTATTAGAAATTAAAAACCAATGTATCTTCGAATAGCTATTAGAATTGGCCAGAGAGAGAATTACTGAATTAGAAGATAAATCTAAAGGCATTACTCAGATGAAAGCATAGTCAGATAAGAAATCAAAAATATGAAAGTGCAATTTAAAAAAGTTAACAATGTATAATCCAATATCTACCTAATACAATTTTCATAGGAGAGAATAGTGAGACTTGGAGAGAAGCAATATTGGAAATTATAATGGTTAATAATAAATGATATTAATGTTCAAGTTCAGAAAACACAGTGTGTCTTGACTGTGATAAAGAATGCTAAATCTACACCTAGTACATTTTTACAGAAAGGAAAAAATCCAAATAAAAGACACCAGATAAAGAGCATATTGGCAGATATTGATATAACATTATTTTTCAAATATGGCTTCCGACTAGCAAATTCTTACATCTGTAATTTCAGTGTAATGTTATTCTTCTATTAAGTATTTACTCAAAAAATTACTTCTTATTTTTTTCAGTTAATCTTTAGGAAGATAATTTAACATACTTGTTTTCGTAATGGTATTATCTATATAATTTATAGTTGAAAATATTCTAAGTGCTAATACATAAGAATAATTTCTACATACAAGCAAGATTTACTTGTTTCTAATTTTAAAACATTTCCTCTCTACAATGATGCTGAAAAATAATCAGAAGTACTTAACAGAAAACGTTTTAAAAGTTAACAAACAAAAGATACCAAGCTATTGTTTCAGCCTGTGGTCTGGCAGTGTAACTGTAAATTGTGCTGTATCTTCTTAGCAACTGTTAGGTTTTGAAATAAACTTAATACATACCATTATTAACATCAAAATCACTGCAGTTTCATAGAAAAAAAATTAAAACATAAAATAAATGCATTTAGTTCCCTTTGTCTAAAACCAACATTTCCAAATAGAAAGATAATATAATGAAATTTAGAAAACTATTCAATGATTCAATGTATGTAATAAAACATAAAGAGGTGTTTTATTACATATTTGGCATAAATGTATATGTGAAGATCCTGAAACTATCTTTATATAGCTATCTACCCCTTACATGGGTAATTTAAGTTGAAAATGCATTGTTGATTTTATCTTGAGATCTCAGAGATGAGTAGATTTTATAATCGTTAATTTAGTCAAATCCTAAAAATGTTCTAGTTCACTATAGAACCAAACAATTTTTTTTATGGTCTGAACTTTTATCAGATAAGATTTAATTTGTAAGAAAATATGCCTAAGTACTGGGACAACATTTTAAAATAAACAAGATCCCGTCCTTTGCGTGAAGCACTGTGTCGAGTATAGAACAAGGTTCCAGTGATCGACAAGAAAGATGAGGACAATATTTAAAATAAAAGAAGCAGCATTTACTTGTGATTCTTTTTGTTTAAAATAGTTCTCTCCTCCTCATTCTGGACATACACATTGCAGTATGTATTTTTAGTTTATCATTCTGATGTTCAAGGAAACAGGTGGTGAATATTTTCCTCAGAACTGAGATAAACTCAATCCAAAGAAATTTTATAGAGGCTTGTTATTACATTTTCTCTAATCTTGCCATCTACCTGGAATAGACCATCCACATTCATGGTGTCAATTATTATATTTATATTCTCTTTATATCTGCCTTACTTCTCACCAAACCCCCATAACCACATCCTGAGGAATCTATTATGGGTTATGATATCAGTTACTGTATTCCACTTCCACGTTTGGATATCTTTTTCTTCTCCACTGCTTTCAATTCTACTAGCTCTTTCCTTGTAATACTTCTCAAAGTCAAGGCCTCACCTAGTGTCTGGTCAACAGATTTGTTGTTGTTAGCTGTCCTCTAGTTGGCTTGACTCATGGTGATCCCAAGCACAACTGAATGCAAAGCTGCTCGGTCCTGCTCCATCTCCATGATGGATTGTAGATAGGACCATTGTGATCCATAGGGTTTTCATTGGCTGATTTTCAGAAGCACATCCCCAGACCTTTCTTCCCAATCCATCTTAGTCCGGAAACTCCGCTGAAACCTGCTCATCATCATAGCGACAGGCAAGTTTTCCCTAACGGATGGTGGCTGCAAATAAGGTGCATTGGCCTGGAATGGAACCTGGGTCTCCTGCATGGAAGGCAAGGATTCTACCACGACTTTTCCCTTACTTAGGAATCCTTCGGTTATTAGTAAGTCTTATTCACCAATTTCTTTATGACTTAAATCACACTCTTTTTTCAAAACTCCATGTCTTCAGTCACCCCATTTCATTTGGCACAGCCCAGCCTTTAGTCTTGTAAGTTCTCCATCAAATTACATCAAGTAAGCTGCTCAGTTGGGTATTAAGGTCACAAATTTTGTCCACTTTTATTACCACAGTCCCCCAATCTAGACAGGTCTGGTCATCTCTTTATGACCTCAACTTCCTGCTTTTTTTCTTCCTGGAATGCACTGTCTGTTCCTTTGTTCTTCACAAATCTTTCTGATTATTAGAGATGACAAGTCTTCATTTTTACCACACAGCCTCAGAGTTTACCTATATAGCACTTAGTTTAGATTATTTGTAGATTCTTTTATTTCAATTTGCTATGTTTGTCTCTCAGAGAAGATGATACATGCCTTGAGAGTAGACATTGTCTACACTTTTTGATGCCTCTCAGGGCAGTGTTTATTGTACAAGCTAGATGCTTAAATTCATGTTCACTTTAATACAGATCAACCGCATAAAATCAACATCAGGCATCAAGATTGATAGATAGCAGCAGTTATTTCAAGGCACAGAATCCAGAGGATAGCACTCCTATTTTTTCAAGCAGACTTCATAAAATAGTAGATATTATTCCTGAGAGTATTAATTGAGGACTTACATAGTTTTTCTTTTTAAGTTATGTAGAAATAGAAAAACGAAAGATCCTCTTAAAGGAATAATCAAAAAATCTTGGAACAGACATTTATTTTGATCCCAGTGCATGCAAGACCAACTTGGCCCATCTGGTTCTAGAAAAAAATACAGTTTCTTCATGAAGCTTGAAATTCCGAGATATCCAGGATTTGCTGTATTCCTTACCGTCTGTGCAGTGCTAAATGTTGATATGTCATTTCCTTAAGTGTGCTTGCATTTTGTCCCATATTGGTGATAGAATTCATAAACACCCAAGTCAAGAATATCTTTATTTGCAATGTATTTTTCTAGTTTTTAATATTTGAATTTTTTATTTCCAGAGGAAATTTTTTATTTCCATTACCAAAGCGTTGTCTCTGCCATAGTATTTAAACTCCAGATCAGAAATACTTTAAGCCTCATTGTTGTCAATTTAGGTGCTTTTTTTTTTTTTTTCCCCACTAGGCTTATTTCTTTGTCATTTCAGAGCCTTTGAATTTGTGATGTGTGTGAGTGTCTGGTAACACACTTGCCAGTGCCTGCCTGTGTGTTTTTCCTATTTCACCCATATTAATTGCAAAACAAAACATTATTTCAAGTGAAATTTGTCTTTAAAACAAAAGCAAAGAGCTGTATTGGTGCTTTTATTACATATAACCCACATTCCTTTCGTGAATCGTATTTAAACCTTTCAATGTTGTACAAATGCAGTGTTTAAAACAGCAGAAACTCTGGAAAAGTTGTTTCTATTTGAGATTTGCGAAGAAACACCCACTCTTATAAATCTATGTTTCTTATGATAGTGCCTTCCGTCCTTTTAACTGTCCTACTTCTTCTTAACCTAATTTCAAAAATCATTTTGGCAACTCTAAAATATAAAAACTGGAACCCTTCCTACCTTTATTTACAAGCGTATATATGTCAGTAACTACTTAGTGTATAAAATTCATTGAATTTTATTTGTGCATGATAGAAGCTGCTTACATGATTTCCCACGGTAAATTGTAAACGAATGACTTAATTGAGAAATGCACTTTCAAGTGACTAATGAACTAAGCTAACAAATGGCAGGAAGAACAGTAATGTGTATAATCTCTTAAATCTCCAGCAATTCTGGGCCATTCACTAGATTATTAGTTTAATGTAGCAACTAATACAGTATATAAATCAGCCTGGACCCCAGTTTCTCTCTTAAGGATGTGGCTAACTTGAGGCAAGATATGAGGTCATGATCTATGTTGAAAAGATCCACAGAATTTGTTCTATCTACATTAGCATAGAACATTTCAAGATCTTCCATTTTCATTGAAAATTCGGTTATTTGTATCTCGGAATAGTAAATAGATTATTCACTGTTAATCCTTTTCAACACATTGTTGAGCATCTACACAGAATGAGAAACAGACAAAAAAAGCAGAGTCTGCTGCTCTAGTGGGGAAAAAAGGTAAACAAATACCGATGACACTCTCTGTTATTTTATTTTATTTTTAACTGTAATGGATGATCAGTGAATATAAAAACTTCATACCTACTCCAGCCTGGTATGTATGGGGTGGGAGTAAGCATGTGAACCTGTCTTCACGGTAAAGGTGATACCTAGTATATTAGTTTTTACTTTTAAGCAACTCAATTGACTCATAAGCAAATCTTCGCCAGCACTTATGTGTTCTTGAAAAAACAGATCAATTGTACAGGACACTCAGATTCCTTAAAAGTCAAAGAGCTCCCAGCCCTAGATGCTGGAATTGACTCACCCCAAAGACACTGATGGTGCACCCTGAGCCCGTACAAAGAACACTGTGCCGTAAAACACAAAAACAAAACTAATCTGGGCTGTCATACAACCTTTGCCCTTAACTTAAATAATATCAGTAAGAAATTGTCCTCTACAAATTGAATGCAGCAAAGTCCCACCAGTTTATAGCTAGCATCCTTAGTGCTTCTGCTGATTTTTGAAATTACTTCCATCTTTTAGAGATGCAACACTTTTTGGAAATAGATTCTGTATATATCAAGGTTTTGTTTGACAGTGGGGTCACATACTTAAGGTGATTCTAATGGTACCAGTAATTTGAAAAAGAAGTTTAAAAAAATTTCTGCCCTCAAGAAGCAAATTGTTTGTATGGAGAGATAATATATCATAAAATAGTGAGAAAAAAGAAAAGAAATCAATATGTGGGAAAATTAAAGTTAACTATAGTGATCAATGGTCTGCAAAATTCTTGACCATGCATCCTTATTAACATTTTGAACCACGTTTCGTCAATATATAAATTCATATTAACATATCATATGCATGTATTATTGTACTAATAATACTTCTTTTACAAAATAAATTTGAAAGGATGAAAGAAATGTGAGTATAATTAGATGTTTAAGTATTTCATTCTTTTTTTTCCCAATCAGTCATTTTTTTGTACCCCCCACAGATGTACACAGCCCCACTTGAAGGCCACGGCTTCAAATTGGTTCAGATAAAGAGCAGACAACAATTGGCAAAGACTTTTTGAAGGATTTATATAATCAGTGAAGAAAAGATGGTGTTTTAGGGGGAGTATAGGAAAATGTATGAAAAAGAGGATAAAAATATTTTGTATTCAGGAGAGGGAATCCAATGGCCTGCTAAAGTAGGTAATTTAGTAATAAAACAAAATGGCCTGTATAGCCAGTCTACCTGAATTCTAATGCTGGCATTTTATTTTATAACCTTGAAAAATGAACCTAAACTTTCTAGGCATTAGTGATCTTATATCTGAAATAGGAGATATTAACCACTATTGGAGTATTGACAGGATTACAAAAATAATACATGTAAATCGTTTGTTGTGGTAGTTAGCTGACTTTGATTCACCCGCAACTCATGGGAACCCCATACACAATAGAAGGAGGTTCAGCCTATCCTGTGCCATCCCCATGATAGGTGGGGGATCAGACCTTTGTTATCCACATAGTTTTCAGTGACTAATTTTCAAAAATAGATCCCCAGGCCTTTGTTCTTACTTCATCTTAGTCTGGAAGCTCTGCTGAAACCTGTTCAGCATCATAGCAATATGTAAGCCTCCACTGACAGGTGGGTAGTGACTGCCTGTGAAGTGCATTGGCTGGGAATTGAACCTGGGTCTCCTGGAGAGAGAGAATTCTACCACTGAGCTGTCACTGCCCCCTTGTACCTTGTTTAGCATATATTAATTGATCAATACACAGCTTTTGTGCTAGCTGTTGTTATTATTATTTTTTAAATAATATTTTATTGAGTTTTTGGTGAAAGTTTACATAGGAAGTTAGGTTCCCATTTGAGAATTTCCGCGCAAATTATTCAGTGACATTAGTTACACGTATCATAATGTGTCAACATTCTCTTTAATTGTGCTCAGTTTGTTCCATTTCCAGTACTCT
>NW_004444161.1:129700-130406 GCF_000243295.1 Trichechus manatus latirostris
GTGGTGTATTTTTTTTTGATATGATGCTGAATTCTATTGGCTAGAATTTTGTTGAAAATTTTTGCATCTATATTCAAGAGAGATATTGGTCTGTAATTTTCTTTTCTTGTAGCATCTTTGCCTGGTTTTGCTATCAGGGTTTGCTGGTTTCATAAAATGAATTCGGAAGTATCCCTTCCTCTTCTGTGTTCTGAGATAGTTTGAGTAGTACTGACATAAGCTCTTCTCTGAGTGTTCGGTAGACTTCTCCAGTGAAGCCATCTAGGCCAGGGCTTTTTTGTTCTTGGGAGTTTTTTTTTTCTTAATTCGTTGGAGTATAATTTGTCATAATACTCTTATGATCCTTTTTATTTCATTTAGGTCTGTTTTAATCTCCCCTATTTCATTTCTTATTTATGTTATCTGCATCCTCTCCTGTTTTCCTGTTGTTAATTTGGCCAATGGTTTGTCAATTTTACTGATCTTTTCAAAGAACCAACTTTTACTTTTGTTGATTCCTTCTATTGTTTTTCTATTCTCTATTTCATTTATTTCTCCTCTGATTATGTCTTTATTTCTAAGGTGTATCTCTTGTAGACAGCATATTGAGAGATACTGTTTTTTTAATCCATTCTGTCACTCTCTGCCTCTTTAAGGGTGCATTTAGACCATTTACATTTAGTGTGATTATTGATAGGTGTGAGTTTATTGCTGTCATTTTGTAGTG
>NW_004444161.1:130845-132121 GCF_000243295.1 Trichechus manatus latirostris
TTGTAAGTTTGGTTTTGTTTTTACATATTCCCTTACTTTCTGTTTATCTAGAAATATCCTAATATCACCATCATATTTGAGCAAGAGTTTAGCAGTATATAGTATTCTTGGTTAGTAATTTTTTTCAAGTTTCTACATATGTCATCCCATTGCCTTCTTGCCTGCATGATTTCTGTCGAGTAATCAGAGCATAGTCTTATTGTTTCCCCTCTGTATGTGACTCTTCTTTTTTCTTGAACTGCTCTGAGGATTCTTTCTTTATCTTTGGTTTTAGTGGTGTGATTATGATATGCTTTGGTGATTTTCTTTTGGGGTCTATCCTGTATGGGGTTTGTTGAGCTTCTTGGATCAGCTTTTCATCTTTTATGATATTAGGGAAGTTTTGCAATTCTTCAATGATCTTATGTGTTTTCCATTTTCTCCCCCTGTTCTGTAACTCTGATCACTTGCAAATTTTTACTTTTGGTTGTATTCCACATAGTTCTCAGGGTTTCTTCATTTTTCTTGGTTCTTTTCTCTGATATTTCCTGAAACACAGTGGTATCCAAGTATTTGTCTTCACTTTCACTGATCCTGTCTTCCATTGTTTCAAATCTGTCCCTTAAACCTGCTATGGCATTGCCCATTTCTTAAATCTTGTTGTTTATCTTCTGGATTTCTAATTGCTGTTTTTATATGATTTCTAGTTGTAAATTTACTTTGACATTTTGTTGCTGTTATTATTTTTGACTAGAATGATAAATCCAGCCTGACTAGGACAGCAATGACAATCGATCTACAAAATTTAGTCTATCTCCTCAAGGCTTTGGAAGTAGCATCAAAGATATTGAAAGTGTGTGTGTAGAGAGAGATGAGTAGGTAATAATTGTAATTGTACTTAAAGATACCAATTGTATGCCAAGTAAGAGTCTTTCTCTACATTTCCAGTAATAAAAAAATCAAGACAAACAAACCCACTGCCATCAAGTCTATTCCAACTCATAACGACCCATTAGGACAGAGTAGAACTGCCCCATAGGGTTTCCAAGGAGTGCTGGTGGATTCAAACTGCTGACCTTTTGGTTAGTAGCAGAGCTCTTAATCACTGCACCACCAGGGCTCCATTTTCAGTAACAGGACCACATAAATGTCAGTACAAATGAAGAGTTAACAGAATAATTAGATGTATAGAAAACTGTCAAATGAAAAACAGCTGAGGTAATTTAATATTTTAATTATTGAGTGAGGATCCTATAGAATTAACAAAATATACTTTAAAAATTAAAAATCTGCAACT
>NW_004444161.1:134174-135513 GCF_000243295.1 Trichechus manatus latirostris
GTTGACAGAGAAATTGACTGGAAGAGGCAAGTTCCTATGCAGGGTGTTTGACTGAGCCATAAGATGACCTATATTTAGGAAACATATCAGAAGAATAAAATTCAGTAGACCTGAAGGCAGAGGATCCACAAAATGAAAGTAATACGGTGACCATGTTAGTAAAAGATTTTCCAACAGGTTAAAAAAAAAAAAAAAAGCTACAATCAGACAGATGAAAGATAGGAGGGCACAAAGGACTGTATCTTTAGATATTCTGGCTCTCTGATATTTCTTTCCCCTAGTTGGATAAGAAATCTACACCTTATTTGGATTGATTATAGCTGTGCTACCGCAAGAGCAAAGAGGCAGGTGCAAGTTATGAAAGAATCTGGTGTTTAAAATCACTATGCCATAGAACAGGAAATCCAATGACTTGACAAAGGCTTGAATTGTTTTTCTTTAGGCCACCAAATTGTAAGCCAGCTGCATTTTCTACGGAATAGTGATTAGTGAAAGCCCTGGCAACTGGGAAAAAGCCAACCTGCAGTGATTTTGGGCTGTTGCCACAAGCACGTGAGCTGCTGCGGAGGCCTGATAAAGATGATTACATATTTTGCAGTATTTTGTTGACGAAACAGGTTCGAAAAGCATTTGAAAATATCTGCTGTAGCAGCACAAGCCGTTCTGAAGCCTCCCAAATGAACTGAATTATGATTGGTTGAAAAAAGTTATGACTTCCAATTTAGTTCTCTTTATATTTAATTTGTAAAATGAAGCTAAATGGTATATTACACAGATTGTAGTGAATTACATATACCCACTGGAATATTCAAATAAGTCTCTGAATGCTTTTATCATACTTGTTATTTTGGGTGTCATGTATTATTATATTACTTCTTTTCACATTCCAATCAGTTTGCATTTTATTTTAGTGAGGCTCATTACACTAATACTTTTATTTCCCTTTTTTGTCAGCTATCTCAGAATCAAACGCGGTGTCTACTTATACTAATTAATGTTGATTGACATCGTGTATTTTAAATTGTCTGTTTCTTCCTAGTTACCCTATGTTATTTTATACTTAATTTCAAAGTTGTGTTTAATTTTTTTTTTAATTTTCTTGTTTTGTAGGTGAAAGTTTATAGTGCAATTTAGTTTTTAATTCAAAAAAGTATATACGAATTGTTCTGTGACCTCGGTTGTAATCCCCACAATGTGTCAGCACTCTCCCCCGTCTCTTTCCACCCCAGGTTCCCCATGTCCATTTTTCCAGTTTTCCTGTCCCTTCCTGCCTTCTCTCTTTGATCTGGGGAGGTGTTGCCCATTTGGTCTTGTATACTAGATTGAACTAAGAAACACA
>NW_004444161.1:146670-147910 GCF_000243295.1 Trichechus manatus latirostris
AAATGAACAGACACTTCACCAAAGAAAACACTCAAGCAGCCAACAGACACATGAAAAAATGCTCGCTTTCACTAGACATTGGAGAGAAATGCAAATTAAAGCCACAATGAGAAACCATCTCACCCAGGCATTACTGGCATGAATCAAAAACACTGGAAATAGCAAATGTTGAAGAGGCTGCAGGGAGATCAGAACTCTTATGCTCTGCTGGTGAGAATGCAAAATGATACAACCATTTTGGAAAATGATATGGAGCTTCCTTAGAAAGCTAGAAATAGAAATACCATAAGATCCAGCTGTCCCACTCCTAGGAATATATCCTAGAGAAATAAGAGCTGTCACACGAAGAGACATATGCACACTCATATTCACTGCATCACTGTTCACAATAGCTAAAATATGGAAACAACCTAGATGCCCATCAACAGATGAACGGATAAACAAACTATGATACATACAGACGATGGAGTATTATGCAACAGTAAAGAACAATGATGAATCTGTGAAGCAGCTCATAACATGGATGCAACTGGAGGACATTATGCTGAGTGAAATACATCAATCACAGAAGGACAGATATTATATGAGACCTCTACTGCAAAAACTCGTGTAAAAGTTTACACACAAAAAGAAACAATCTTTGTTGGTTACGAGGGATGGGAAGGGTGGCAGAGGAAATTAAATAGACAATAGATAAGTGATAACTTTGGTAAAGGGTAAGACAGTACACAGTCCTGGGGAAGCTAGCACATCTTATACAAGGGAAGGTCATGGAAACTCCATAGATACATCCAAACTCCCTGAGGGACGGAATTGCTGGGAAGAGGGCTGTGGGGACCATGGTCTCGGGGGACATCTAGCTCAATTGGCATAACACAGTTTATAAAGTCAATGTTCTACATTCTACCTTGGTGAGTAGCATCTGGGTCTTAAATACCTGTAAGCAGCCATCTAAGATACTCCACTGGTCTCACACCTTCATGAACAAGGGATAATGAAGAGAACAGGATACAAGGAAAAGATTAGTCCAAAGGACTAATGGACCACAGCTACCTCGGCCTCCCACCAGGCTGAGTCCAGTACAGCTAGATGGTGTCCGGCAAACACCACTGACTGCTCTGACTGGGATCACAACAGTGGGTCCTGGACAGAGCTGGAGAAAGTTGTAGAACAAAATTCTAACACACAAAAAAGACCAGATTTACTAGCCTGACAGACTGGAGAAACCAATAGAGTATGG
>NW_004444161.1:148791-157317 GCF_000243295.1 Trichechus manatus latirostris
GTTGAATAATAAGATTTTCATGCTAATGCCTGTATTGTGAGGCTGAGCATTTAGCACAAATTTCTGCACCTATAAACCCAGCAAGCCTTCTCCCAATTTCTCAAGTGACAAAGGAAATATGACATTTCCTCACACTGGAATATTCCCACGTTTGAAATTATCTAACTTTTAGTAACTCCCTGCTGCAAAGAAAGAAATCAGGAAAAAGGTCAAGTTTTACTTTCAGGCTACCTTCAGCCAAAATGAGTTTTTAAAATGTAATACTCTGGGGAACAGAGATGGTATTATTTTTAAGACAGCAAAAAACTTAGTCTGCTATTAAATTAATCTTACAGATAGTATGAGAAACTCTACCAGTCTTCAAAAGTCTTATTTATTTTATTTAACAAATATTTATACAACATTTACTCTGCACCAAGTGTAGTTCTAAGGACTTTATAAATATCAAGTCAAGTAATCCTCATACAAGTCTATGAGGTAGGTATTACTGTTTTTGATATTGCCAGATAAGAAGACTATAGCTGAGAGAATTTAAATAATTTTCCCAGGGTCAGAGGTAGTAAATGGCAGGTCTAGAATTCTAGCCCAAGAAAGATGACTTCTGAATTTATGCTCTGAGTTGCTGTGCTAGTCTTGCTAACTTTTTAATGCGCAACAAAAACCCGCCCCCAAAATTTAAAACAAATTAAGAAAAATTGGGTTAAAAAATTAAAATCAATAATTTAAAGGAAAAAAAGAAAAAAATGAAACAAAAAAAAAAGCCAATAAGAGGTTAAAATCTGAACCGACAGAAGTTTCTTTGGCAAAAGATTAGAGATAGAAGTGTGGTTTGTTTGTTTTCTCTCAAAGATATTGACCCTCTGGATTAAAAGAAGAGGCTAAATAACAGTGAAAAGTAACTTATAAATATTATATTTATTTAGCAAAGGTATAAAAGAGATCTTGAGGCAAAGCCAGTTGCCCTGGGGTTGATTCCAACCCATGGTGACCCCATGTATGTCAGAGTAGAAATGTGCTCCATAGGGTTTTCAGTGGCTGACTTTTTGGAAGCAGATTTCCAGGCCTTTCTTCCGAGGTGTCTCTGGGTGGACTCACACGTGAACTCCTAAAAGAGATCTAGTCATTTTGTTTTTAAGTAGTAAAAGGATAAAGATGCAGCGGGTTCTTGTGACTTCTGTGTCAATTATGTGCCATTTATTACAAACCTATTCATAATTTTTAATTTGATTAATCCATTCTCCTGAAGTAAATTAAATTAGCTTTGGGGAACTAATAAAAAATGATCTCAGAGAGTGTTACTTTCATTCCTTGCTACTAAGACAGAATAGGGGTAAAAATAACAGAGGAAAAAAAAAATTCAGAGTGTTTGGGAGGGAACTGTATAAGTGTCAGCAAAAATACATGTCCTGATCCTCAGATGCTTCCATCAGTTTGACTCTATGATGCTGGGAAACAGAAATAAATTATACACAACCTGTTTCTTTTAAGTAACTCTCAATCTAGCGAGGGAGGCAGACAAAACACAAAAATAACATTTACAGTACAATGATATATACATGGTGTGTGCCCAATCTGTCATTTGCCAGCTGTTACTAGCAGAAGTATTAGCTTAATTCATGTTTTATTTTATTTTTTAATTTTTAAATAATTTATTTTATTTTTGTTGCTATTGTTGCTGAGAATATACACAGCAAAAACACACCAATTCAAATTTCTGCATGTACAATTCAGTGACACTGATTGCATTCTTTGAGTTGTGCAACCATTCTCACTCTCCTTTTCTGAGTTGTTCCTCCCCCATTGACATAAACTCACTGCTGGCTCAGATTCCTATCAAATCTTTCAAGTTGCTGCTGTTAATTTCTTCCCATATAGATAGATATTAAAAGAGCATAATGCTCAAGACAACCATTATTTACTAGTTAAGCTAAACTACTGTTTGGTTTTAAGAAGACTTCAGGGGATATTTCTTGTTTAAGATTTAAAGATTTTCTTAGGGCAATAGTTTTGGGGGTTCATCCAGCCTGCATGACTCCAGAAAGTCTGGAGTACAAGAGAATCTTGAAATCCTGTTCTGCAGTTCCCCCTTTTGATCAGGATTCTTTTAGAGAATCTTTGATCAAAATGTTCAGTAATGGTAGCCGGGCACCATCCAGTTCTTCTGGTCTCATGGCAAAGGAGGCAGTTGTTCATGGAGGCAATTAGCCACACAGTCCATTTTCTCCTTCTGTTTCTTACTCTCTTTGTTCCTCTGTTGCTCCAAGCCAACAGAGATCCATTCTTTGGCTTGAGTGGCCACTTGCAAGCTTTTAAAACCCTAGACACTACAGAAGGAACCAGGAAGTGAACAGAAGCACTAAACACGTTATGAGGCCAATTACCTGGGGCGTCCCATGAAACCATGACTCTAAACCTCCCAATCAAGAAACTAAATCCCATGAGGTATTTGGCTGTACGTAAGCAGCCTCATAGCTACTCTTTGTTTCTTTGTTGTTGTTATTATTATAAAGGTATCTATCACACAACTTTTGCCAATTCAAATTTTTAGGGGTATACAACTCCTGCTTTATTTTAAAGTTGATTATTTTAAGTACAAAGTATATAATTAGCTTAAAAACAAACAAAAGTATTTATTGAACTAAATAAATGAGAATAATCTTAATTTCAGTATTTTAAACACATTGTCAGTTTAGAAATTGCTTTTCAAAACAAACAGACAAGCAAACAATGACAAGTGCCTGCCAGCACAAAAAGACAAAGACAAAGGATAGCAGAATTGGAGCCCTAGAGCTAATCAGAGTTGGTTGCATTTGAAGAAAAAAAATTTTAAGAAAAGGTGACAAACCAAACCAAGTGAAGCCAATATATGTGAATTGAGATTTTGGGACAAGTTTATAGCAAGGAAGACATAATTTCCCATTTAACACTTTTGCTGTCTGAGAGTTGAGAATAAACTATGATCAGACTAAAGACATGAAAACATACATACACACACAGATACAGAAACCTGGAGATACAAGCAAGCAGAAAAACTGTTGGAAATAAACTTCATTGATTTGCAGAAAGAATAAGTGTAAATGGAAAAAAAATCATTTATTTTATGATTTGTAGTGACATACTTAGATTTTTTTTCCTTAGAAAAACAAGAAAGGGATTTTTTTCTACAAGCCTCAGCATACTATATGCCGAGTTATAAAAATAATATTGTAATAAGAAACAATCCCTTTTATATGCCTGAAAAGAGCATGGTTATTTTAATAAAACATATAGATACAAAATCTTTCATGACTGGGAACAACTTCAGCATGTAACATTAGTGCACTTGCACGCTGTTCTAATTTGAAACTCTGTGCAATCCTTAAACATTCACACTGTCTTACTTCGCAAAGGTCTAAATACGTGTCATAGTGCATGATAAAGGATTTAATAAACATGAAAGTCACTACTGCCTCCGCCATGTTGCACTTGATTGCAATCAGCATGTTACAAACAGTCTAATTACAAAACGTCAAATGTTTCATCAGTTTTTTTGAGCAGAGCTCTGTGCTGCATCTGTGGTCACTGGCCCGTTGAATATAAATTTTAACCCCTTTTATGTTCAATTTGAATCTGAATTACACAGTTGTTGCTAAACTATACCAGAATTAAAACTCCCTTGAAGATAACTTGCCTGGTGAACTATTTTCAGGCGCACAATTTTCCAAAAAGCTTTTGCATCACAGATACAAATGAGTAATACTTTCACAAAATCTGTTCTGCCTGCATTTCTAGAGTTTTATTCTAAGATATTAGAGAATGCAATAAAGAAGGTACAATAGATTTGTCTTCTTCATTATTCTTGATAGTAATTGAATGACAAGTAAAGAGATACCTAGGATTATTGATTTTGATATGTATTTATATAAAAGTCATAGAATATTATGGAGAAAGTTTCCTTTCTTTGTCCTGTTCTATTCTCCTCTCTTCTCAGGGACAACTATTCTCATGAATTACGGATGTACATATCCAATCCAGATATTCGTCTATTTAAAATAAAAATAAATATCCACCAATTCAGTCAACAAATATTCACTGAATGTTTACTACAGACCACATACTGGAGAAATAGCCAAAAAAAAAAAGTCCCTGTCCTCTGGATTCTTTTTATGGGTGCCTTATATCCCTGGGTCATGCAAACAGGTAATGCATGTGGCTGCCAATCAAAAGGTTGATCGTTCAGCCCACACAGAACCACCTTGGAAGAAAGGCCTGGAAATCTGCTTCTGAAAAAATAAGGCTCTGGATCACAGTTCTATTCTGACACACATGGGTTTGCCATGAGCTGGAATAGACTTGATAGCAATTGGTTTTTATATCTGCTTAGAATGTTGATTAATGACTGTTCTTAGTATTGGCTGGTATATTTATTATTCTTTATGTTTTCTGAATAATTTTAAACTAAGGAGTGTCTTATAAACTACGTATGCATTTTATCTGAAAATAATCTATTTTTAATCAGTCTATTTAAGAGTATTGTATTTTTAACTTTTTTCATATTTAAATATTTGGAATTTCATCTGTCGTTTCATTTTGCACTTTTAATTTATTTTTATTTTGACTTATTTTTAGTAATTTTCCTTAATAGACATCTCCCTAGTATTCTTTTTCTTCATCTGTGCCTTTCATTTTTTGGAAGTTTTTTCCCCTACCTTTTTTGCACTATACTAATGTAAAAGTTGGGTATTCTATTTCATTATTGAACTACTTGTTTTATTTTTACTATGTGTATTTAACAAAGTCTAAAGTAATAGAAACATTTACTGTCTCTAGAACAAGGAAAGCCCTTATGTCAGTCACTTTGACTCTTGTCCACTGTAGTACTGGCTGATGTCATCACTCAAGAGGGTCTTAGCTAGTATTTTAGTCCCCCCTTGTTTTTGCTGACCATGAATCATCGTATTTTTACAGTCGATCCTTATTTAGGCTTAACACCATGGTTTCCTCCTAGTGCTTTATTTCTGTAAGTGGCTTGCCATTTTTTTATGGTCATCTTATCTTCTTCTTTTACGGCTTTCTTTGAGATTCACATATGCCTAAGGGTGGCGAACTTAGTCCTATGTTGTTGGTAGGTGCCGTCCAGTCAGTTCTGACTCGTGGTGACCCTGTGTAGAACAGAATGGAACACTGCCTGCTTCTGCCCCATCCTCACAATCGTGGATGTATCTGAGCCCGTTGTTGCAGCCACGGTGTCCATCTATCTCCTTGAGGGTCTTTATCTTTTTCACTCTCCCTCTACATTACCAAGCATGATGTCCTTCTCCAGAGACTGGTCCCTTGTGATAACATGTCCAAAATACATGAGATGAAGACTTGCCATTGTAGCTTCTAAGGAGCATTCTGGCTGCACTTATTCCAAAGAAGGATGTGTTTGTTCTTCTGGCAGTCCATGGTGTGTTCAATACTCTTCCCCCACACACTAATTCAAATGTATCAATTCTTCTTCAATCTTCCATATTCATTGTCCAATTTTTCGCATGCGTATGAGGCAATTGACAATACCATGGCCTGGGTCAGGTGCACCTTAGTTCTCCGAGTGACATCTTTGTTTTTTCACATTTTAAAGAAATGTTTCGCAGCACGTTTCCAATGCAATACGTCATTTGACTGCTTGACTGTGGCTTCCGTGGGCATTAATTGTGGATCTAAGTAAAATGAAATCTTTGACAGCTTCAGTATTTTCTCCACTGCTTATTAGTCCATCTGTGAGGATTTTTGTTTTCTTGATGTTGAGGAGTAATTGATATTGAAGGCTGTCGTCTTTGATCTTCATCACTAAGTGCTTCAAGGCCTCTTCACTTCACAACAAGTCCTCTTCACTTCACTTCACTACACAAGCAAGCTTGTGTCATCTACATACAGCAGGTTGTTAATGAGTCTTCCTCCAATCCTGAGGCCACATTCTTCTTCATATAGTCCAGCTTCTCAGATTATTTACTGAGCATACAGATTGAATATGTATGGTGGAAGGATACAACCCTGACACACACCTTTCCTGACTTTAAACCACACAGTATCTCCTTGTTCTGTTCCAACGACTGTCTCCTGGTCTATGTACAGGTTCCTCATGGGCACAATTAAGTGTTCTGGAATTCCCAGTCTTCTCAATGTTATCCATAATTTGTTATGATGCACACAGTTGAATGCCTTTGCATAGTCAGTAAGACACAGGTAAACATCTTTCTGGTATTCTCCGGTAGTCCTATAAAACCAAAACAAACAAGCAAACTCATTGCACGGAGTCAATTTCAACTTGTAGCGACCCTATAAGACAGAGTAGAACTTCCCCATAGGGTTTCTAAGGAGTGGCTGGTGGATTCACACTGCCGACCTTTTGGTCAGCAGCCATAGCTCTTAACCATTGCACCACCAGAGCTCCAAGGGGATACTGCGTGGTTTAAAATCGGAAAAGGTGTGTGTCAGGGTTGTAGCCTTTCACCGTACTTATTCGTTCTATATGCTGAGCAAATAATCTAAGAAGCCGGACTATATGAAGAATAACTTGGCATCGGTATTGGAGAAAGACGCATTAACAACCTGCTGTATGCAGATGACACTGGTCCTCTGTAAAGGTCAAATTAAAAAACCAAACCCGTTGCCACTGAATTGATTCTGACTTATGAAACCCTATGGGGAAGTTCTACTCCGTCCTGTAGGGTCACTATGAGGTAGTCCTATAGTTGATGATAATTTGACCTTACAGGAGACCAGTGATTTTTTATCTGTTGTATGTGTTTTGTTAATTAATTTTTTGAGTACCTTGTATCAAGGCAATAACCAGTTCTGTGGTGGTTTGTATTACTATTGTTCTAGAAGTTTTGCCACCTGTCTTTCAAATACAGCAGGGTCCATAGTGGACAGATTTTAGTGGAGCTCCTAGACTCAGACAGACTAGGAAGAAAGGCCTGGCAATTTACAGCTGAAAATTAGCCAGTGAAATCCCTATGGATCACAACCAAATATTGTCCACTATAGTTCTGGAAGGCACTTAAATACACAGCAGTGACAACAATGGACTCAAGCATACCAAGATTGTGAGGATGGCAGAAGAACAAGCAAAGTTTCATTCTGTTGTGAATGAAGTTATCATGAGTTGGAGCAGATTCGAAAGCAACTAACAGAAACAAAATCTTTCTATCCACATGGTTTTTCATGATTCTACGATGACTCTAACGTCCTCCATGGCTCTCAAGGGAACACAAGCCAGGATATAAAGAGCCCCTTCCACTTTCCAGAAGCTATACTTCTCCTACACGCAGTAAGCAAAGTTGGTTGTAGTTCAGTATTTTTTTATTATAAAGTTTCTAAAGTAAGTTTGTTGCTAGAAGTTTTCAATCTTAATTCAAATGTTAAGTTAAATCGAAAGAAAGAAATTAATAATGCGTCTGGGTTTAGTTACCTCTCTATTGGAATTCTATCAAGTTTATATGCCGATAATTTACTAAATCAAGGTTCTAGTGTAATCTCCCCAACGTGGAACTCTGAAAACTTGTTTGAGTTACTTCACGTTTCTTCAAGCCAGTGTTCTTGTCCATAAAATAAAAGCACTGGACTATATTATCTCTATTTTAATCCTCAAGCTTTAAAAAGTCTAAAATTGCAGGGGGAAAAAATGGAGATACTTTTCACAGCCTAATATATTTACACGGTTATATACAGTGAGATAAGATAAAATCATATGATCATAGGATTTTATATGGAAAGAAGATAAAGGTCATCTTGTTTGAGCCTCTCGTTTAATAGATGTATATAGTGAACTTCTATGATCTTTTCAAATGGCTTTAGTGAAAAAGTCAGGACCAGAATTTTATCTTTTCCAAATCTCAATACAGTGGGCATTCTTTTCCATCACAGAACCAATTTATGTTATCGCTTACAAAATTACAATGCCAGAGCTTCCCTGGGCATTATTTATGCCTCTGGAGACAATCCTTAAATTGTTTTTTGATTGTATATATGTTTATAGGTCCCTACTATGCAAATTATATGCAGTGAAATTCTCGTTCACTGTATGACAAAGTCTGTGATCTCCCATTTTTGTTGAACAGAACTCTACTATTCTGAGGCATTTCTTTAGCAAACTGAGGTTTTATGAAAATTCTTATTTTTTAATGTTTCAGAAGTGAGTGTTTCTGAATCCAGCCCCTCTAACTTCTCTTATCTCAGATTCAACCGTTCCTTTAAAGGCTACATTTTTTACCAAGATCGACAGGAAGATAATAGCATTTATCACGGCTGACCTTCTCATCAGAACATTTTTCTTCTTTGATCCTAGTGATAAACCGTAGAGCAGTGGTTAAAGAGAATGACACTATCTTCTTTTATCTACTCCAAGTCTATTAATTAGTTTGCTTTTTTAAATGACAATATAGGTATGGCTTTTTTTTTCTGACATAAAACCTTACAAATGTGCCAGTTTCAGAAGAAGTATAAAACATAGAAAAGCAAAAATATAAAAGGAAACCACAAAAAGTCATCTATGAACTTTAT
>NW_004444161.1:157417-203137 GCF_000243295.1 Trichechus manatus latirostris
TTTTTCCATGGAATTGTTTCTCAGATGGAAGCATGTTGATGGTACTCTTCATTGCTGCTTTTTAAAATTTTACCACCACCATCCTGAGATCATTTTCCTAGCTCTGCATCATCACTTTACCACGTCTCCTACTGTAATCTATAATTATATGTCATTCAGTTATTTTTTGGTTAATTGTCTGTCTCATCCACTAGAATGGAAGCTCTATGAGGGCAAGAGCTTGACTCCCTTTCTTGCTGGCTGCTGGAATATTGAAGGCTTTCAATAAATATTTGTTGAATTAATGAACGTAAATGATATATTAGAATAATATGGAATTCAGCCAAGCCATATTTTAAAGTATAAAAGCAACTGTATTTCTTAATATATAAGTACATATTAACCACAACCTCTATCCACAAAGTGTTCTCTGATTTTGTGTATGCAGAGTATGTTAGGAAATTTAAATACAGAAAAATTCAGCATGTATATTTAGACAATGGGAATGGTTGAAATGAGTTGTCAAAACAATGTTAGAGATAATGGCTACTTCCAAATCCCTCATAGTGGATATATTTATCTATGTTATCACTTGGTTCACAGAAAAAATAAATTATTATAATTCCCATGTCTTCTGCTTCCAGTTTTGATCATTTCCTTCATATTTACTTGTTATTATCAACTTTATTAAAATAGTAGCCCACCATTCTGACTATAAAGTTTAGCTGCAACCCCATGTCCTTTTCCTGCATTCTCATATGTTTGCTTTGTTATGCAAATTTGGATCTCTGAACATGAATATATTTACAAGCAACATGCCGGTATAAAGGAACACTTTGCTATACAGACTTTTCCGAATTCTTAAGATTTTAAGATATGGAAGAACTGTCAATGTGCAAAATTCAAAACAAAAATGATTATGAGTTTGGTCATAGAATTTGTTGAAGGGAAGTTGTTCCAATTGACTTATTCACTTATGAGCCCACGCGGGGTAGATGTGGGTGCAGATAAATCCACAAAGCGTGTGTGAAGTGTGTGATGGGCGTTGCCTTTTCAGAAAGCCAGTTTAGCTGACTAGGGACTGGCATTTTCCTTCTGCCCTGAGAGGTGCTGATTCTATCACTCAGTGTCTTGCTCATAAACATTTTGTGGTTCCTAAGAAGATGTACTGTACAAACTTTCAGCAATAATTTATGAATGAAAGAAACATTCCTCACTTGTTTTAAAATAGAAGAGACAGTAAAAAGAAATGTACCTATAAACAAAGCACATAAGGATTGTACAGGGCAGATATCTAAGAAACAATACTGATCCCCTGGGTGATGCCGGAGAGTAACTACAATAGCTATTTTTGCAGAGCAGCCAGAAAATCACCATGAAAAACCTGAATCAGCAGCAATTTCACTCGATGCTCCTGCAACTTACAAAGAGATTTTGAATAGCACTGTGGAGCTACTCTGAGATCAACTTCTCCATCTACTGGCTGAAGGGCAAATTTTGATCTAAATTAATTATAAAAATCATGAATTTACGTGTGTGTGTGTGTGTGAGTGTGTGTGTGTGGATTCTTTCCCATGATGAGCATAGTATTAAGTAAAGGTATAATCTTACTCTTTTTAAATTATACCCTGAATCAAAGATTCACAAACTACATTTTGGAAAGCAGTATTATTACATTAAAATGCAACTCAAGCTGACAATTTTTGTTGTGTTTGGAAGGTAGTTAATGTTATTGTGGTGATGGCTGAATACAATTCTGGAGATGTCTTAAAACATAGTTTACTTGGCTGTTGGGCAATCTCTTAAATTATTGGCATATGGAAAAGTAATCTTTCTTCTTGTACATTTTTACAGACAGCTGTGGTATGACACGTAACATTGTATCTTTTTGGTACAACTAGTTTCAAAACATCAATTGCTCATATGAAAAATCAAGTTGAAGCTGAAGAAAATTTTAAAAAGTCCAAGAGAGCCAAAATACAACCTTGAGCATATCCTACCAAACTTTAGTACCATCTCAAGAATAGATTTGACACATTGAACATTAATGACTGAAGACCAGACGAGCTGTGGGATGACATCAAGGACATCATACATAAAGAAAGCAAAAGGTCACTAAAAAGACAGGAGAGAAAGAAAAGATCAAAATGGGTGCCCGAAGAGACTCTAAAACTTGCTCTTGAATGTAGAGTAGCTAAAGGGAATGGAGGAAATGATAAAGTAAAGGAGCTGAACAAAAGATTTCAAAGAGTGGCTTTGGAAGACAAAGTAATGTATTATAATGATATGTGCAAAGACCTGGAGTGAGAAAACCTAAAGGGAAGAACATGCTTGGCATTTCTCAAGCTGAAAGAACTGAAAAAAAATTCAAGCTTCGAGTTGCAATAATGAAGAATTTATGGGCAAAATACTGAACGACACAGAAAGCATCAAAAGAAGATGGAAGGAATACACAGAATCACTGTACCAAAAAGAACTGGTTGACATTCAGCCATTTCAGGACGTAGCATATGATCGTAATCCCTACCAATTGTTGTCATATAAAAGAGAAGGGCAGACACAGAAGGGGGTAGACAGATGTCATGGGACAATAGAGGCAGATGGATCTATAACCAGCACAGGAACAACAAAGGCTGCTGACAGCCAACAAAAACTAGGAGGAATACATGAACAGTTCCTCTTTCAAAGGCTTCAGGAGGAATCAACACAGCCGATATTCTGATTTAGACTTCTAGCCTTCAAAACTATGAGAAATTAAATCTCTGTTCTTTAAAGCCACCGACTTTGTGGTGTTTTGTTATCAGAACTCTAGGAAAACTAAGACACTGATTGTTTCTTATAATTTCTTATGTTGCTGTGGCTCTTGGGTGCTTTTCTGTTGATTTTGTCTCATGGCAACCCAATATGGTGGCACAGAGCTGCCGCATATGGTTTTCTAGGCTGTAATCTTTACAGGAGCAGATCCCCAGGTTTTTCTCCAGTGAAGCTGCTAGGTGTGTTCACACTGCCATCCTTTCGGATAGCTACCAAGTGTTTAACCTTTGCGCCACCAGGGCACCTTAATAATGATTGTCAAGAAGGTCATGAAAAACACCTCTGCTTGCAGTTGTAATACCAAATTTTTTCTATGTGAATTTGCTATATTTAGGTGGCCATAATGCTCATATGCGTGAGAAAGCTTGACAATGAATAAGGAAGACCGAAGAATTGATGCCTTTGAACTGGGGAGTTGGCAAAGAATATTGAATATACGGTGGACTGCCAAAAGAACCAACAAATCTGTCTTGGAAGAAGTACAGCCAAGATACTCCTTAGAAGCAAGGATGGTGAGACTAATGTCTCATGTACTTTGGAAATGTTATCAGGAGGGACCAGTCCCTGGAGAAGGACATCATGCTTGGTAAAGTAGAAGGTCAGCAAAAAAGAGGAAGACCCTCAATGAGATGGATTGACACAGTGGCTTCAACAATGGACTCAAGTATAACAACAATTGAGAGGATGGCATGTAGGATCCAGCAGTGTTTCGTTCTGTTGTACCTGTGGGTCAATATGAATAGGAACTGACTTGACGGCACCTAACAACAACAATAAGAGTGTGATTGCTAATTAATACGATCATGTCTCTACAGTCAAGCCTTGTCCAGCAAAGTCAACATCTCCACCCCCACATATCCAGTGTACTCTTCACTCAAACTCCGACATACGCTCTAGAGATCGTTGGTAAATAGTGAAAATCATCAACCCAAACTATTCTATATTTTTTTGAACTTCACTGAATCCAACTAAAAATATTTATTATTGTATAAACTATATAATTTTAAAGAAAAAGAATTGACAATGTACATACACAGAGACACACATGTATATATTCTTATTTCAATATCATCCGTATAACAGACCAATTATTTTCTCCTGAAATACTGTCTTCCAATTTTGGTCCACATCACCCTAATGTCTCCTGGACTCAGCAGCACGAGGGTGGTTAGAAATGGGTGTGATGAGAGTGTTACACTGGGTGTGTACTGCTTTCTGTAGTTCAAAATCTTCCAGCCATTATCTGTGGGACTTAGCTCCTTCCTCTCTTGAGCTCCCTTCTCTTCTCTGGCTCACTGGGGCTCCTCCAGGGGTATATATTTATTACACTCAGAAATCAGTCCAATATAGTTTTCTCACACATGCTCTTTTGCCACGCATCTCTGGGCTGCTGCATCTGTATAGTTTTGAAGTTATTGCCATTGCTAAGTTCTGACTTTGACCCAAATTACCCATGATTTTGCTCAAGTTGCCCAGGCATGCTTCAGACCACCACTTGTAATGTCCCTAGCCTTCTGCTTGTGTTTCACTTTGGAATCTCATATATCCTTCCTAAAACTGCTCATGGACTCTCGACTGCCTCCCTCCATGCATGTCACAGGCCCCCGGCAAACACTCTTGCTGCTCCAGGAACTCAGCGCTCAGCTCCATAAATGTGACAGAAAACAGTTGTCCCTACTCTACTCTTGGGACAGTAGATGTCACTGGATTTTTTTTTTTTCCTCAACATACCCATATAGTGAGAGAAGTTAAAGCAGGATAAAACAAGTAATAGCCAAATACTATACACAGACTCTTACTTGCTTGAGGTTCTCAGAATCTGGTCCAGCGACTAGCTTATTTTCCAGAATCTTCCCCAGTAAATTTTTACATAGGAGAACTATTGAGTGTAACCCCACACTCTTGTGGGTTCCACCACCAATCCAAACCCACTAGGCACTTCCATATTTGTATAAATTCCAAGTACTCAGCTCTCCTAAATTTTCCCTTCAAGGTTTTTTCTAATTCCCCATGTAAATCAAGGGATACTAATCTTGAAGAGATGGACTGCCAACCTCGCATGCCCTAAACCTGCTGAAAACAATTATTTTTATAAAGTTTTCATTGTGGTGTTCGTGCGTAGTTGACATGACAGTCTGTAAGAGATAAACTCTTTAAATTATGCCGGATGAACCAGAGATTGGCCTATGAAGTCGGCTACCAAGGAGTATAAAGACTTTCAACACAAATTGTGGTAACTGTTATGACAGAAGAGAATGCTAGTAGAAGGGCTGCTTCAGATTTGAGGGCTACAGCAGAGAAAAGCTCTTTGGAAAATGTGTTATCTGAGTCGAGTCACTTTAGTCAGTGTAGAGTAAGGCAAAGATGTTCCAGGAAAAGGAAATCATTTGTCAATATCTGTGAATGCAGTAAAACCCTCGGTTCATTCAAGGAATTAGAGTGATAGATAAGTTGCTACAGCAGTGTAAGTGGAAGGGCACTGTGGAGCACAATGAAGTTGGTCCATGGGCACCAGAGATAAGAGCATGAGTGAAGATGTACCACATACCAAGAAGATACATCATCACTGGAACAAAATACAGACATATTTTAACCCTACTTACTTAGAATTTTACAATAATTTCTTGAAGTAAAATCTAAAACCATACTGTATTATAACTAAGGAAAGATAACCCAGAAAAGAAGTTGAAATCTTTGTATATACTTATGTTGTATGTAATAAAGCTATATTATAAAATAAATAAAGTTCTGATTCCATATTTGTATGTAGTCATTCTCAAGCTATGATTTGGCACATGGCATACATTAAAATAGTATTTGCTACTTGGACCTGTTATTTCTTTTTATAAACAACTTAACCACTGTTATTACAGAAAGATCTCTTGAATAGGCATGAATTCCAGGTGACTATGACAGATAAGGAAACTCTGGTGGTGTTGTGGTTAAGTGCTATGGCTGCTAACCAAAAGGTTGGCAGTTCGAATCCACCGGGTGCTCCTTGGAAACTCTATGGGGCAGTTCTACTCTGTCCTGTAGGGTCGCTGTGAGTCGGAATCGACTCTACGGCAACGGGTTTGGTTTACGGGTTTTATGACAGGTAAGAGTTTAGATTTATTTACTATTCTGAATATGTAGATGATATATATAGATAATAAAATAATAATGAAAAAATTTAAGGCCTCAACAGGGAGTAGATAAGAGAAATAAAAAGATAATCACAAAATAGGAAATACAAATAGTTAATAAGTTCGTTTTTAAAAGTTCAAACTTACTGGTAAAGAAAAGTAAATTAATACCATCAGATAAATTTTGTATATATATGTTTTAAAGACTATTCTCCATGCTGGCAGAGTAAGAGAAATTTTCATATTCTAGTGAATTATAACATGTCAAACCATTTCCTGACAGTAGGTTTACAATACATGTCCAGAGCCATAAAAACATTCTCTTTGTAACAATCTATCCAAGACAAAAACAAAATGTGCACATAGATGTATACATAAATATTTTCATCATTATAGGTCCTTTGGGATTAATTATCAGCCTAATGGGAAGTGTTTCAAGTGTTTGGAAAGAGTTTCAGAAGATGGGAAATGTGAAACAGAAATTGGAAGTAGTTAAAGAATCTTTGAAAGGATATTTTTAAAAATTTAAGGAATGTGACTCTAAGTACTTCGCAAAAAAAAAAAAAAAAAAAAAAATCAAACCCATTGCTGTGGAGTGGATTCTGACTCATAGCAACCCTACAGGACAGAGAAGAATTGCCCCATAGGGTTTCCAAGGCTGTAAATCTTCTGCAGAAGCAGACTGTCACATCTTTCTCCCTCGGAGCGGCTGGTGGATTCAAACACACGACCTTTCAGTTAGCACCCAAGGCTTAATCACTGCACCGCCAGGGCTCCGTCTAAGTCCTTCTAGGGCAGTGTTTTTCAAACTTTAAAATATCAATGAATCACCTTGATATCTTGTTAAAAGGCAGATTCTGATTCGATTGGTGTTGGCGGGGCCTGAGGTTGTGTGTCTCTAACAATCCCAGATGATGCTAATGCTGCTGGTTCTCATGACATTTGAGTAGCAAGCACTGGAGCACGCTGATTGGGGTAGGGTTATGAGGCTGATATCTAACGCCCACAAGCCATTTTTATTTATATTGTTTTTATTGAAGTGAGTAATAGATGTCTGATTTTTGTCAGACAAAAAAATATCAATTGGGTGATCTGTTTAGTCTTAAAACAATAAACTGATTTGCCATTTATTGAGCGTTTCCCAGAGATCTCCTTTAGTTGTTTCGTGACTGCCCATACTCATACATGACTGCGTCTTGGAAGCATCTGCGCCTATGGGTGAGAAGACATTTTCTATATTGTGTTAAATAGTTTAGAAGTTCACTTTTATTTGTACGGGAATCAGTAACTAAGGAAAAATTGCTCAGAAGATATGTTACAGAAAATGCAGCTATTTAATAAAGTGCAATGCGGAAGCAGTCAAATACAGATTACTGGGAGAGTGGGGATTAAAAACACTGAGACACTGTGGAATGTTTTCAAACAAGATCATGAATGGCAAACAAATGGAGTCCGAAAGATATATATGAAAATTTAATGTCTTCAGGTTTTAACCATAGCTCATTTCCTCCAGTCCACAAACACCAACAGTGGGCTGGGCATTTTCACAATAACATGGAGGGTTTATTTTAAAAATTTAAAGACTGTAGACCTTGACATTGACTTATAAAATATACTGAGATGACAGTGATCTGCAGGCACCATTCACCAGGCACATAGAACACAAAGTATCATACAGCTTGTCTACTCTAGTTCAAAGCTGGAACATTTTGAGAAGGAAAAAGAAATTTCTATCTTCAAGTCAGAAAATGTCTAATTCTCAATACGTATTCATCATCTACAAAATATTGTCTTTGCAGTGTTAATGACCACTAACTTTAAAAAGCAAAATATTTGTTAGACTGGACTATGGGACATAAAGTGATACTTGTGAGGAGTGTGCTTCTTAGCTCAAGTAGATACATGAGACTAAATGGGCAGCTTCTGTCTGGAGGCGAGATGAGATGGCAGAAAGGGTCAGGAGCTGGTTGAATGGACATGGGAAATCCAGGGTGGAAAGGAGGAGTGTGCTGTCACAGTAGAGGGAGCCCAATTAGGGTCACCTAACAATGTATGTACAAACTTTTGTATGAGAAACTGACTTGAATTGTAAACTTTCACTTAAAGCACAATAAAAAAAAGAAAAATATTTGCATTAAAATTAAATGTAGGCCAATATTAGTTACTCTTTATGGAATGGATTTTTAAATATAATTTTATATTCAAGTGGTATTCAATAATTATCTCCATTTATTATTGAATTCTACCAGACCAGTGAATTAATACAGCCCATTAAATCAGAGTTTAGATTATTGAGATACATTATTTTTCACTTATTTTTGTTGAATCATCTACAGTAGAATTAAATATAATCCTGGCCACATTGTTCAAGTCGTTAACTTCCCTTTTCCTTTCTATCTTGGCTCTTATCTATTAAACTTTTGAAGTAGAATAATAAGCCTTAAATAAGCAGTAAGCATATATATTCAGAAACTTAGTATTTAGAGATTTCAAAATATTGCTTTTTCTTTGAAATACATGGGAAAACTTATTTTAAAATTTTATGAATTTAAACACTTTCTGTTTGCTTCTGCATTAGATTATCTAAAGAATGCAATAGAGCTTTTAGATTTAATGACATTTCCTCCTAGACATAGAGATTTTGTGTGTGTGTGTGTGCTTTTGGTGAAAGTTTACAGCTCAAGTTAATTTTTCATACAAAAATTTATACACATATTGTTATGTGACCTTAGCTGCAATCCCTATAATGTGACAGCACACTCCTCCTTTCCATGCCAGGTTTCTTACGTCCATTCAACCAGCTCTTGTCCCCTCCTGCCTTCTCATCCTGCCTCCGGACAGGAGCCACCCATGTGGTGTCATGTTTCTGTTTGAACTATGAAGCGCACTCTTTACGAGTATTCTTTCATGTTTTATAGTCCAGTCTAAGCTTTGCCTGAAGAGTGGGCTTCAGGAATGGTTTTAGTTCTGGGTTAACAGAGCGTCTGGGAGTCATGGCTTTGAGGGTTCCTCCAGTCTTAGTTAAACCATTAAGTCTGGTCTAATTACGTGAATTTGAGTTCTGCTCCTCATTTTTCTCCCGCTCCATCAGGGACTCCCTGTGGTTTCCTTGTCAGGGCAGATATTGATGGTAGCTGGGCACTGTCTAGTTCTTCTGGTCTCAGGCTGATGGAGTGTCTGGTTTATTTGGCCCCTTTGTCTCTTGGGCTAATATTTTCCTTATGTCTTTGGTGTTCGTTCTCTTTTGCTCCAGGTGGGTTGGGACCAATTGATGCATCTTAGATGGCCGCCTGCAAACTTATAAGACTCCAGACACCACTCACCAAAATGGGATGCAGAACATTTTCTTAATAAACTTTCTCATGCCAGTTGACCTAGATGTCCCCTGAAACCATGATCTCAAGACCCCAGGCCCAGCTCCTCTGTCCCTCAAAGTGTTTGGTTGTGCTCAGGAAACTTCTTACCTTTTCGTTTAGTTCAGTTGTGCTGACTTCTCCTGTGTTATGTGTTGTCCTTCCTTTCACCTAAGATGATTCCTGTCTACTATCTAGTTAGGGGATTCCCCTCTTCCTCCCTCTCCACCCTTGTAACTATCAAAGAATGTTTTCTTCTGTGTTTAAACCTTTTCTTGAGTTCTTATAATAGTGCTCTCATACAATATTTGTCCTTCTGCAACTAATTTCATTCAGCATAATGCCTTCCGGATTCATCCATGTTGTGAGATGCTTCCCATATTCATCATTGTTCTTTATCATTACTTAGTATTTCATTGTGTGTATGTACCATAATTTGTTTGTTCATTCATCCGTTGATGGGCACCGAGGTTGTTTCCATCTTTTTGCTATTGTGAATAGTGCTGCAATGAACATGGATGTGCATATATCTATTTGTGTGATTTCTCTAGGATATATTCCAAGGAGTGGGATTGCTGGATCATATGGTACTTCTATTTCTAGCTTTTTAAGAAAGCACCAAATCGATTTCCAAAGTGGTTGTACCATTTTACATTCCCACCAACAGTGTGTAAATGTTCCAGTCTCTCAACAGCCTCTCCAACATTTATTATTTTGTGTTTTTTGGATTAGTGCCAGCCTTGTTGGGGTGAGATGCTATCTCATTGTAGTTTTGATTTGCATTTCTCTGATTGCTAATAATCCTGAGCATTTCCTCATGTATCTGTTAGCTGCCTGAATGTCTTCTTTGGTGAAGTGTCTGTTCATATCCTTTGCCCATTTTTTAATTGGGTTATTTGTCTATTGTGTAGATGTCACAGTATCTTGTAAATTTTAGAGATTAGACCCTGATCGGATTTGTCATAGACAAAAATTTTTTGTCTGTTTACTCTTTTGGTGAAGTCTTTTGATGAGCATAAGTGTTTGATTTTTACACACTACCAGTTATCTAGTTTCTCTTCTGGTGTTTGTGCATCGTTAGTAATGCTGTGTATTCTGTTTATGTCATGTGTTAGGGCTCCTAGCATTGTCCCTATTTTCTCTTCCATGATCTTTACAGTTTTCGATTTTATATTTAGGTCTTTGTTCCATTTTCAGTTAGTTTTTGTACATGGTGTGAGGTATGAGTCTTGTTTCATATTTTTGCAGATGGATATCCAGTTATGCCAGCTCCATTTGTTAAAGAGACAGACTTTGTGACTTTGTCAAATATTAACTGCTTATAGGTGGAAGAATTTATGTCTGGATTCTCAATTCTATTCTAGTGGTCTATGTATTTGTTATTGTACCAGTAGCAGGCTGTTCTGACTACTGTGGTGGTGTAATAGTTTCTAAAATCAGGTAGTGTAAGGCCTCCCACTTTGTTTTTCTCCTTCATTCAGGCTTTACTTATCTGGGGCCTCTTCCCTTTCCATATGAAGTTGATTTGTTTCTCCATCTCTTTAAAAAAGGTCGTTGGAATTTGGATCAGGATTGCAATATATCTGTAGATCGCTTTGGGTAGAATTGACATTTTCACAGTGTTGAGTCTTCCTATCCATGAGCAAGGAATGTTTTTCCACTAATACAGGTGTCTTTTGGTTTCTTGCAGTAATCTTGTAGTTTTCTTTGTATAAGTCTTTTATGTCTCTGGTTAGATTTATTCCTAAGTATTTTATCTTCTTGAGTATTATAAATGATATTGATTTGGTGATTTCCTTTTCGAAGTTCTCTTTGTTGGTGTAGAGGAATCCAACTAATTTTGTATGTTTATCTTGTATCCTGATACTTTGCTGAAATCTTCTATTAGTTCCATTAGTCTTCTTATGGATTCTTTGTTTTTTTTTTTGTGTAGAAGATCATATCATCTGTGAATAGGGATACTTTTACTTCTTCCTTACCAATTTGGATGCCCTTTATTTCTTTTTCTTGCCTAATTGCTCTGGCTAGGACCTACCGCAAAATGTTGAATAAGAGTGGTAATAAAGGGCATCTCTGTCTGGTTCCTGTTCTCAAGGGAAATGCTTTCAGATTCTCTCCATTTAGGATGATGTTGTCTGTTGGCTTTGTATAAATGCCCTTAATTATGTTGAGGAATTTCCCTTCTATTCCTATGATGTTAAGAGTTTTTATCATGAATGGATGTTGGACTTTGTCAAATGCCTTTTCTGCATCAGTTGAAAAGATCATGTGGTTCTTGTCTTTTGTTTTATTTATGTGATGGATTATATTGATTGTTTTTCTAACGTTGAACCATCCCTGCATACCTGGTATGAATTCCACTTGGTCATGATGAATTATTTTTTTTTGATATGTTGTTGAATTCTATTGACTAGCATTTTGTTGAGGACTTTTGTGTCTATGTTCATGAAGGATATTGGTCTGTAATTTTCTTTTTTTGTGATGTGTTTACCTGGCTTTGGTATCAGGGTTATGCAGGCCTCATAGAATGAGTTTGGGAGTATTCCATCTTTTTCTATGCTCCGAAATACCTTTACTAGTAGTGTTGTTAACTCTTCTTTGAAAGTTTGGTACACTTCTCCAATGAAGTTGTCAGAGCCAGGCCCTTTTTTTTTTTTTTTTTTCAGTGGGGAGTTTTTTTGTTACCTCTTGAATGTCTTCTTTTGTTATAGGTTTATTGAGTTTTTTTTACCTCAGTTTGTGTTAGTTTAGGTAGGTAGTGTGTTTCTAGAAATTTGTCTATTTCCTCTAGGTTTTCAATTTTGTTGGAGTACAATTTTTCATAGTATTCTGTTATGATTCTTTTAATTTCAGTTGGGTCTGTTGTGATATTGCCCATCTCATTTCTTATTCGGGTTATTTGCTTCCTCTCCTGTTTTTCTTTTGTCAGTTTGGCCAGTGGTTTATCAATTTTGTTGATCTTTTTGAAGAACTAGCTTTTGGTCTTGGTAACTCTTTCAATTGTTTTTCTATTCTCTATTTCATTTATTTCTGCTCTAATTTTTATTATTTCCTTTCTTTTCTGTTGCCCAAGGGCTTCTTTTGCTGCTTTCTTCTTTCTATTTGTTTGAGATGTGGGGTTAATGTTTTGATTTTGGCCCTTTCTTCTTTTTGGATGTGTGCATATTGCTATAAATTGACCTCTGAGTGCTGCCTTTGCTGTCTCCCAAAGGTTCTGGTAGGATACGTTTTCATTTTCATTTGATTCTGTGAATATCTTTATTCTGTCCTTATTTTCTTCTATAACCCAGTAGTTTTTGAGCAAGGTACTGTTCAGTTTCCAAGTGTTTGATTTTTTTTCCTTGCTTTTTCTCTTATTGATTTCTACTTTTATGGCTTTATAGTCAGAAAAGATGCTTTGTAATATTTTGATGCTTTGGATTCTGTTAAGGCTTGCTTTCTGGCTATTATGTGGTCTGTTCTGGAGAATGTTCCATATGTATTGGAAAGGAAAGTATACTTGGCTGCTGTTGGGTGGAGTGTTCTGTATATGTCTATGAGGTCAAGCTGGTTGATTGTGGCATTTAGATCTTCTGTGTCTTTATTGAGCTTCTTTCTAGATGTTCTATTTTCCCCCAAAGTGTGTGTGCTGACATCTCCTAATATTACTGTGGTACTGTCTATTTCCCTTTTCAATGCTGTTAGAATTTGTTTTATGTATTTTGGAGCCTTGTCATTGGGTGCGTTTATATTTATTCTGGTTATGTCCTCCTGGTATATTGACTCTTTAATCATTATAGTGTCTTTCCTTATCCTTTGTTAGACACAGAGATACTTAAGTTGACCTTTAAACATATATAAAACCGGTTGCCATCAATTTGATTCCAACTCATGGTG
Source organism: Trichechus manatus latirostris (assembly GCF_000243295.1). NCBI lineage: Eukaryota > Metazoa > Chordata > Mammalia > Sirenia > Trichechidae > Trichechus > Trichechus manatus. The sequence goes on from NW_004444161.1 coordinate 170,565, forward strand.
CCCTCATTTGCTTCAGAATAGAACTGCACTCCATGGGGTTTTCAATGGCTGTGGCCTTTTAGAAGGAGACATTTTTTCTGAGGTGCTTCTATTTCTGGTATAACAACTATAATTCTCTTTATCTGTATAACTCCCCTAAGTTGCTTATTATGTATAAAAAGATACAGAAATAAGAGATATGCAATTTTCTGTATTTTCTAGCAATTCACAGTAAGTTTGGGGAGCCATGACACTTAAATGCCATAAGCAAAGCAAAATTAAAAAGAAATGGCACTATAGGAATACCTACAAAGATAGGGAGAGAAGGAGAGACAGCTCTTCCTCTAGCTAATTTTTGAAGTAGTTTTGGAGGAAGCATCATTTGCTCTGAATAGGGAAGGACAACAATTAGTGAAGAGAGGGCAAAGAAGCTCTTCCCAGTAGTGTAAAGATCATGACCTGAGACTGAACAATCTCTAAAGAATCTCTAAAAAAAATCTCTAACTACTCCCCAATCTATGTGTCTCTATTTGTTCATAACCTTGCATATGTACTCCAGCAATATGAACACAAAAAGCCCTCCTTATCAAAAAATCAATAATTTTTTTCTTGAAATATTACTATGTGCATGAAATTATATCAGGCTTTCTAGAGAAAATAAACTTGAAACATTGTTCTTTCCTTTATAGAGTTAAGAATCTAGTTGATAGCCATCATATTAAAGCAGGCTGAAGCCAAAATTCCAAGGCAAATGGCTTTATAGATTCTGATTTCAGAAGCTCTAAGGTCTATCTAGTAGTATCTTTTGAAAATGATCATACCTAAATTTCAATTTGGAAATGTAGAAAGAGAATGAAGAGCCTTACCGTCACTTCTTTGTATGTAGGTAAGGTGCATACAGAAAGACAGAAGACTACAGTAAGTCTCAGGATGTTATTTGCAGACTACCTAACATTCAATAGTAACTGAAATTTTCAGGCTTTCTATTAGGGACACCTTGAGGATATAAATTACATTTAAATATAAAGGAAACAGAAATTCTCACAACTGGACCAATAAGCAAAATCATGGTAAACGAAGAAAATATTGAAATTGTCAAGGATTTCATTTTACTTGGATCCACAGTCAATGCCCATGGCAGCAGCAGCCACGACATCAATCGATGCATTACATTGGGCAACTCTGCTGCAAAAGACCTCTTTAAAGTGTTAAAAAGCAAAGATGTCACCTTGAGGACTAAGGTTCACCTGACCCAAGCCATGGTATTTTCAATCGCTTCATATGCATGTGACATGAACTGCCAGAAGAATGAACAAATCTGTCTCAGAAAAAGCACAGCTAGCATTTTTCTTAGATGGGAAGAATATGACTTTGTCTTGCTTACTTTTCACATGTTGTCAGGAGGGGCCAGTCCCTGAAGAAGGACATCATACTTGGTAAATTAGAGGGTCAGTGATAAAGAGGAAGACAGTCAACCAGATGAATTGACACAGTGGCTGCAATAATGGGCTGAAACATAGCAAGGATTGTGAGGATGGCTCAGGACCAGGCAGTGTTTCGTTCTGTTGTACATGGGGTCACTATGAGTCGGAACTGACTCACAGCCACCTAACAGCAGCAACGTTAGTGACATTACAATAGAATGCATTTGGAAATATAATTTCTACATTTTTCTATTTCTTTCTATCTATATTTTTCTTTCCTGTATCCTTTCTTTTTCTTATGATTCTCTGAATCTGATTCTTCAATTTGGGGGGGGGGCAGCGTTCGTTAATGGTTAAGTATTTATCTGTAAACATCATGGGGTATGCATTATTAATATGAACATTTTAATGTTATATTAATCTATTTATAAATAGAGGGTAAAAAAAAGTTAATTTGTTTCAAAATATGTGCTTTCTTGTAATCCACTGGGGATAGTCTGTCTATTCTCATAATCTTTATTTCTGTGCCATAATCATGAAAATATTTTGTTCTTGTTCCCAAAATATTTTTACCTTGATGAGTATTTATAAAATAGAGTTGAATTTTTTTGTGATGAGCCTACATTTCATTATTTTAAAAAAATTCTTTGTAATAGTTTCTAAATCCAGCTCATCTATATAAGTTTTTACAGTCTCTGCAAAAAGCATCTCCTTAGATTTTAATTGTTTTATATGATTAGATTGCTGAACACACGTGCTCCCAGAGAGAAAACTATGTCTGCTAGCATTTCTCCTCAGGTACATTAAATTAATTGAGCATATTGTGGCCTTTGCAGCGTGATGTTTTGCTTGTAAATGATTCATGGTGCATCCCAACCACAGTGAACAGCAAACTTTCACCAGAAACAGATGGAATTATGATCTTGGCAATTTGCAGCAAACTCAGGTTCATCCAGGAAAAACTGAAGTTCATTGACAACTGACCTCAATATGCTGTTGGCCAGATTTGATTCACCTCGGGTGCGTGGTTCTACTGAGAAAGCAATCAGCGCTAGCAGATGGACCTCACTGTGTTCACTTTCCCAGGCGATTAAAAATCCGTTGCTAAGACATACAACCATTGAATACTTTGATATCTCTATATGACAGCATTTCCCTTTGATTTATCACCTTAAAAACGAGAAGATATAGCCCCTTACTACCTACCTCATGCCATTAAGGATGCTTTTGTATTATAGAACAAGTTTTTTTGTTGTTTGTTTTAAAAGTGTAAGTTAAGCTATCAAACCTCCTTCCAGTTGTACCCAACTAGTTTCCCTCGTACGTATTTTTCCTATACTTACTCAGACTGTTTTCACGATTTTTTAAAAAAGCTAGTAACTTTTCCCTAACTTTTCCATCCAGGATCATACTTTTGTGTGCTATTAAGTGATAATGTTTTCCTGCTATTTTATTTAAATATGAAAGTGCTGCCAATCTGGTGGAGGAAAATATGATATCAGCTATATTTTTAATTTACAGTCACTGATCCCTTCAGAAATGTTCTCTTATTCCCATGATCATGAACAGAATTTTATGGCAACAGATGCCCAGATCAAGTGGCAAGGTTATACAGGGTCCGTTTATATAACAGAATTTATGGAGTCCGATTTGTGCCAAGAAGATAACTTGACTGGATGGCATAATATGTCAAATGGGCAATTAAATATTTTATGAACCTTTCTTTTTAAAGTGAGAGTTGTTCCTCTGCAAAGGCTGTGAAATGTGGAATGATCTCTTAGGCAGGTAAAGGATCTAGCTTGTGTACTGATATTAGCACTCATCCATTTAAGAAGACAAACTTTCAGGGATATAAATGGCTTAGGGTGAATGCAGCTGTAATCATTTGCTCTGCTCCAGCCAACAATCGAAGTAGCTGTTGCCATAAAAGAGCGTCTCTTAGTCTGTTTGGTTTGTGTTAGGACTCAGCCATTTTTTAAAGCCGCATAGATGTTTATTCTTTTTTTTTCAGCCATAATTCACTGAGTACCAGTCAGGACCAGCTTTAGTGCATTTAATTTGCCTTGCTGAAAATCAGATAAGCCCTCAAACCGGAGTGTCTTTAGTCCTAGTAAGTACTAAATTCCATAGTATTAATAGTTCTTACGCCTGAGAATGCACTAGGGACTGAACTCAGCCCAACCTGGTGAAATATGAAATATTGACAATTCCTCCAGTAGATCACAGTCCTGCACCAGGAAACAATGTATGGTGGGGAGTGTATAGGCTAGAATTAAACCCCGTTCACCCCCATGGGATTGTACTCTTGTCCACTGAACAATCTGCAGAATGGTATAAGCTGGTCTTGGCACCTACTATACCTAGACATTAAAAAGGCAAGTGTGAAGAAACAGATACTGTCCAAGCCCTGAGAAGACATGCAAATGTTGAAAAGCAGACTCTAAAGAAATAATCACACAGATAAATACATAATTACAAAGAAGTGTTAGATGCTATTAAAAAATACTTAGAGAGGGAACATTACTCGGGAAGCTTCATTTGTATTGAGAGATCAAGGTAGTCTTCTCTGAGGAAGCGATGTTTAACCTGTAATTTGAAGCATGAGTAGTAGTTAAGCAGTGACGTGTGGAAGGTTAACGTTCTAGACAGAGGAAACAGCCTATGTCATGGCCTTTAGGTGGAAAAAAGAGCTTTGCCATATTCCAGGAACTGAAAGGGAGCCTCTGTGCATGGAGTACAACAAGCAAGGCTGAGGTGTTGTTACGCAGAGCCTAGATCATGCAGAATCTTGTCATGCACATGAAAAACTTTAGATTTTATCCTAAATTCAGTGGCTAGACACTGAAGGATTTTAAGGGAGAGAGTAACATGATCATACATGCATTGAAAAAAAAAATCACCCAGGCTTTTGTGTGGAAAATGGATTGGACAAAGGAAGGAATACATACACGAGGGGAACAAGGGACTATTTCTGTAGCATGGGTGAGATAATGATGCTTGGTCTAAGAGGTTGGCAGGGGTTGTTGTTGTTGGGTGATATCGAGTAGATTCCCACCAGAGCAAGCCCATGTGACAGTAAAGCTACTCCATAGGGTTTTCTTGGCTGTAATCTTTACTGGAGCAGATTGCCAGCTCTTTTCTCCCATAGAGCCACTAGGTGGGTTCAAATCACCAACTTTCGGTTAGCAGCCAAGTGCTTTATCGTGGAGCCACCAGGGCTCCTTCAGCAGGGCTGATGGATATATACTTTAGAAATGCAATCTATAGACATTTGTGATGCCCAGTGTGGACTATTAGCAACCGGATGAGAAAAGGTACCACTTAAGAAGAAAGGGGTTACGGGTGGAAGGGCAGATTTGGGTATCAAGCATTCTCTTCACAGAGAGATTTAGGAGATATGCTCAAAGATATATCAAGCAATCTGTCGAATATATGGGTCTGGAACTTGGGAGAAAGATCTGATTAGGGCTCTAATAGTGAATGTTGTTAATATCTAGGTGGAATTTCATGTCATGGAAGTGAATGAAACTGTCCACACAAAAGAGTCTAGAAAGAAGGGAGTCAAGAAAGAGTGAGAAAAGTAGTAATCTGAAAATGAGTAAAACCAGAGGAGAGTAACATCAAGGAGACCAAGAGCACAAATGGGCCTCCATTCATCAGCCATATTGAATGCAGCCAAGGAGTCACATAAAATAAGTGTCCCTTGGAATTACCAAAATGGAGGCCATTGTTAACCTTAGCAAGAAGACTTTTTTTTTTTTTTGCATTGGAAAGGACTGAGAGAACAAATGTTGTAAGAAACTGCAATGAAAAACGTGGATCTGAAGAGGATTAGAAAGACTCATAGAAAGAGGACAAGTAGATAAGTAGATAGAGTATTTGGATATTGATAGGGAGAATCCAGTATAGGAAGATATGTTGAAGATGTAAGAAAAAGATGGAATAATCAATGAAGGGATACGCCTGATAAAGAAAGATCCAAAAGTTATATGGAAATCCAGGCCTTTGTCAGAAAGAGAGGTGCTTCTTCCATTTTATCAGAGGGAAGAAAGAAAGCATTGATGATTATAAACAGTGGGAGGTGGTGAAGATTCAGTGAAGGACAATGAGATGCTTCTTTGCTGATGAAATGAAACAAATGCATTCACTGAAATTAAGGGTAGATAGGTAAGATCAGAGATTTTAGGGGAGTGAAGAAAAGTGTTGAAGGGGACTGGAGAGCATGCTTACTGGTAGACGTAGGTAACACAGACAGGCAATATACAGTGTTCCACAGAAGTTGGTGGTTTTTAATCTACAGGGATTAAAATCTGCCATTTGGGTGTCCTCCATTCTAGCAATGCTAACCCGTTGCCATCAAGTTGATTCTGACTCATAATGACCCTATAGGCCAGAGTAGAATTGCCCCATAGGGTTTCCAAGGAGCCACTGGTAGAGTCGAAATGCCGACCTTTTGGTTAGCAGAGCTCTTAACACTGTGGCACCAGAGCTCCGGCAATGCGTAAGCTCCTCACCTAATGCTAAAGCAGGCCCACCAAAGATGGATGATTGAATCCATCTACGTGTGATATTTTGCATACAATTGTAAAAAAATAAGAAAAGAAACATAAATTGAAGGCATTTGCAAGAGAGAGTATTACCTTTGGATCTATGTAGTACCTTGTCATGACAAGATCTAGTGTATCCCTCTGGGTATGGGTAAATCAGATTGAGTGGAACAGAAAATTGTTTGAGATAAACAAGTGACAAAAATAAGGAACTAAGAGGTTAGACTTCTTTCCCACATGGACATTAATACTATCTATGAAATTAGCAGTAACAGGGCTTGCAGGGGCACTATGGGTCTTTATAGGATACCAGAACATTCTAAGGCATTAGTAAAAGGAAGATGTAAAGTTACATTGCTTATGAGTGGGTTTCTCAAAGAAACACTTAAAAAGACAGAAGTGTATTTATTTATTTGTTCAGTCATTCACTTATTCATAAAATGGAGGGGTCAGAATGATCTGAGAGTGTCATTGAGAAAACTTTAGACGTAGGCATTCACTGGGCGGGAGAGGAAGAGAGCTGCAGGGAAAAAAAAAAAGTCAAGTTTCAATAAAGATCGACAGGCAGTGTATGAGTCTGAGATCTTCTGGCTATGAATATTTTTACAGATTACTATTTTGAGCATGTTTTCTAGGTCTTTTCCTTTTTGTTTAAAATATTGAAAAGCAGTGGCTAACGAATAATCGAGAACACAAGATTTTTATGCTTCTTACATCATCCTTCAAAAATAAATAGTATTAAGTTGTCAAAAATAAATTATTAGGCTATGTTGACTAATTAAGCATTATCACTTTGAAAATTCTACTGGCTCTAGTTTGTGTTCTATATCTGAGAATGCATTAAAGATAATCAATGTTGAAAACAACATTCAGTGCCATACTTCAGTAGGTGATCAGGGAGAATAAAGTAGCTGAGGCATTTAAAAGACATGTCAGGCAATCAGCATAAACCCAAAAACCAAACCCACTGCCACTGAGTCGATTCCAACTCATAGCAACCCTACAGGACAGAGTAGAAGTGCCCCATAGGGTTTCCAAGGCTGTAAATCTTTTATGGAAGCAGACTGCCACATCTTTCTCCCGCGGAGCGGTTGGTGCGTTCCAACTGCTGACCTTCAGGTTAGCAGTGGAGCACTTTAACCACACGCCACCAGGGGTCCTTGCAATCAGCATATGTATATTTCCAGCACTGCCTGGTGAGTTATCTGAGCAAGGTCTGATTTTTCGAGTATTGTAGTTTCCATATAAATCGTAGGCATTGTTTAGTTAAACCTATACAAATGAATTTTTTTATATACATTTTGAGAAATGTTTCATACATGTTTTTCAGGATTACTCTTTCCTCTATACTTTTAAATGCAATTCATTTCATTAAAATTTAAAATATTTAACTTCTGGATACCTCAGTTTAAATAAGCATAACAACTATGGACTATTTATTTGATCTTGGGTTTCTTCCCATTATCCTTATGATATACTACTTAAACACAGATAACTCTGTTCATTAAAATATCCCTTTATTTTATTGGGCATTATACTAAGTAAATAAAAATAATCTATGCTATGTGAAGCTCTAATAAAACAAGCGGATAGTACTTAACAAAGCTTAAAATACAGTGTCTATTCTTGAACCTGGTTTTCTTCAAACGAAAATAACGTTTGCTGTTTCCCTGCAAATTTTTCATGTTATGGCTAGCATATCAGTTGTTTTTACATTTATGGAAAGCATATACATGTATTTATTAGACACACATCATAGGAAACAAGAATTTCTTTTACATCGAACTTTGAAAATCAATCAAGCAGAATTTTCCAGGTTAACAAGCATCTGCTGAGAGTCCTCTATAGCTATAAGTCCAGAAATGTAAGCCTCAGTGGAAATTGTTCATTTCCAGAAATTCCCAGGTCTTTAATTAACGGAGAACAAAACAAACAATGACAACACACGCATACAGACACCCCTCTGTAAATTAGAAAATATAGGAGTATTTGTTTTTTCTGTTTAAGTTACTCAATCACATTTGTTGGCCTGGTATATTCATATTAATTATTAGAGGAAATGTCACACATTGAAATCACGTGGAAGATTTAACATTACTCATTGTTGCAGTGAACGTAACTTCAGAAAATAGTAAGTTTATGAGAAGATTCAGTGATGATGCAGGATGAACAGGGAATTATTGGACATAAAACAAAAAGAAAAACGTGGCCAAGGAATGAGTTTCAAATGATATTAAGTAATTATTACATAAAAGTACAAAGATATTTCCACTCATATTCTGTGCTTCTAGATTTCTGTCTCTTACAGAGAATAAACCACCTGGAGTCATGAGATGTAATGAATAGTAAAACGAAGTTAATCGCACAATCCATCCATTTAGTTTTTCCCATCTCTAAACTTACCTCTTTGTATAATTTAATCAAAATATTTCTAGAACTAAACCTCACTTAAAAGTATGCAATAAATAATATTTAAATAAATAAATAAAAATAAAGCTCAAATTTTCATCACCTGTAATGCATTTTATGGTTATAAAAAGATGAATAATCTGGAAAATTGTAAGACTTCTGGAATTGAAAACTTGGTTTTTCAAATAAGAGTTTCCACATCTTTCATTAGTAAATCTTTTGCTTAAGTTTACTGTCAAAAGCTGAACAGAATATAAATATAGAGTACCACCTTACATATATTACTATAGTGATCATAGTTCTTTCTTCATTTGATCTTCAGTGCTCTGTAAAATAGATGAGGTAAGTATGTCTATTTTCAGTTCTAATATGTCTCAAAAAATAAACTGTTCAGGCACGTGAAGAAATTAGTGAGAATACTTATGGATTCCCAAATGATTGAGTTTTTATTATTCTTATAACTGTGTAAGTGCAAACTATAAAGAGTTATGTAAATGTTAGCTACTATTATTAGGTAGTCCCTTCCAATAAAAGATTAAAATATGTATGTTCTAGTGCATATCTATGGAGCCCTGGTGGCGCAGTGGTTAAGAGCTAGGCTACTAACCAAAAGGTCAGAAGTTCGAATCCACCAGCAGCTCCTTGGCAACCCTATGGGGCAGTTCTACTCTGTCCTATAGGGTCTCTATGAGTCGGAATCAAATTGACGGCAAAGTGTTGTTTTGGTACATATCTATAGTTTATTAAAAAATGTGGTTTGTGTTGTGCCCCAAACAGGGAGCTTATCAACATTCATATGCCCACCTTGATCACCCGTGCAGAACCTGTAACCCTTGATGCTAAGCAGAACTTCAGGAAGGTTAAGGAAAGTCTGGACTATTTTTCTTCCAAGTTTTCAAAAAAATTTCCAGCAACTCTTACTTTTTAGGGCACAGTAATTTATGTTTCTAAATTTTCTATAATTTGCTTGTTTCTTGATTGTGTCATCTTTATTTTTTACTTCATTTGTATTGAATTTTGCTGTTTACAATATATTTTCTAGCCTTCCTCTCACTAAATCCTTCCAGCTTCTAATTAAAATATTATGAGATGATGGGCATATGGTCTACGAATAGCTCTTGCAACTTTGCACAGAAAGAAACTGATGCTTAGAGAGGCGTACAGTTAATTAACTGCCTACTACCTCACGACCGATAAAAAGCAGGATAGAAAGAGGAGCCCAGTTTTCTGTTTCCAAGTCCTGTTCTGTTCCCACCATATCATGACTATTCCGAAAGTGTTCCCAACATCTTTGGAGGAGGCAGGCATTTAGTAAACTGTTCACTTTGTAATTGGGAGAATGACTTACATGACAAGCAAAAGATGCATAGATATTTCCTTTACAAACGTAATGGAAGCTGAGACTTGCTACCTTGAGTTACTGCTTTATGCCAAGTGTCTTATGAATTGAAATTGGAATTCGGTTGCTAGGAAATTTACCAAAGGTATTAATTGTGACAAACATATCTAAAAGGAAAAATTTAAATATCCGTGAGCATAAAAGAATAAGCACAGACTGAACCATCATGCTTCTAATGATGCTAATTTTTCTGAATGCCTTCAGAAAATAATCTTTAGGTCAAGAAAAATAATGTCAAAATAGATATAGTCTACTAATTTTCTCTTTGCCAATGAGCATATGATGCTTCTTAGCAATGACCTATGTACTGGATTATAGGAAAAAAATGGTCACACCTGCAGGTAGCTCAGTGGGACCCAAGTACAATGAGAAGCTCCAAAGCTGGCGATTATTAAATAATGTCTCCGTGGCTCTGTTCTCTGGATTCTTTATCGTTTTTCTTATCACCAGATTATTAAATAAAAGAAACACAACTTAGTACCACAGTTTGCCTCAGTTCATCTCTGAATATTTACCAAGACTTAGAACAATTAATTTGGAGTTTATGTGGCAAAAAATAACTAAATGAGAACAACACTACAACAGCAAAACCAAGAGGAACAGCATGCTGTTGCAGTAAAGATGGAAATTAGTTTCAAGACTAGATTATTCAGAGCTGTATCCTTAAGTTTCCAAAATAGCATTATGTCTGAGCATTCAAATTAATGCTTTTTTTAATTCTACTTTAAGATCCTATATGAAAACTATTATTTATAAATTTATATTTAGTTTATTATGATTTGCTTTTTAGTGATTGTTGCAGAAATTAACTCGTTATCATCCTAAAAGAAAAATACAATTTTATGTGACATAAACTGTTAGGGAGAATGTTCTCAGGGAGCCTAATGTATGGATACAGGTTATGAAATTCTGCTTAATGGCTGGAAGAATAGAAGAGTCCCAGTGAAAAGTATTCATAATCAGCATCCTCTAGGCACTAGTAGATTCAGAAGGGTGTAGGATAGAAAGCAAAGCCCCCAGTAGGGCAGCACTGGGAGCTCTGGCTTAGCAGAAGGCCTTGCAGCTGTCCACGTAGCCCAGCTCAGGTGCAACATCCACATTGGATGGTATTGGACACCTGGCTTAGAAGCCTCGTGTAGCAAAGAACATGGGTCTACTTTTCAGTGTCTTCACAAAGGACAAGCACGGATAGCAGTCTCCACACTCAGTCAAGCCCAGCCCTCTGGTTACCCACCAGGAGTTTTTGGTTCATTTATTATTTATTCCCGAATCCACATGCAAAGTACCACCATTTTTTTTTTTTCTTCAATAAGCAATGTTGGCTAGTGTATTAGTTTCCTGAGGCCACTAGGAAAAAAAAAAAGTATCACAAACTGGATGACTTAAAACAACAGAAACGTATTCTCTTCCAGTTCTGGAGGCTAGAAGTCTGAATTCAGGGTATCAGCACAGCCATGCTCTTTTCAAAGGTTCTAGAGGAAGATCCTTCCTCGTCTCTTCCAACTCCTGGTAGCCACAGGCGTTGTTTTGACTTGTGGCAACATTAATCTCTGCCTTGGTCTTCATGTGGCCATCCTCCCCCTGCATCTCTTTTCCATTCCTTATAAGAGCAAAAGTAATATTTGATTATGGCCCACTCAATTTCAGTATGACTCCATGTAAACTTAACTAATTGCATCCTGAAGATGCTCTTTCCAAATAATGTCACATTCAGAGGAACCCAGGGTTAGAACCTGAAACTATCTTTTCTGGGAGGCACAAATCAACCCATAATGTTCAGTAACAATTATGACAGTCTACTTTTTAACACATCCAGGGAAGGAGAGCATTCACTGTGGTCAAATTTTCATACAATAGGGGAGAGATGTTGGTTTACCTTTTGCCCAGATCTTAGCAGCTTCTGTTATGATGGGATAGGGTTAGAGTGAAGATAAGCGAGGTTCTAAACCAGATTTTTTTTCCCATTAGCTTCATTTATTTTCTACCTTCTTGAGATTGAAGATATTAAAATTTTAGTAAATCCAAATATATTTCCCGAAGCAAAACAAGTTCCAAAAGCAGTGACAGCTAAGGCACTTGAGCAGGGGCAGAACACATAGCTGTTATCAATTATGAATCTCCAGAGAAGAGCTTAAGAGCTGAGTGTCAAGGCCCGTCCTAAGTGATGGCCTATATCCAGTCATGGGGAAAATATGCAGTCACAGCAGGACCATGGCAGGGAGGACGCTGCTCTGAGCCCACACAGCCCATTTCTATGAATTTAAGTGAGATGCTCCTTCCTCAGGGAGAATGCAGCCCTGTACCAGAGGGATCAGCTTGTTGAGCTAAATAAAAAGTAGATGTCAGCACACCAAGACCACTTCGCTGAGCATCCTGTGCGGGGGCCAACTTGCTCATATGTGAGAGCCATTAGTTTAAAAAACAGCAGCAAAGGAACTCTGTGACATGAATTAGCAGAAACTGTAACACACTGGAAGGAAAAAGAACAAGAGCACCATTTGCTCTACTTGTAGGCTATTAGGAAATATAGATGGTATTTATAACCAGGGAACGGGGTGGTTACTTGAAAGAGAAGTAAAGACATTATATATTTTATTTCTTCAATGTAAAAAAATAAATACTACAATGTAGTCATTTTATAGAGTGTCTTTTTCATGGATGATGGGGAAAGGACATCAAGTAGTGTTCCAGGTAGAGGAAACAAAATAAAAGGAAAATTGTCGTCCAAACTAGAGACAGAAAATCATGTGTGGCCAGAGCACAGTCAACAAGTCATAGAATCGGGTGAGACGGCGTAACTTACTTTGGAAAGGTTGGTAGGGCCTTGTGTTCCTTGTTAGGGAGTTTGGATTTTATTTCAAATGCAAGCCATTCAAGGACTTTAAGCAAGAATGTAACATGATTCTTTTTCTTTTTTTGCTTTAAAAACATTACTCTAGCTGATATATGGAAAATGGACTGAAAGTTTCTAAGAACGACAATTGAGACCAGTTGAGAAGCTGTGTAATAATCCAGGTGACAGATCATGGAGGCTAGAACTCTGATTGCAGCAGTGGAGACAGAGAAAAGTGGATGGATTTGAGGCATGTTTGGAATTAGAATAATCAGAAGATACCGTGCTTTAAAGAGAATGTGAGGTGGGGAAAAGAGAGGAATAAGTGTTTACTACCAATTTGCTTGCTTTAACAATTTATGGATAGTGGTATCGTTTACTGAAATCAATCAGCCTTGTCCAGGTACAGTTTTTTTTGTTTTGTTTTTGGGGGTAGGGAGTAGGGAGAGGTTTGTTTTAGAAGTTGTGGGTGCCCTCTATATGCACTGCATGATTCTGGTTTTGTGGGGCATGCTGTGTTTTGCTCTCCTGCCACTTTCCAAAACTAATTGATAATACGAAATGACACATATCCTACATATCTACTAGGGAAAATGGAGAATTGGCTTTGTTAGTGGCTAATTCTGCCAGTTTAATAAATAGAGAAAAAGGAACTATGTAACATTACTCAAAGCATTACTACTTCGTATTCTAACTGAAGGAGTTTTTGTGACCATAAAGCAACTGTTGTTCTTTTTAGGTGCCCTTGAGTCTGTTCTGACTCATAGCAACACTGTGTACAATACAACAGAACACTGCCCAATCCTGCCCTATCCTCACAGTTGTTGCTATGTTTGAGCCCATTGTTGCAGCCATTGTGTCAATCCATCTCATTGAGGGTCTTCTTATTTTTACTGACCCTATACCGTATCAAGCATGATGTCCTTCTCCAGGGACTGGTCCCTCCTGACAACATGCCCAAAGTACGTGAGATGAAGTCTCGCCATCATTGCTTCCAAGGAACACTCTGGCTGTATTTCTTCCAAGACAGACTTATTCATTCTTCTGGCAGTCCACAGTATATTCAGTATTCTTCACCAACGCCATAATTCAAATGCATCAATTCTTCTTCAGTCTTCCTCATTCATTGTCCAACTTTTGGCTGCATATGAGGTGATCGCAAATATAATGGCTTGGGTCAGGCGCACCTTAGTTCTCAAGGTGACATCTTTGCTTTTTAACATTTTAAAGAGGTTTTTTTGCAGCAGGTTCACTCAATGCAATACATTGATTGCTTGACTGATGCCATCATGGGCGTTGATTGTGGATCCAAGTAAAATGAAATCCTTGACAACTGTAATAGTTTCACTGGTTATCATGATCTCGTTTATTGATCAAAATGTGAAGATTTTTGTTTTCTTTATGTTGAGGTGGAATCCATACTGAAGCTTACAGTCTTTGATGCTCATTAGTAAGTGCTTCAAGTCGTCTTTGTTTTCAGCAAGCAAGGTTGTGTCATCTGCATATCTCAGGTTGTTAATGAGTCTTCCTCCAATCCCAATACCACTTTATTCTTCATATAGTCCAGCTTCTTGGGTTATTTGTTCAGCATACAGATTGACTAAGTATGGTGAGAGGATACAACCATGATGAACACCTTTCCTGATTTTAAACCATGCAATATTCCCTTGTTCTGTTCAAATGACTGCCTTTTGTTCTACGTAGTTTCCTCATGAGCACAATTAAGTGTTCTGGAATTCCCATTCATCACAATGTTATCCATAATTTGTTATGATTCATGCAATCAAATACCTTTGCATATTCAAAAAAAACAGCTAAACATCTTTCTGGTATCTTTGCTTTCAGCCAAGATCCAGCTGACATCAGCAATGATATCCCTTGTTCTACAGACTCTTCTGAATTCACCTTGATTTTTTGGCAGTTCCCTGTTGATGTACTGCCACAACCATTTTTGAATTATTTTCAGCAAAATTTTATTTGCATGTGATATTAATGATATTGTTCAATAATTTCTGCATTCGGTTGCATTGCCTATCTTTGGAATGGGCACAGATATGGATCTCTTCCAGTTGGTTGGCCAGGTAGGTGTCTTCCAGATTTCTTGGCATAAACAAGTGAGCCCTTCCAGCACTGCATCTGTTTGTTGAAACATTTCAATTGATATTCTGTCAATTCCTAGAAGCTCATTTTTCACCAATGCCTTTACTGCAGCTTGGATTTCTTCTTTCAATACCATAGATTCTTGATTATATGCTACCTCCTGAAATGGATGAACCTCTCCCAGTTCTTTTCGGTACATGACTCTGTGTATTCCTTCCATCTCTTTTTGATGCTTCCTGTGTCGTTCAGTATTTTACTCACAGATTCCTTCAAAATCGCAACTGAAGCCTTGATTTTTTTTTTTTTTTCCCCAGTTTTTTCAGCTTGAGAAATGTCAAGTGTGTTCTTCCCTTTTGGTTTTCTAACTCCAGGTCTTTGCACATTTCATTGTAATACTTTATCTTCTCCAGCCCCTCATTGAAATCTTTTGTTCTGCTCTTTTACTTCATCATTTCTTCCCTTCCCTTTAGCTACTGTCACTCAAGAGTAAGTTTTAGACTCTCTTCTGACATCTATTTTTATCTTTCCTCTTTTTTTAATGACTTTTGCTTTCTTCATGTATAATGTCCTTGATATCATCTCACAACTTGTCTGGTCTTTGGTCATTCATGTTCAATGTGTCAAATCTATTCTTGAGAGGGTCTCCAAATTCAGGTGGAATATACTTAAACAGCTTAATTTCCTCATCCTTTGTGGATCTGGTATTGTGTGTGTTGAGGAGGGCCTAGACTAATAAAGGGGAGCTCTTGTAGGAAATACACCTGGTGAAAGATGACACAATAGCAATGCCAAAAGACACGCACACACTACGAGTGTAAACTGGTATTGATATGCAAAGTAAAGGGGGAAAATTTCATAATTGAGATCCCATGGTGGCACAGTGGTTAAATGCTCATCTATTAGCTGAAAGATTGTCAGTTCCAATATACCAGTGACCCCTTGGAAGACAGGCCTGTAGATCTGCTTTCGAAAATCCTATGGAGCAGTTCTACTCTGCACATATGGGGTTGCCATGAGTCAGAAGTGACCTGTCAGCAACTAACAACAACAACAGATTATTTAGTAGAGGAGATAGCATTTGAACAAACATATAAGGGATTTGTGTGATTATTAGTTCGAGATAAGGGGAAGGAGAGGCAAAAAGAACAGAATCAGTGATGAGCCAAATTTTTAAAGTTAAGATTGTGTTTAGGTTACATGTATTCCTTTTTGACTATGCCATGGGTGATTTTAGGGAAGAATTTTTGTCTAGGTATGGAGGATATTGAGCTTAACGATGAGAAGTTTGTCGTGTGCTATATGCAATAAATACTCATTGAAAACTTTTTAGTAATTCAGTAATATCTTTCAAAGTATTTTTCAGCTGTTACGGTTTTAAATTAGTATTTTTGTGTTTTTTACCATTTGTATATATTTTCTGTCTTGTAGTTTGTTATTGCTCTGACCATAGTCTCCTAATAGATTATCTTTTTTATTTTATGTACTTTCTCTTGTTTGCCTTTTTCTCTGTGTGTGTTGGTTTCTCTCACACGTACAATCTAGAATAAAAATGATAGCTTACATAAAAATCAATATAACTGAATAATTGCATATGATATAAAAATCAATATGACTAAATTATGGATTAACTTTTGTTTTAAAAGTAGCAGCTATGAAATGCTCTTAAATGAATTAATATAATATTTAACATACTAGAAAGGTTTAGCAAGAACAAGATTATATCTAGGGTATTTAGTGGATAATTAGAAATGAAAATAATATTTATAACCAGCAAACTTGGTACACAGATTATTTGAAGAATAAAGAATTTAAATACTATAAAAGAAGAGAAGATATAAGAAAGTAACCATATTTAGAGTATCATGATGCCCAGCTGGTTGTCTTCTTCCTTTTACTATTTGTTCCTGATTTAATACTCTCCTTACAGCATATTGATCAAAAGATTTTCTTATATATTTTTTCTTAACAACCTCCTGCTGAGCTGATGATGTGATCTCAATCTAGAAGTACTGGAACAAATCCTATGTACCATCATTAAGCACCGTCAGGTCTAGAATCCACATATGGTTCAACCCAAAACCAAACTCATTGCCATTGAGTCGATTCCAACTCATAGAGACCCTATAGGACAGAGTAGAACTGCTCCATAGGGTTTCCAAGGAGCAGCTGGTGAATTCAAACTGCCGACCTTTTGGTTAACAGCCGAGCTCTTAACCACTGTGCCACCAGGGCTCCACATATGGTTCAGACTCCTCAAATTAAGATTTAAGTTCTACCTCCTCAACTCCGTTGTTTCAGAATAACTAATAAGATAAATGGGTGGGTGAAAGGAAGAAGTCAGTATATAGAAGCGGAATTCATGAAGACTGAGAGACAAAATATGCACACAAAGTGAGAAGCATATTTTTCTTTACTAGGAAATAACTTTATGTATATTGCTTTTATATTCTTAAGTAAATGTACTACTTTGAAATGAATATTTAGTAAAGATTCAGTTATTGAAGTGTGTAGTTTTATATATATGTATATATATATATACACATGTATATAAACATAAAAAACCCTTTGCGGTCGAGTTGATTCTGAATCGACTGAACGGCAACAGGTAATACATATATGTACATGTATATATTACAGACACACACAGAGTACCTAAGTAGTGATAAATGAAAGAAAATCTTGTTGGAATAGGTTTAGAATTTTCCTTGGATAATGGATACTATTTCCAGAGGAAAAGAATGATTTAATTGTTAAATTGCAGATTCTTTTTGGAGAAACATTATAAGAATTTCTCTAGATAGTTTACATAATCATTTTAGCCTAAAAAACCCACAGCTGTTACTCTGTCTCTGCTTGCACATGGGCAGCACATTATTAGAACAGAACCAGGATATTTGTCTTTCTTAGATGACTGATACATTTGATTACTGTTCACTTATTTTGTCTGCTAGCTCTACTGAAAACCAGAGAGACGATGAATAGATATAATTTTACATTTTCAAAGAGATAAAAATATTTTTATATTTACACGTACTAAAGTGATACACACATACATACACTAGGTCACTGGCATGAGATTTATGAAGAGAATTTTAATTATTTCTATTTTATCATACGACTTTCATCGATCATTTGGAGACCTTCAGAGTTGCCCTTTGAAATCATGATGAAAATGTCATTCAAGGATATAAATTACCACATCAGTACTAAAAATAACTTAATGCTGATTTTTTAAAAGTTGATTTCTATTGAGTAGTCAGGTAGTGTAATGGAAAATGAATGAGCTTTGGAGCAAAATGACTTCACGTGGTACTGTGACTTATTAGCTTTGTGGCATTTGTCTCTGAGCCTTGGTTTCCTCATCTGTTGAAGAGAAAGGCAGGACCTTCTTTACAAAATTATTATAAGAATTAAAGATTATAATTCTTTTAACAGTGCTGAGAAATGTACCACAGGCTGCATTAATCTTCTAGGGTTGCTGTAATAAATTTCCACATCCTCGGTGGCTAACATCAGAAGTTTGTTCTCTCATGGTTCTGGAGATGAGAAGTCCAAAATCAGTGTGTTGACAGTGCCACACTCTCTCTGGAGGTTCTGGGAGCGAATCTGTTTCTTGTCTCTTCTAGCTTCTAGTAGTTGGCTGACATTCCTTAGCATTCCTTGGCTTGTGGCTGCATCACTCCAATCTCTCCTTCAGTCTTGACACCACCTTCTCCTCTCTGTGTCAAAAATTCCCTCTGTCTCTCTCTTGTGAGTATACATGTGATTGCATTTAGGGCCTACCTGGGTAATCTAGAATAAACTTCTTGTCTCAAGATCCTTAACTTTATCACACCTTTTACCATATAAAGTAATATTCAGTCCTTTGTCATATACAGTAATATACACAGGTCCGGGGATTAGGATGTGGTCACGTTTTTGGGGACCCCATTTAGCCCACCACATATGCATTAAATAAATACTTGCTATTTCAGCCCTATTTTCTTTAAATATGTCCAGAAAACTCCTGTGTCACTTAGACTTAGAAATTCTTGAACTGGAATGGTTTTAAAAATCACAAGTTATAGAAGAGGCAGTTGCTTCAAGCTAAGCCACATGAGAATCCAGTAATTTGATAGAGTTCAGACATAGTGTAATCCTCCTTGTATGTTCAAGTCCAAACACTCAATTTCAATTTATCCACAGAGGATAGATCAATGTACAGTGGTGAAGAGCTCGGCTGCTAACCAGAAGGTCAGCAGTTCAAATTCAGCAGCCACTCTTTGGAAACTCTAAGGGTCAGTTCTACTCTGTGCTATAGGGTCACTGTGAGTCAGAATCGACTCCACAGCAAAGGGTTTGGTGGTCTTTTGGTTTTTCAGTCTTTACGGGATCAGATCACTAGATCTCTTTTCCCAAGGAGCAGTTGCTGGGTTTGAACCTCAGACCTTTCAGTTAGCAGCCTAGTGCTTTAACCATTGCACCATCAGAGCTAAAAACTACCATATGACTCAGCAATTCCACTTGTAGGTATATACCCAAAAGTCTTGAAAGCAGCAACTCTAACAGACACATGTATACTAATGTTCATTACAGCACTATTCCAAAATAGCCAAAAGGTTGAAACATCCCAAATGTACATCAACAGATGAATAAGCAAAATGTAGTACATACATACGTGGAATATTACTCAGTCATAAGGAGAAATGAAGTCCAGATACATGCTACATGAATGAGCCTTGAAAATATTATGTTGAGTGAAGTAAGTCAATCACAAAAGGACAAATACTATATGATCACACTTATAAGGAAACCTAGAATAGACAAATACAGAGAAAGCAAGTTCAGTAGTGGTTACCAAGAGCAGAAGGGGTGGGAGAAGGGAAATCATTGTTTAGAATCATTGAGTTTTTGTTTATGGTGATGGAAAACTTGGCGATAGGTACTGGCGATGGCTCCACATGATTGATGTGGCTGGTATCACTGAATTGTACACGTGAAAGAGGTAGATTTGGCCAATGTTACGTTATCTGTATTTGACAAAAATAAAAAAAAAATTAAGGCAAAAAAAGTCTCACAAAATTGTTATACCTGTTGATTTCGGCAAATATGTTTTTGAAATGGGATGCCTTTATTGTGAAAGTGTACTAAAAATAATACATTGTGACAGATTTGAAATTTGCACATCATATTTTTACAAAAATAGATTCATCATACTTAGTAAAGTAGAGGGTCAGTGAAAAAGAGGAAGACCCTCAAGGGGATGGATTGACACAGTGACTGAAACAATGGGCTTGAGCATAACGAGGATTATGAGGATGGCACAGGACTGGGCAGTGTTTCATTCTGTTATACTTGGGGTCGCTATGATTCAGAACTGACTCAATGGCACCTAACAACAACAACAATATTCATCGTTCGTTTATAAAGCTTTCCAGTATTGTTAGGCACCTTCTAATTCTCTTAGTACTATGTTCTCCGTAAGTAGATTAGATGGGACTTAATGTAATTTAAAGAACATATTCTGAGGGTCTTTACAAAGTTAATATCTAGCTTCCCAAAAATTCACACTAAAAGCTTGGTCCATTTTATTGATTCTCATTGATAGGTAACACTGTATCCTTTAAGATATAATCTTCACATAATGCACATTTGCTTTGGTTTGTTTTGTGACAACTAAAATATCTACATTAGGAGATACTAAAATTTCTTTTTTATTCAATCAATAAATATTTATTGGGAAAAACTGGGCCAGCTTTAGAAAGTCTCCAAAGTGTCTTTCTGTTTTTAACCTGCCTTCTCAAAAACTTTTAAAGACAGTCTAATTCATAAACAGAAATGAGTAACACTATAGTCTGGCTATAGCCCTGCCTTTTTCAGAGCCACTCCTAAAGTATGATTTGTGGGTATAGAGATATCCCTAAAGAAAGAAATTGAGAGGAAACAAAAAGTAATTTCAGCAGTCAGAATCTATCAAAGAGGATGCTGACTAATTGAAACTGGCTTAAAAAATAGATAACTTAGTATTTATATATTAGTTGTCCAAATAAAGGCTTCCTGGGTGGTGCAAACAGGTAAGCACTACACGATTAGATGAAAGTTTGGCGATTTTAACCCACTCAGAAGCATTGGAAGACAGGCCTGGCAATCTGCTTCCCAAAGGTCACAACCTTGAAAACCCTGTGGAGCAGCTCTACTCTGCACATGTGGGTTTGCCATGAGAAGGAATTGACTGGACAGCAACTCAGAACAACCACAGGCCAAATAAAAAGTGGGTTTCAGAACTGGTAGATTCACTGGTTCAATAGTTTAAGCAAGGACTCGCGTCACTTTCATCTCTGTGTTCTGTGATCCACAGCGTTAACTTCATTCTGGTTTCCCTCATTGCCCTGAGATAATTTCCAAGATCTTTCAAGGTTGCATTGCCCTTCGATTAAATCCCATGCAAAGTGTGAGACTGCCTATTTTTCTCACTTAAGCTTGAGGAAGAAATTTCTGTTGAGAGACAATTCTTCATGAATCTCTTGTGGGTTTTTTTTTTTTTTCACATCTTCTAAGCAAAGATATTAGTAGACTGTTATTGTTGCAGACTATTTGTTCAAAGTTGTTTGTACAGCAAACAGCCGTGAAAGATACAGATTGTGTCTGTCTCTAAGTAGAGAGTAATTTTTTTTTTTTCCTGACCATAATAATAAAGATGTCTCCCACCAGGGAAAAGATTGTGTAGGTTTTTTAGTAATCCCCTTACAAGACTGGGTACTTCTTAATTTCTTAGCTGTGTCACAGATCTACTCTGTGTAGCATCCACCTGGGCACAGCTCCATACCAACCTCATGGACCTTGGAGTGCCAGGGGAATGAATGTGAATATGAAACTTATATCTCCTGTCTGTTGTGCCGTGAGTAACAAATTCCTTTGTCTCTGAGCCAGGGGTCTCTGTGTCTTCTGACCAAAAAAAAAAAACAAAAAACCAAACCTGTTGCTGTCGAGTCAATTCCCACTCATAGCGACCCAACGGGACAGAGTAGAACTGCCCGATAGAGTTTTCAAGGAGTGCCTGGTGGATTTGAACTGCTGACCTTTTGGTTAGCTACCAAACTCTTAACCACTAGGCCACCAGGGTTTTCTGTCTTCTGACAGTGTCTATAAAATTATGACAAGCTAACTTGTTAAGTAGGTAAAATCTCAGATCTTTCGTGATTCTTGACGCTTTCTAAAAACATCTCTAGCAACGCTCTCCTCCCGTGGGGCATTAGCCAAAGTTGGGTTGCATATGGTTCCTGAACCAGCATGCTGTTCCTGTCACTGATTCCAGAATACTCAGCAGTATTTCAATTTAGGCAAAACAACCATGTTTTTAAAAAGTAATCAGAATGACTCAGATTCATGTATGTTGATGACACAGTTTTTAATAGATACCAACTATATTTCAAAAGATTAAAATTTCCTGATTTAAGGACATTCAATTGTCTCCTAAGAAATTCTGTTTCCTGACAAGTTTCTACCAAAGGTTTGCAGTGTCTGTCCTTCTTAACCTTTGAAGTTACAATTTCAAAATGAAGAAAGTAACCTTTATCTGTCTTGTTCAGGCAGACTTTTAGAAGTCAAGAGTTCATTTTTTGACATATTCACTAAGGATAATGGATGGCCTTTGATAATTATGTGGCATTAACATGAATGATGAATTATTAAATACTTTCATGCTATTTATTTAACTTGGATGACTAATCTCACTTTGAAGTTATCTTCTGAGTGTTAACACTTATATTTATCCTGTTTTGCTTACTTAGATAAGTAGAATTTTTTTCAGTGTTAAGCTATTATTTATGTCACTACCAGGAGAAGATACTTCAAGTATTTTTCCTTCATTGCTATTCTTCAGAACACATTACTTGGTTCTATATTTTCCTCATTATATACAAAATCATTATAGAGAGGAGCTGGTGGCTTTGGTCAGGTCATCATTTAGAGCATAAAGCTTCCATTTTTTTTCCACGTGTGATTAGTGAGATAAGTTCTGGGTTCTGAGACTGAATAATAGCAATGCATCTCAAATCACCTATTATTCATTGGAGAAATATTTGTTTGTGCTTACTTCCAAAACCAAAAACAAACCCATTGCCATCTAGTTGATTCCAACTCATAGCGACCCAATAGGACAGAGTAGAACTGCCCCATAAGGTTTCCAAGACTAAATCTTTACAGAAGTAGACTGCCACATCTTTCTTCCATGGGACAGCTAGTAGGTTCGAACTGCTGACTTTTTGGTGGGCAGCTGAGTGATTTAACCACTACACCACCAGGGCTCCTATGCACCTATTACGTGCCAAGAATTGCAGATATAAAGAAGTAAAGCATACACATTCCAGAAATCAATGCAAGATGAAGTCCAATGATTCACAGATTGTTGAACGTTTCCCAAGAGAAGAAAAAATTAAGTTCCCTAAATCTTTCCAAAATAAAATAAGAAAGAAAAATATTTGCAAAGGGCAGGCTCACTAACATTTGTACATTCCGCACAGAAATACCCATTGTGGACAATGTGTATTTTTATATTTGATCATGTTTTTTACAGGGAATATATTTTGAACAAATTTTAGGCCTCAAACAGAGGGCTAAGCAGTGGGAATACAGTGGAGAAAACACACAAAGCCCCCTGCTGGGGCTTCAAGTGCAATGAGGAGAAAGACATTTAGTGTTATTTTCATAGAAAAATGTAAATAAATATGTAAATATAAATACTTGAAATGCTCTGAAGGCAAATTACAGGGTGTGATGTGATAGTATCCTAGGAGATGTAATTTAGATTATGGAGTCTGGGAAGTCCTCTCTGAGCAAATGATAGCTAGTAGATACTCAGAGAATAAACAGGATTCATTTATGTGAAGATGGTCACTGGAGAATTCCTGGCAGAAATGAGACAGCAGCTTATAGAGAAGCTCAGTTGAGGGGAAAAAAACAGGGGTGTTTGTGAGCAGAGATTTTTTTTTTTTTTTTTGAGGAAATGATAGAAAGCAACATGTGTAGAGTATAAACTAAAAAAACCAAACCAATTGCCGTTGAGTTGATACTCACTCCTAACAACCCTATAGGACAGAGTAGAACTGTCCCATAGGGTTTCCAAGGAGTGGCTGGTGGATTCGAACTCCTAACCTTTTGGTTAGCAGCCAAGCTCTTAACCACTGTGCCACAAGGGCTCCATGTGGAATATAGTGAGCAACAAAGACAGGGCACAGGGAGAATGCAATTAGAAGGTACTGTGCTTTTAAAAACACATTACAGTCTCCATAGGAATATCCCTAAATCTTGGCAAAAGTTTGACATCAGTGCATAGATTCAGGTTAGCCGTGTTAGAGCATTGTCTCTCCGCCAAATCACATGTCAAAGTCCTTCTTATTAATCATGTTTTCAGGACGGCTGAGGGTTTCCACATTTAAAAATCATTATTGTTTTAGTTATCTCAGAAAAAGAGAACATTTATGCACTTTACCTTATGACGGACTTGCTGTTTTTGTTGTTGTTGAATCATCTCTGACTCATGGCAACCCCATATATGACAGAAGGAAACATTGCCCGGTCCTGGACCATCTTCACAATCATTGGGACGCTCACTGTGTATTTTGAGTGTCTCCCAACCTAGGGGGTTCATCTTCCAGCATTATATTAGGCAATATTATGTTGTGATCCATAGGGTTTTCAATGGCCATTTTTGGAAGTAGATGACCAAGGCTTTCTTCCTAGTCTCTCTTAGTCTGTAAACTGCATTGAAACTGGTCCACCATGGGTAACATTGCTGGTATTTGAAAGATTTGGTGGCATAGTCTCCAGCAGCATAGCAACACACAAGCCATCACAGTAGGACCAACTGACAGATGAGTAGTGGATAAAAGACTATACTATGATAAAATTTAACCTTTTGTGGGTATCACAGTGATAGGAGAGACAGCACTGCACACACACACACAAAAAATAACAACAACAACAAAAAACCCAGCCCTGAAGTAAATGGAAGTCCTAGATCTACCAGCAATTATCTCAAATCTCTGTACAATTACACTGAAATCTAATAAATAAGAAGCATCAATTGTACCAGATAATAGATAATTCAATAATATACATAGTATACACATCCCCTGGAAAACCACAAAGAAGGGTGAATCTGTGAAGACTTGTGTGCATTTTATTAAATCTGTTTTTGATTCTCAGAATCCCAGTTTACTTCTGCCCTGGTTTCTAGCTCTGTAACAAATTTAGGAGTTTCAGTGAAGTGTTCCTATACTTAGAAATAAATGGTGATTACAGTCAGAGAGGGAGTTACTTTCGTTGTTCAAGGAGACTGGAGGGCAAAATGTTAAAAACAATACATACTGAAAGCTTTGCAAACTCATTTATTATTTTAAATGGTTTTATTAGTCAGAGACATGAGCACATTATTTACACTTGAATAAACTTGCCCTTTTAAAATTGAGAAGGGAATTAAATTCAAAAGACTTTATTATACAAAACAAAAATTTATTTTTCAGCAAAATTATTTTTATCCACCTACAGATGATGTGCGGTTTGTCTGTTTCTTAATTTAGAATTCAGACAATTACAATGATAATAATGATGATAATAATAATAACACCTCTTATACTTACTAAGTTGAAGCAAATGGAAATAGAAATCCAAGCTGCTATTCAGCACATAATCACTATGCAAATATTCCAACAGCTTGTATGATTTTTCAAACTATTATCTCAAGAGCAACAAACCATTATATTGAACAGTTGAGAGAGACAGCACAGTAGAAAGATGTTTTGCATATAAAGTTTGGGAACATTTATAGTCAATTCAACATTGATTAAAAAATCCACCATTTTTATGGGCTGCAAGTAAGAAAAGGGAAGCTTGGGGGTTATATTTAGCAACATTTCCCAAACAGAAGTCGTGTATATCTCTGTATATGTGTGTGTGTGCATGCGTGTGTGTGTGTGTTGTATACAGTGAACTCTCTGATCTCTTTCTTATTGGTATTTAACCATCCTGATTCTCACATATCTTAAAAAAAAAAGTCCAACCCACATCCTTCCCTGCCATCTGTCTTCCTCTGACTTCCCCATCACAGATATATTTCTTAAAAAATCAGATTAAAGAGGCCCTTTCAACCCCTCACCTATCTTACCCTTATTCATTCATTAACTCAAGAAGTATTAACTGAGCACCACTCAGTTCTTTTGGTCTTGATTAAAGATTCTATACAAGAATCCTGATCAAAAAAGGAAAATGCAGAACAGAATTTCGCATTTCCATGGAATCCAGACTTTCTGGAGCCACGGAGGCTGGATGACCCCTGAAACTATTGCTCTGAGATAATCTTTAAATCTTAAACAAAAAATATCCCCTGAAGTTTTCTTAAAAACCAAACAATAGTTTAACTTAAATACTAAAAAACGGCTGCCTTGAGCACTATGATCTTTTAAGAACTGTCTATATGGGATCAAATTGACAACACCAACTCGGAAGATTGGATGGGAGTCTTAGGTGGCAGTGAGTTTATGTCAGTGGGGGAGGACCAACTCAGAAAAGGAGGGTGAGAATGGTTGCACAACTCAAAGAATGCAATCAAAGTCACTGAATTGTACATGTAGAAGCTATTGAATTGGTGTATGTTTTGCTATGTATATTCTCAACAACAAAAAAATAAAAGTGAAAAGAAGAAAAGAAAAGAGATATTTACAGAGCCCGTCTGATTGACTGTGGGCTGAAGATCCAATGGTGAATAAAGTCAAACATGGTACTTGCCTCCAAGGATCTCCATTACTCGGGACAGTGGATATCACATGTTCATTATAAGGGAGAGAATGTTTGATTTTACCTATAATAGTGGGATTTGACCTATCAGGAATGTAAGAGATGTTGGCAATAAGGAAGTACACTGAACAAAAGGGGAATGTAGGCAAACCTAGGAGGGAGAAGGGGAAGATATATTTGAAGAAGACTTCTATGGTAGAAGCAAACGTGGGGTGTACACAGGACAAAGACGGGGTAGATAATGATGAGAAAGGAGTCCCTAGTGGTGCAAAACGTTAATGCATTCAGCTGCTGCATAAAAGATTAGAGGAGGCCACACAGGTGCCTCTGAGGAAAGGCCTGTGATCTATATTCTAAAAATCAGTCATTGAAAACTCTAGGGAGCACAGTTCTACTCTGACACACATGGGGTCTCCAGGAGTTGGAATCGACTCTACAACTGGATAATATTGAGAAAGGAAGAAGGAGGAGGCTCTAAAGTGGATTCAGGCTACTCAGGCCTTATAGGCCATGCTAAGTAGTGTTGTCTTAGTCCCCATAGCAAAAAAGAAAAAGAAAAAAAAAAGCCTTGTTTGTGTATTTTAAAGAAGTGGGCATATGATCAGATTTGCACTGGAAGCGATAACTTTGTGCACACCATGAGGAACGTTTGGAGGGCAGCGAGGTGCAGCTTCTACCATTGCACAGCCACTCCCCTGCCAAGTGAACTGGCTAGCTTCTCTTTATTTAAATCCACAGAACGTTTTTACTCTCAATCTTAGTGGAACTCAAGGTTTATGTTCCTAAGGGGTCCTTCCTTCCTGTCTCATTCTACTTACGCTCTCAAAGATTTGATTCATCTCCTAGCTTCAGCTGTCCTTGATATGTTGATGACTTGGAAATATACATTTTCAGATAAATGTCCTTCCAGGCACCTCAAATGAAGTATGTTCAAAGTTGAACCGTGCCCTTCATCCTCAAAGCCTATGCTCCTTCTGAGTTGCCTGTCTGGGAATGACTTCATTGTTCACATAAACCAAAAAATCCTTGAAACTAATCTTATCCCAAATAGCTAATCAAACACCACTGAATTAGGGGGTCCATTCTGCTCTCTGATTCGCTCTCAAGGCGTTCCACTTCCCTCAGTCTCCATTGTAAGCACCTCTTTGGCCTGCCATCACCTTTTTTCAATCAACATTATCATGTTTCGTCCTCCATGGTTGTTCCTCTCAAAGCTGTTCCACAAGTAACAGGCATAAGGAATCGTGTAGAGCAGTGAGTCATTAGCTCCTCTCTGTTTAAGACTTTAGATGACTTCCATTGGCATAAGGCCCAAATTTCTTAACCCACCTGAAGAGCCTCCCCTGATGTTTGTAGTCACATCTCTTGCCACCTGAACTCTACACTTTAGTCATATTGAAGTGAATGACTTTGTGTCCCCAAATATATGGTGCTCTTTTAAATCTTTAGGCCTTTACACAAACTATTCTCGTTGTATACACTGTCTTTGTAAACATCCCTCTGAGCCTGCTAACCTCATTATTCATGTCTCTGTTTAGACATCATCTCTACTCCCTCCCCCAGGGAGTCCTTCCTCAGATTTTAAATCTGGGTTTTCCTCAATTATGTGCTATTACAGTATTCTATTCTTTCCCCTAGCAGGCATTTGTTTATTCACTTATATTTATCCTGCAGATGTCATAAGCTCCAATGTAATAAAGGCTATGTCTGCTTTAGTTAGCATTATATCCACTCTATCACAATTAACTAGCACATAGTATGTGTACAACACATATTTATTCAATTATTAATTCCCAATTTAAAGAAACTATGTATATAATATACTTTTTAAAATGTTTCTTTATCTGCATTTCAAGGTACTAAACCTAGCAAAAGTAGGTACTCAGTGTTTATTCAATTGAAATTATTTGTTATCAAATTTAAAAGCAATAAAATGTTATTAATAGCAGTTATTAAGTGATGTTAAATATTATTTGTTATTTTCTGTGAATCAGAACTTGTTTTAAAAAATTAAAATTCCTCTAAGTTACCATAGCTTCTTAACAAAGTAACAAAACAGAATAGAATAGAGAATTCAACTAGGCAAAACTATATTGAATCATTTCTGTATGTAATAATTTGATATATATTGTAAATATTTTAAAAAATCATGAAAACAACCACCAACTTTAAACCATAAAGGTCTGAAAAAGAAATCCTTATTTACATAGGATACAATTTGCCTAATCTTTTTAAAAAGATTATTTAGAAATGTCTGAAATATGAAGATGTTCATCAAAACTTTATTTGACCAGAATCAACTATAAATTGCATCATCAAAAGGATTTTTTACTTTATTTTTGTAACTAATTTATTAGCAAATAAGTATTTCTATTATCATACGAATATGCTCATATTCCTAACATCTTTACCTAGTGAATATCTCTTGTATCTGCTCTCAAGCCCCCCCATCTTTTTTTTTTTTTTCCGTTCACACCATTAGTTTAAATATCCTTCTCTTCTTAAATCTAGTTCAAGGGTCATCTCTTCCAGGAGCCATCAAGTCTTCCCACAAATCAAATTAAATCCCCTCTGTTCTCTTTGCCTCTGCTGTAAGTATGCCTTTACAGGTCTTTCTACATAGCTTAACTGTATGATATGCTGCATTTTATTAAATCATATTGTTGTCTTCCTCTCTAATTAAGATATTATAATTACGAGCTCAGGGTTTGTTGTTGTTAAGTGCCGTTGAGTCGATTCCAACTCACAGAGACCCTGTGTACAACAGAACGAAACACTGCCCCGTCCTGCACCATCCTCACAATCGTTGTTATGCTTGAGTCCATTGTTGCAGACACTTTGTCAGTCCATCTCGTTGCGGGTCTTCCTCTTTTTCGCTGACTTTCTACTTTACCAAGCATGATGTCTTTCTCCGTGGACTTTTCCCTCCTGATAACATGTCCAAAGTATGTGAGACATAGTCTTGCCAGCCTTGCTTCTAAGGAGCATTCTGGCTGGACTTCTTCCAAGACGGATTTTTCGTTCTTTTGGCAGTCCGTGGTGTATTCGATATACTTCACTGAAACCACAGTTCAAAGGCATCATTTCCTTTTAGGAATTCCATATTCATTGTCCAGCTTTCGCATGCATATGAGGCGATTGAAAACACCATGGCTTGGGTCAGGTGCACCCTGATCTTCAACGTAACAGCCTTGCTTTTTAAAACTTTAAAGAGGTCTTTTGCAACGATTTGCCCAATGCCATGCTTTTTTTTTTGACTTTTTTTAAATTGTGCTTTAATTGAAAGTTTACAATCCAAGTTAGTTTCTCGTACAAAAATTTATACTCACATTGTTATGTGACCCTAGTTGCTCTCCCTACACTGTGACAGCACACTCCTCATTTCTACCGTGGATTTCCGGCATCCATTCAACCAGCTATGGTTCATTTCTGACGTCTCATCTCGCGTTCTGAAAGGAGCTGCCCATTTAGGCTCATGTATCTACTTGAGCTAAGAAGCACACTCTTTATGAATAACATTTTATGTCTTATAGTCCAGTCTAATCTTTGTCTTAAGAGTTGCCCTAGGGAATGGTTTTAGTATTTGGCTAACAGAGAGTCCGGGGGCCACGTCTTCCGAGGTCCCTCCAATCTCAGTCAAACCATTAAGTCTGGTCTTTTTACTAGAATTTGAGTTCTGCACCCCGCTTTTTTCCTATTCTGTCAAGGACTCTCTGTTGTGTTTCCTGTCAGGGTGGTCATTGGTGGTAGCCAGGCACTGTCTAGTTCTTCTGGTCTCAGGCTGATGGAGTCTCTGGTTTATGTGGCTCTTTCTGTCTCTTGGGTTAATGTTTTCTTTGTATCTTTGGTATTCTTCATTCTCCTTTGCTCCAGGTGGGTTGGGACAAATTGATGCATCTTATATGGCTGCTCACTAGCTTTTAGACCCCAGACTCCATTCACCAAAGCGGAAGGCAGAACATTTTCTTAATAAACTTTGTTATGCCAATTGACTTAGATGTCCCTTGAAAGCATGGTCCCCAGACCCCCGCGCCTGCTACTCTGTCCCTTGAAGTGTTTGGTTGTATTCATGAAACTTCTTAGTTTTTGGTTTAGTCCACTTGTGCTGACTTACCGTGTATTGTGTGTTGTCCTTCGCTTCACCTAAGATAATTCTTGTCTACTATCTAGCTAGTGAATACCCCGCTCCCACCCTCCCCACCCTACTAACCACCAAAGAATGTTTTCTTCTGTGTTTAAACCTTTTTTTGAGTTCTTTATAATAGTGGTCTCATACAATATTTGTCCTTTTGTGACTGACTCATTTCACTCAGCATAATACCTTCCAGATTCGTTCATGTTTTGAGATCTTTCACGGATTCATCATTGTTCTTTACCTTTGTGTAGTATTCCACTGTGTGAATATACCATAATTTGCTTATCCATTCGTCCATTGATGGGCATCTAGGTTGTTTCCATCTTTTTGCTATTGCGAACAGTACTGCAATGAACATGGGTGTGCATATATCTATTGGTGTAATGACTCTTATTTTTCTAGGATATATTCCAAGGAGTGGGATTGCTGGTTCATATGGTACTTCTATTTTTAGCTTTTTAAGGAAGTGCCAAATCAATTTCTAAAGTGGTTGTACCATTTTACATTCCCACCAGCAGTGCATAAGTGTTCCAGTCACTCCACAATTTCTCCAGCATTTGTTATTTTGTGTTTTATGGAATAATGCTAGCGTTGTTGGGGTGAGAAGACGTCTCATTGTAGTTTTGATTTGCATTTCTCTAATGGCTACTGATTGCGAGCATTTCCTCATGTATCTGTTAGCCACCTGAATGTCTTCTGTGGTGAAGTGCCTGTTCATATCCATTGCCCATTTTTTAATTGGGTGGTCTTTTTGTTGTGAAGTTTTGCAATATCTTATAGATTTTAGAGATTATACCCTGATCGGATTTGTTGTAGCCAAAAATTTTTTCCCATTCTGTAGGTTGCTTTTTCACTCTTTTGCAAAGTCTTTCGATGAGCTTAAGTGTTTGATTTTTAGGAGCTCCCAGTTATCTACTTTCTTTTCTGGTGTTTGTGCATTCTTAGTAATGTTTTGTATTCTGTTTATGCCATGTATAAGGTCTCCTAGCATTATCCCTATTTTTTCTTCCATGATCTTTATCATTTTTGATTTTATATTTAGATCTTTGATCAATTTTGAGTTAGTTTTTGTGCAGGGTGTGAGATATGGGTGTTGTTTCATTTTTTTGCAGATGGATATCCAGTTATGCCATCACCATTTGTTAAAGAGACTGTCTTTTCCCCAAATAACAATTTTGGGCTTTTGTCAAATATCAGCTGCCCATAGGCGGATGAATTTATGTCTGGGTTCTCAATTCTGTTCTATTGGTCTTTGTGTCTGTTATTGTACCAGTACCACACTGTTTTGACTACCGTGGCAGTATAATAGGTTCTAAAATCAGGTAGTGTGAGGCCTCCCACTTTGTTCTTCTTCTTCAGTAATGATTTACTTATCCAGGGCCTCTTCCCTTTGCATATGAAGTCAGTGATTTGTTTCTCCATCTTGTTACAACACATTGCTGGAATTTGGATTGGGATTGCATTGTATCTGTAGATCGTTTTGGGTAGAATTGACATTTTCACGATGTTGAGATTTCCTATCCATGAGCAAGATATGTTTTTCCACTTATGCAGGTCTCTTTTGGTTTCTTGCAATAGTGTCTTCTAGTTTTCATTGTATAGATCTTTTACATCTCTAGTTAGATTTATTCCTAAGTATTTTACCTTGTTGGGGGCTATTGTAAAAGGTATTGATTTGATGATTTCCTCTCCAAAGTTCTCTTTGCTGGTGTAGAGGAATCCAATTGATTTTTGTATGTTTATCTTGTATCCTGATGCTTTGCTGAAATCTTCTATTAATTCCAGTAGTTTTCTTGTGGATTCTTTGGGGTTTTCCGCGTATAAGATCGCATCATCAGCAAATAGAGATATTTTTACTTCTTCATTACTAATTTGGATGCTGTTTATTTCTTTTTCTTGCCTAATTGCTCTGGCTAGGACCGGCAGCACAATGTTGAACAAGAGTGGTGATAAAGGGCATCCTTGTCTGGTTCCC